>NC_062574.1:542758-891866 GCF_022837055.1 Prionailurus viverrinus | reverse complement strand
GCTGACGCTGATTTCGTTACCAGGAAGGAGGCATGACTGCTTCCGGGCAGGATTTCAGGGGCAGCAATGCCCCGGGCGGGGGTGGGGGTGGGGCAGGGCCACTGAGGCTGGGGCCCGGAAGCAGGGGTGAGGAGCTGGAGAAGCCAGGAGGGAGGGTCACTGCAAGGGCAGTGTGCAGGAGACACGGGTCACCTGGGAGGAGGAGGGATGCCGGGCAAGGAGGCAGGGCCAGCCCCAGGGGCAGGGAATGGGGGGGGGGTGCTCAGCCGGGCCAACTGAAAGCAGCAGCTTTATGGCTTCCCCACCCCCCACCCCGCTAGATCATCGAGATTCCACACCTTCGGGAGGAAGGAAACTGAGACTCAGAAGAATAAAGTCGTTACCTCATCCTTAAGGTTTGGATCTGGTCCCTTGTGACGCCCCAGTCTGCTGAGGGCTCTTGCCGCGACCTCTGCCCCACGGGATGGCTCTGGCCAGGGTCAGGCAAGCAGACAGGGCAGGGCTGGGGTCAAGGCAGTGGAAAAGGGCCCATCCGCCAGGGAGGCTGGGCCGCCTCATGTCTCCGCACACCCGGGGCTTCTGCCGTGAAGCCTCAGCCGGGCGCCTGGTGGGCTGGTGAGGCCACCACCCGACCGACCGACTGACCGGCGGGGCAAGAAGGAGCTCCCTGTGGGGGGGAAGACTGGAGCCCCCCGGGCAGGAAGCTGGCTCAGCTCCCCCTTCCCTCGGAGCCACCACGAGGGTCAGCCGTGAGCCGGGCTTCCTGACGAGCAGGCTCCCCAGATGACAGCCACCAAGCAAATGTGCCCCGGTTCCGGGCTGCCTAACGACACCCCACTTGGCCCCACAGCCGCACCTCAGCGGAAGCTGCCAGAAACTCCTGCAGACAGGACAGGCTGGGCAGGGGGCCGGGACGGAGGCTCGCACATCTGGGCCACATCTTCCGCGTGGGAACGCGTCCAACGCCTGCCAGTGGTTCCCCCATGATTTCCTACTTCCTGTCCCAACCCCCATCCCAACAAACCGTGAGACCCCCCCCATCCTCCCCAGAGTAAGAGCAGCTCTCCCACCAAAACCTGAAAGGGGAAGGCTGGGGGCGGGGGGGAGCATTCTGGATGGTGGGGGCCTCGGGGAGGCCTGGGGGGCATCCAGGACAGCAGGGGCCTCGGGGAGGCTGGGGGGGGCCATCTGGGACAGCGGGGGCCTCGGGGAGGCTGGGCGGAAGCATTCTGGATGGCGGGGGCCTCGGGGAGGCTGGGGGGGGCCATCTGGGACAGCGGGGGCCTCGGGGAGGCTGGGCGGGAGCATTCTGGATGGCGGGGGCCTCGGGGAGGCTGGGGGGGCATCCGGGACAGCAGGGGCCTCGGGGAGGCTGGGGGGCATCCAGGACAGCGGGGCCTCGGGGAGGCTGCCGGGGGGGGGGGATCATTCAGGATGGCGGAGTCTCTGGGAGGAGGAAGATGTTAAGAAATCCCCTCCCGAAGAGCCAGAGGGGGCCTGGCAGACCCCACGGTGGGGGGGTGGGGGCGGCAGCTGGGGTGCGGGGCTTGCCTGGTAACGGGGCTCCGAAGCCGACAGCCCTCCTGCCCATCTCCTGTTCTGGTGCTCCCACCAAGCTGCAGGCTCAAGGTGCCCTCTCACCCAGCCCGCTGCACCCCTGCACACATTCCCAGGCCCTCCTATCATCTTCTCGTTGACTTCCAGAATAATTTTTCTAGAAGGTGGCTCTGGATTAAATAACTCCACGGATCCCCAGCCGCCACCCCCAACACTGGTTAGCTTGCCATTCTAATAAGCCTTCGGCACCAGGGTCCCCTCCGGCCTCTTTCAGACCTCCCCACCCCCTCTCCAGCCCCCAGCCCAGCACCTCGCAGCCTGACTTCAGGCAACAAGAACCCACGTGCTTCTCCAGACTTCCTTGCTTCTCACACGCCCTCTGCATCTTTGCACATGCTGATCCCGCCCACGGCGCCCTAACGGGTCTGTCCAGAGCCCAGCAAGGCCTCCTGGGCCTGCGTTTCCCTGCTCACGCTCCGTGTCTCTCTGACCCCAATGTCCTGTGCTCCCCCTCTTGTAGGCTGTCACCTCACTGGACTGTGCCTGCCCCGCCCCAGCCTGGAGCCGTTTCTGAGCCATCGGTGTGTCCCCAGGGCTGACCAGCAGAATTCGTGAGCCCAGTGCACAGTGGGAGTGGGGGGGAGGCACAAATGTGGGGAGCCCCTCATCGCTGCAGGTGCAGACAGGTAGTTAAAGCACGCACTCTCGAAGGCAGGGCTGCAGGCAGCCGGCAGGCCGGCACCACCAGCGACGGCCCAGCCCCACGGTGCGGCCAGTTAGAGCCACACTAGGGCAAGGAGGTGGCCTGGGGGAGGCTGGGCTTCCGGAAGGCCTGCTGAGAAAGTGCTGGGCGGTCAGCCTGCAGCCCCCCAGAGGCTCTGTCTAGAGCACAGGCGAGCAGAGAGGCGGGAGTACAGCCTGGAAGTGAGACATACCAGAGTGGAAATCAGCTGTGGGACGGATCTGACAGTCCCTCGTGGAAGCCGGCCCGGGGCTGCTTGACTCCTATGGCGATGGTGAACTTACTATCCCCAGACAATGACAGCTGCTGGAGGGGGTGGTGAAAGCCACACCGATGGGCCTTCATGCCAGGCGGGGGTCCGCCCTTCATTCCGCAGACGAGGGAAACCCGCTGCCAACCTCACCGCAGGGCCACGTTACCGGGTCCACATCTCAGAAGCATCAGGGTCCGGCTGAATACAGTGAGCTCACTGCATGATCCGGGCCCTTCCTCCCGCCCCAAATCCCTAGAAAACGGCGCTAAATATTTCTCTGCCAGTTGGTCTTTAGCAGTATCGTAAGGTAAGAAGGGGCGTCCTTCGCAGACCTGAAACCATCAGGCATCTTCGAAAGGTGGACGGCAGAGAGAACCCACGGAGGGGGGCAGGGCCGGCTACTGAGCGCGAGGCCCTCCTAGGGAGGTCTGTGTGACTGCGAAGGTCTAACCAACGTCCGTAACGCTGCCAGAGCAGAGAGGAGGCCACAACCTCAATCTTGCAAAGGAACGTCTGTGGCCAGAGGACAGGCCAGTGCGGGGGCGGAGAGCGGGCTCCTGGATGGAAAACAGGGGAGCAAAGGAAGCTGTGTAATGGCCAGGGCGTGCATGGGCACCCCCCCCCCCCGAACACCCGCTGTGCCAAGCAGAGGCATCTGCCCCGGGTGTGGGAAGGGCTGAATGTTGGAGGCACAGGACAGCCCAGGAAGCTGAAAGCACCAAGAAGAATAAGCCAGAAGCTCTGTCACCCTCCCCAATAATTAGATGGCAGCCGTTTGCGAAAACTAGACGCATCACATCACCCAGAGACAGGCTAAGGGGGAAGGGCAGATACAAAGCGGGGTTCACGGTCAGCTTCACTCAATATTAGAGGAAAACTAAGTGTGGAAAAAAGAGGCCAAACTCAGCGACTGAGGGAGGGGAAATCCAGGAAAATGGATCTGTGGGCCTCTCGCCAGTTACTGGCCTAATAGCCAATGGCTGTCAGATGTCAGCAAGCACCCGAAGGATCTAAAAGGGTAGTTAAATCACGGATTCACCGAGTCTGGGCCGGGCTCCAAAATTCACACTTCTGGCCACTTTCCGAGCGGTCCAGGGACCACTCTTTGAGAACCACATCATCTAGACACAGGCATCAGCTGGAGTCCAGGAGGAACTATGGGAAAACAGCCCTCTGCAAAGTTGAAGCAGGAGAACTGGTCGGGACACCTGTGCAGAGACCGCTTCCCTCCTGTCAGTAAGAATGTGGCCTTGGTGACACTCCCTTTGTTTCCAAAACAAGTTTGTCCCTTAAGCGACAGCTCATAGCCTGTTAGCATAAATTACTCTGAAAGACGTGTGTAAACCCCGAGCATAGAAGATTGACAACTGTGGCAAGGACTGAGTGGAATCTCTCCAAGGAGCGCCAAGTTGTTCGACAAATGGAAACCCACCGCAGTAACAGAAAAAGGACAAAACCCACACAATCATCTCAACAGATGCGGAAAAGGCATTTGGCAAAATCCGACACCTTTTCGTGATAAAAGCATTGATCAAACCCAGAATAGGAGGGAACTTCCCTGACCAGATAAATGACAACTCCAAAAAAACCCCAAAGACAAAAACAAAACAAAACACAACCAGCTAACAAAATATTTAATGGCGAAAGATTGAAAACTCTCCTGAAGATCGGGAACAAAATGTCAGGTCTCAGCATTTCTGTTCGGTATTATACTAGAGATTCTAGCCAGGGATGCCAGGTAAGAAAAGGAAATAAAAAGGCATCCAGGTTGGAAAGGAAAAAGGAAAACTACCTGTTGGGAGTTGATATGATCTTGTACGTAGAAAATCCTAATGGGGCACCTAGGGGGCTCAGTCAGTTAAGCGTCCAACTTCAGCTCAGGTCATGATCTCACAATGTGAGTTCAAGCCCTGCATCAGGCTCTGTGCTGATGGCTCGGAGCCTGGAGCCTGCTTTGGATTGTGGGTCTCCCTCTCTCTCTGCCCCTCCCCTGCTCACACTCTGTCTCCCTCTCTCTCCCTCTCTCTCTCTCAAAAATAAATAAGACGTTAAAATTTTTTTTCAAATAGATAAAATGAAAATGAATTCAAAGTGGATCAAAGACCTAAATGTAGAGCTAAAATTATAAAACTCTTCAGGGAAAACAAAGGGTAAACCTTCATGACTTCACATTAACAGGTGGTTTCTTACATATGGCCTCAAATGCAGAAACAATAAAAGCAAAAACAGACAAATCGGGCTTCATCAGAATTTCAGAACTTGGCACTCCAAAGGGTATTATCAAAAAAGTGAAAAGACGCCCCAAAGAATGGGAGAAAGTAATGGAAAATCATGTAACTGACAAGAGCCTAGCGTCCACAATATGTAAAGAACACTCACAACTCAACAAGAGACAAACAACCTGATTTTAAAATGGGCAAAGCATCTGAATAGACATTTCTCCGAATGATGATGAACAATGACCACCAAGCACACGAACACATGCTCACCATCATCAGTCATTAGGGAAATGCAAACCCAAACCATAGTCATACACCCGCTCGCAAGGCTATTCTCAAACAACAGACAACAACAAATGCTGGCAAGAGCGTGGGGAAGTCTGAACTCTGGGAAGGTGATGTGGTGAGTCCCCAGCAATCCCACTCCTGGGTTGTGCCCAAGAGAACAGGAAGTATGTCCTCAAAACCCTGTACATGCTGACAGAATGGGAAAGATATTTGCAAATGACATAGAGGTTAAGGGTTAGCATCCAAAATCTATAAGGAACTTATCAAACTCAACACCCCAAAAACATACTTCTTCGGGTGAAGAAATGGGCAGAAGACATGAATAGACACTTCTCCAAAGAAGACATCCGGATGGCCAACAGGCACATGAAAGGATGCTCAACGTCGCTCCTCATCAGGGAAATACAAATCAAAACCACACTCAGATATCACCTCACCAGTCAGAGTGGCCAAAATGAACAAATCAGGAGACTATAGATGCTGGAGAGGATGTGGAGAAACGGGAACCCTCTTGCACTGTTGGTGAGAATGCAAACTGGTGCAGCCGCTCTGGAAAACAGTGTGGAGGTTCCTCAAAAAATTAAAAATAGATCTACCCTAAGACCCAGCAATAGCACTGCTAGGAATTTACCCAAAGGATACAGGAGAACTGATGCATAGGGGCACTTGTACGCCAATATTTATAGCAGCACTCTCAACAATAGCCAAATTATGGAAAGAGCCTAAATGTCCATCAACTGATGAATGGATAAAGAAGATGTGGTTTATATACACAATAGAATACTACTTGGCAATAAGAAAGAAGGAAATCATGCCATTTGCAGCAACGTGGATGGAACTGGAGGGCATTATGCTAAGTGAAATAAGTCAGGCAGAGAAAGGTACCGAATGTTTTCACTCATATGTGGAACTTGAGAAACTGAACAGAAGACCATGGGGGAAGGGAAGGGGGAAAAATAGTTTCAGACAGACAGGGAGGGAGGCAAACCCTAAGAGACTCTTAAATACAGAGAACAAACTGAGGGTTGATGGGGGGAGGGGAAGTGGGGGATGGGCACCGAGGAGGGCACTTGTTGGGACGAGCGCTGGGTGTTGTACGTAAGCAATGAATCACAGGAATCTGCTCCTGAAGCCAAGACTACCCTGTGCACACTGTGTGTTAGCTCATTTGACAATAAATTACATTAAAAAAACCAAACCTGTACGTAAACACTTAGAGCACCGTGACTCATAACAGCAAGAAAGTGGAAACAGCCCAAAGGTCCAGCTGACGGATAGATGGACAGTATGTGCAACAGCCATACGGGGGCCTATTATTCAAGTGTGGAATGCAGTGAAATTCTAGTTCATGCCACGGCACGTCTGAGCCTCACAAATGTGATGCCAAGGCAGACCTCAATACCAATGGCCACATACTGTCGGGTTCCATTTCTACGCAATTCCGTATTTGAGGAGAGGAAAATGGTGGGTGACTGCTGACAGGTTAGGAGGTGTCTTTCCAGGGAGAAGAAAATGTTCTGGAACCAGGTAGCTGCTCAACTTTGTGCATCTACAAGATATACAGAGACTGCTGAAGTATACACTTGAAGAGGGTGGATTGTCTGGTATGTGAATTATGTCCCGATTAAAAAAAAAACAAAACAAAACTTGGCAAGACCCGCTTTACTTGGACAACGTCAACGGCAGCTCTGTGCTTCCTGAGATCACTGGAAACACACCAGTTCCTGTTCTGTGCCATAACCTCACTTAGGGATCTTTGGCTAATTAGCCCAAACTCAAGCGTGTGGGGGCCGTTTGCATCCACTTCTAACCCACCAGGAGACTCCGAACTTAAAAAGCACAGGGAGGAGGGAGGCTGTGAAAAGCACAGAATGAGTCCATGGCACCCATGGACAGTACAGGTTGTATCAGTATCTGGAAAACAACCAAACAAAAAAAAAACCAACAGAGCACGTGAAAACGAAGACAGGATTGCTTTAACAAAAAAAAAACCCAAACAAACTCCACAGAAGAGCTGACCAGAGGGATGGCAACAGCAGAAGAAGAGAAACTGGTCTGGTGAGCTATTGATCGTGTTAGAGCCAAGGAAAGTTTCTAGAGCCCAGCAGGGACCAAGAAATAAGAACGGGGCCAGACAAGGTGAGACACGGGTCCAGCATCCGTCTAATGCAAGCTTTAGAAGGGGAATCAGAGAGAGAGAGAAACACTTGAGGGGCACCTGGGTGGCTCAGTCGGTTGAGCATCTGACTCTTGATTCTGGCTCCAGTCATGATCTCAGGGTTCGTGGGACCGAGCCCCACGCTGGGCTCTGCGCTGACAACACAGGGCCTGCTTAGGATTCTCTCTCTCTCTCTCTCTCTCTCTCTGCCCTTCCCCTGTTCATGCTCTGTCTCTCTCAAAATAAACAAACATTGAAAAAAATTTTGAAAAAATAAGTTGTGTGTACATATGTGTATATATACACATAAATATGTATGTTTGAATATGTTTACATGAATATTTTATATATCACATACAGACATTGATACATCATATTATGTATCACACGTACACATGCTAAACGTTTTATATTATATGCACACGCATGCACATACACCGTATATTCACACACATGTACAACAGATACTTACATAATTACACAAAATGTAAATCTATACATGTGTATATGCTGGGCCAAATTCACCAACAAAATGCAAACCTGTAACCGAGCTCAAGGTGAAGAAGGGTTAATACACAAGTACCAGAACCAACAAGGGGAATACAACCCAGGGGAGAAAGCAGAGGGGCCCACGGAACGTGGAAGATTCCGTGGCGGATGGAGGCTGCAGGACCAGTGGCTGGAAACCACACCGTCACCCCCGACAGCATGGCCCCAGCCCGTGGAAGGCGAGGTGCTAAAGTGAAGTCCCCGTAGAGCAGGGGTCCCTGAGGTCTGCTCCGTCCATGATGGGACTTCAAAGCAAACCCACTCCTTTGGAGGAACAACAAAGTCACCGCCCCCGGACGGTGGGAGGCAGCCTTCTCCTGAAGTGCCCCTGGAGCCTCCCTCCTGAGGCCCTGAGCTCAGCCTCCTCCTGCACAGTCACAGTCACGGAGGCCGGGACCCCGCTCTTCCTTGGCCGTGAGCCCCTCCAAGCACTGTGCCCACACCCCGCCCCGGGGAAGCCCCTGTCGTGGCTGATAACGGTCGGTGAGTGGAAGGATTCCTCTGTCCTGCGGAGGAATCACACCATGAATCCCCAGGGGATGGGGACGTGGCTGGTTTCCTCTTCCTCGCCTGCCCTGCCCCCTCCTGCTCGCCCTGGGGGGTGGGGGGGGGGGGCAGGCACTGCCTTAATGCACCTCTCCCCGGTGAGCAGGTGAGCGCCTACGGCTGTTTGCCAGAATGGGACCTGTCCCACACCACAACCACCTGTCGCTGAGAGCGCTTAGCCAACCACCGGCTCACTCGGTCCTCCCGACTTGTGTAGAAGCCTCACTCTGCCCACCGTGAACCTGCCCGGCCGTGAAGCCACGTTCAAGCCCAGACCGCGCAGAGTGTAGCTTCGGCCCCTGTGTCCCTCTCTCTCCGCTTGCCTCCCTGTGCCTGCCCCTCTCCCGGCCTTTCCTCACCCCTCCCCGGCTCACACTGGGCTGAGTCATGCTCTCTGACTGCCAGCGGGCCGGCCTGGGAGAGGATGGCCAGATGGGTCATGACTAAGATCTGGGTTTGTCTTCACGGCTACAGAGAACCCGTGACCCCTCCTGGGCCCCTCCAGGGCTTGGGGCGAAGGAAAGAGCAGACAAATGCGCGGCTGTGTCAATGGGGAAGTCGTTTCTGAACTGGCCCGGGGGACCAGACTCGAGCAGTGGCCTGAGGGCCTTTCCTTGAAGCCTCTGGGTTTCCTGAACCTGACCACCTTGCAGAGGCCCCGGACACCGCCCAGCTGGGAACCAGGACACGAGGGATGTGAGCGTGATGCTGCCACCAACTTGGAGGGCCCTGGGCAAGACACCGCTTCCCCAGGCCTTGGGTTCTGCATCTGTGAAATGAACAGCCACCCCTGGCGTGTCCAGCACTGTGGCACGGGGACAGCACCGAGCCAAGGGGGCGGGGAAGGGGCTCAAGGAAAGCGGCTACAGACAAAGCACCGGCACCAACACGGCCGCTGGAGCAGCACACGTCCGGAGAGGGCGGCCTGGCCCAGACCATGACTGAGGAATGACGGGGCCAGGCCACCAGGAGGAGGGGAGGTGGGTGGAGGGCTGTGTGGGACGAGGGACAGAAAACAGCAGCCCCAGGATAACAGGTGCAGACGTGAGCACCGTGGACCCAGGTGGGTTCTCGATCTGCCTCGTTCCTGAGTGACCTCAGTCAAATGCAGCCCCTCTATCGTTTTGACCTTCAGCTAAGCTGCGTCCTCCACTTGTGTCTCCTAGCTTGGCCCCGTAGCTTCACTGCCAGGAACCCTTCCCTGCTCCCCTCTCCCGCCTCCCTCCCACCCCAGGCCCAGCAACCCTCAGCCCAAACCTCACCCCCTTACGTCCTGATTGTACCCTGTCACCGTGTCACGGTCGGAGATCTCAGCCACGTCACCTTCACTCCTCCTACCAAACACGCATACACAGTAGGTGCTCAACAAAAAATCTGTTAGTGATGCAAAATGGCCAAACGGGCGGGATGCCTGAAGGGCCAGGCCTGCTCTGTTGATTAAGCTCCTGGTCAAGCCCCCCTCCACGAAAAGTCTCCTGGATGAATCCCCTTCCCCAGGCACTCAGCCCAAGGAAGTTACGACCCCCACGACCACCCTGCCCGGTGCCTTCTTAAAGGCTCCCAGACTAACCAGCGGACCCCCAGCCCACTCCAAGGAGCCTGGCCCCTGCCACCTGCCCCTCATAACCCATGCCCCCCGTGGTCATCCTAGGGACACAGGAAGTTCTGCCCGAGCATCTTGGAGCTGCTCTGCACAGACAGCCATGTGCAAGCACCCACGAGGGTCCCTGCAGGTCACAGAGCTCAGGGGGCACAGGTAGGGGGAGGGGAGGCGTCTGGAGAGACAGAAGACTTTTTACACAAGACCCGACTTCTGGCCCCGAGCTGTCCACACCAGCACTCCCACGGCACACGCGTGCACACACCCCGGGGCCTCACCCTGGGGCCCCTTCGGTCTCCCCAAGGACCCCATCCGCTCACACACACCCCGGGGGCTCACCCTGGTGCCCCTCCAGTCTCCCCAAGGTCCCCATCTGCTCCGCCAGGTCGTTAGAACTCCACTGGCTCATCCCGATGAGGATGGAATTCTTCCTTTCGGCCATGTCCTCTGTGGGGGAAGCAGAGACGGGCGTGAGCGGACAGGCTGTGTTCAGGTGACCCTAGCCGTTGACGCAGACCTCGACTGCCGGACGTGTCTGTCCTCTGGACAGTACAACACATTCAGGAAGCTTCTGCTGCAAGCAGGCATCGCTGCTGTGCCCCACGGGGCCCCCCAGCTGCGGCTGAAGAAAGCAACCAGGGGACAGTCCTGGGAAAGGGTGCAAACCCACACAAGTTTCTGTTCCTGGCAGCAAGGATGGTGTTTCCTGAAAAGAAGGAAAAGAAAAACCTTGCCACTTGCCAGGAGTTCTTCTTTGGGTAAGTGACTTGACTTCTCTGAGCCTCAGTTTTCCCATCAGAAAAACGGGACTGGCAAGGTCCACCTCGAAGAGCTGCCATGAGAATTAAGTGAGCTAAGGGGGATAAAGGTCTCGGAGCACACGAGGTGCCCACAGATAAAGACATTATGGTTACTCCTCTGCATGAGAATGGGTTGCCACAGGTATCTGGGGTTTGAATGGGGCAGAAGCAGGTCTGCAGTAACCGGGGCGCGGAATTCTGGCTCCAAACAAGCCTTGAGCTGTACAGAACCACTGACTCTCATCTCAACCTTATGAACCTAGTGATACCCCCATCCTCCTCATGCCCCCCCCCAACCCTGTCTCTATCCGTGCCCTTACCCAACCTGAGCTCAGCGATTACTCTGAAGAAGTCAGTGGGGCCATATTCCCCAACCACACCGAACACAAGCCCCTGGGTCCCACACGACAGCTGCACACACCTGGTGCGGTCCCTCGTCCCGAGGCGGGGTGTTCCCTCAAGAACAAACCCACAGGTGTGCCCTGCCCCCGCTTGCAAAGTGACGGGCCTTCCTGGCAAAGGATGCTGTGCCCTCTCTCATGGGGCAGGTACTAAAGGGTGGTGGCGAAAATCCTCAAGCTCGTGACAACTGAGAATAAAGGGACAGGACCCACTTCACTGCCAAAGATGGAACCAACATGGCAGAGCACGGGGAGCTGTCCAGAGTTCTGACCGCTCTGGAGCTCAGCACTTTTCTCCCCCGCTTCTGGCTGGGACACCTCAGCCAGCCTCATGGACTCGCCTATTTGATTTACTTAACAACGCTGATGAAATGTTTCCTCTGCACTGAGATGGTCATAATGCCTTACAAACACCAACTCACCCCACTCTCATCATGATACTGAAAAGGTACAACCCTTATCATCGGCATTTTATAGACGAGAGATCTGAAACACGGAGTACCTCAGTACCTTGCCCGAGGTCACCGGCGAGAGCCAGGACTGAAGCCCAGGTACACTATTTCAAGAGTCCTGCAATCCTGGTGGCCTGCCCTGGACGTCCTGGATCAGCTCCCGAGCCCCCCGCCCAGGATCCACACCTGCCCAGATGACTTCCCGAGCCCCATGTGCTCCATTCTGGCACACGTCTACACCTCTAGGCAGCGCTGTGTTCCGGGCAGGCTCCTGGCTGGATTCCAGTCTAAACTCTGCCCCACGTGAGCCTGGGCCTTTGCACGTGCCCTCAACTCTTCCTGTCTTCTCATCTCTTCCTTGGGAGTAACAGCTCTGGTTCTGGAGCCCTTTCCAGCAGGCCATCATGAGGGTGAAGGAGAACACTGTGAATCTGTAAAATCTACGGGGGCCAAGGTGCCCACCCCCAGACACCGGCTTCTCTGCTCCCACCCCTAACGGAGAGACAGGGCCAGGCTCAGGAACACGCCTGTGCTCTGCTCCCGGGATGGCTCCATCTCCCAGTGCCCACAGCATCAACAGCCCATTCGTCCCGGGGACAACCAGCCCCATCCCGGCTGTGTGCAACACCAGGGGGCCCGGGCCCCAGAGACTCACCTGGGGCCACACGTTGGCCAGTCACTGGCCCAACCTCTGCCCCTGGCGGCCTGCACCTGTGTCTGCTACCTCCCTTCCAGGCGGAGGCTGTGTGCCCACAGGAAAAGCCCAGAGATGTGCCCCCTGTTCTCCAGGAGACCGGCCGCGGTCTGTAAATTCAGTGCTTTATCCTGTTCCCTTCGCTGGGAGGAACCGGGGATTGGAGCACACAGCCGGGTCTCCGCAAGACCGAGGGCAGCTCTCCGCCCAGCCTCACACCAGGAGGGGAGCAGGGTGTCCACCAGGCATGGGGACAGCAGAGCAGGGGACACGGGAGATGAGGCGGCAGGCGGAAACCTCCAACGTCCCGCCCGGGGAGGGCTCCGCTGGGCCCCTGGTTGGGCTCGGCTGCGACCTCGGGGACCAAGCTGCTTGTGCGGGTCCACAGCAACGAGCCGGCTCTTGTCTAGATGATGGGAGAGGGGACCGAGAGAACAAGCGGAGGGAAGGGGCCTGGGCCTCAGCGGGGGGCACCTCCTACTCACTCACTCACCCCTCCGTGTTCCCTTATATCAGAGGGGGGCGAATCCTTCACTTTGAACAGCGACGCTGAGCAGAACGGCGATCAACAAACCACTCATATTCACAAGTACAACTTGAGGCAGACATCTGGGTGGTTTAGTGGGTTAAGCGTCCGACTTCAGCTCAGGTCATGATCTCACAGTTTGTGGGTTCAGGCCCCACATCGGGCTCTGTGCTGACAGCTCGGAGCCTGGAGCCTGCTAAGGATTCTGTGTCTCCCTCTCTCTCTGCTCCTCCCCAGCGCGCTCTCTCTCTCTCTCTCTCTCTCTCTCTCTTTCTCAAATAAACATCAAAACTAATAATAAAAAAAATGCAAATACAACTTGGTAGGTGCTGACAAACAGACACACCCCTGACACCATCTCCCGAGTTTCACCCCCTCCCTCCCCCTTCCCCTCTCTCCCCTTCTCCCCTCCAGTTTCTGCTTTTCGCTGTCTGCCGGAGTCTGCTCCCTTGCCTTACTTACAGCTCACCTGTCTCCCACCCCCACCGCTGACCGGTGGCTATGGAAGCACGGGGACAGTGCCCATCTGCCACACCCCCGCTGTGAGAGGCAGCGTCCCCGAAGAGCAGAGATACTCACAGGTGAGTGGATTCTAGCCCCTGCTTGGCCTGACCTCGAGTAACCTTGGGTGACCCTGAGCAAGCCTCCCAACGCTCTGGCCTCAGTTTCCCAGCCCGGAGACGATGGTGGTGGTGCCGAACTCCCAAGACCTTGCGGGCCCCTCTGGGCCCCCCTGAGTCTTCCCTTGCTCTGCACCCCAGCCCTGGCAGACTGGGCCGTGGCCCCCAGATATCCTCTGACAGGAGGGAGGCACCTCTCCTGGGTCTGGGGACCTGGACCCCAACACCCACCCCGCGGCGCTCACCAGCCATGCGAGGCCCCGGGCCTGCCGCCGTGGCCCATGGAGCCGGCATTCTGTCCAGGGTGTCAGAGACCCAGACGGTCTCCTGCCAGAGTCCGGGACACTCACCGCCCGGACCTGGGGGCTGCGGACTGCCTGTTGGGCCTCGCCCAGCCCAGGGGACAGAGAAGGACAGCTTCACCTCTGACTGCCTGAGCCACGGAGACTCCAACGGCCTTGTCTCGGGGACAGCACAGAGCACACAGGGGGTGGGGAGGGCAACCGGGAGGAAGGTGGCCTCCGCGGCCTGTGGGGTGCAGGGCGGGGGCAGGACGGGCCCACAGCTGCTCAGGGGGCCAGCCGGTGAGCAGGCCCGCCCCCAGTGCCTCCTGCTGCCAGCCGTCCCGTCATCGGGGAAGCCGGCCCTGAGGAACTGCAAAGTATTTTAAATAAAAGCGTTCTAAGCATCAAAATATTGACGTCACTGCTGTCACATCGTGCGCTAGTTGCTATGGAGAAGCAGTCCCGGCAGCGCTCTGGCCAGACACCCCTGGGAGACAGCAAACGGGTCCCACCTGGGCCGGGTGTCGGTTGGCTTGGGGTCTGCCCAGCTGTGCCCTGTGCCTCCCTGAAAGGCACCTGAACTGGGCACTCCCCACTTTCGGAGGCACACAGCTGACCCGGATACTAAGGCCCAGAGAAGGGCAATGGTGTGGCTGAGACCATGAGGCCACGTCCCCGGTGTCCTGCTGCAGCCCCAGGTGTCTTCCCAGCACACGGTCCGTTTCTGCTTCGAGACCCCATCTCGCTAGGCATTTTACAGCTGGCTGTCCCGGGAGTGCGTCAGCCCCCCAGATACGGTGACTTCCCCGGTGGGGCCAAGCCGGCCGGGTGAGGACCGGGGCCCCTGGGTGGGGGAGGCAGCCAGGCGAGCGTGACCGTGGGGACCTTCTGTCCGCTGCCCTCTGGCGCCCACACCTGCCCTGCGTGCGCGATCTCGCCCAGAGCCGGAAACGCGCACCCGCTTTGGCGCGCCCGTCCCCACTCCCTGCTTCCTGTTCTGCGTCCCCTTGACCACGCCCCTGCTGTCCGCCGGCCCCCTTGTACCCACTGGACCGCGGCCGCCCACCAACCCCCCCATGCCCCCTGGACGTGCCCCCCTCACGCCCGCGGGACGTGACTCCCTCGCGCCCCCTGGATGTGCCGCCCACCGGCCTCCCTCATACCTGCTGGACACGCCCCCCCCCTTACTCACAGGACGTGCCCCCCTCGCGCCCCCTGGACGTGCGGTCTTTGTGCCCACTGGACGTGCCCCCCTCGCGCACGCTGGAGGTGCCCCCCTTGCACCCTCTGGATATGCTGCCCGCTGACCCCCTTGTGCCCTCTGGACGTGCCCCCCTCACGCGCCCCTGGACGTGCCCCCCTCGCGCCCCCTGGACGTGCCGTCTTTGCGCCCGCTGGACGTGCCCCCATCCCGCCTTCTGACACGCCGCCCAACAGTCCCCTCGTGCCCCCAGGACGTGTCCCCCTCGTGCCCGCTGGATGTGCCACCCTCGCACCTGCTGGACGTGCCCCCCTGGTACCCACGGGAGGTCTCCAACAGTCCTGCTCACTGCCCCGCATCCCCTCTGCGACTGATCCTATGTGCCTGGCTCAGGGTCTCAGGCAGGCACCCAGCCTCTCCTCTGCCCCTCGTGCCAGGCCCCTGACCCCTGGTGCACGGGCCCCTGGGTCCCCGGAAGGGCCACCGTCCTGCTTCAGTGCCATCACACCGGCCGCCTCCTCCGTCAGAAGGCTCCTTCCCCTCGTGACTACGGAGAGGGCACCACCAACCCCACTAAGTTAGGGACCTGCGCTCACTCCCTGCTAACACCTGCTGACTTACGCAGGGGCATCACCCCCTTGGGAGGGTGACTTCCTCGGTGTCACTGCTGGGTTTTGCCTCTCCCGCTAAACCACCAGCATCAGGAGGGCAGCGCCCACGCCCAGAGGCCTCTACAGCTCAGCGAGCACCTGGCACAGCCCCTGAGGTGGACCAAGGACACAGACAGTGCCCCTGCCTCGGGGACTCAGAATCAGGCACATGCGAAGTGCGGGGCACAGCGTCCAAGAGGGAGAGACGCTAACCCCCACAAAGATCCCCTTCGTGAGGCTTCTAGAAAGCTCACCCAGCCAGTGGCCGGAAGATGGAGTTCACTCACCTCTGGCATCAAAGAATTCATCGTCGGAGCTCTCCACTGAGTCGCTGAGGACGTTTCGAAGGTGCCAGGGGGCACCGCCGCCCGGGGGAGGGCCACCTGTGGAAGAGAACATACCTGTTAGCCAGTCTTGAGACCCAGTCCCAGCTGAGCGGTAAAGCTGCACGAACGCCACCCCCCCACTGCCCCATGCTCAGCACCCCGCCCCCACCTCCCCACCCAACCCCTACGGGGGCTCAGCACCTCCCCCCACCCCCTGCGGGGGCTCAGCACCTCTCCCCACCCCCCACCCACCCCCTGCGGGAGCTCAGCACCTCCCCCCACCCAACCCCTGCGGGGGCTCAGCACCTCCCCCACCCCCCACCCAACCCCTGCGGGGGCTCAGCACCTCCCCCACCCCCCACCCACCCCCTGCGGGGGCTCAGCACCTCCCCCCACCCCCTGCGGGGGCACAGCACTCCACCCCCCACCCCCCCTCCCTCCCCCGCAGCGGTCCGGACAGTGCTCCACGTGTGCCAGAACACACGGCGCAACGTGCAGGGTGAGCGCTGGACCTCGCGCTCACACACCGGCGGGAAGGGGCCCTGGTCACGGTGGCCGCTCAGAGGCACCACCGCCTTACAACGCCACCCTCTGCCAACGGGACGTCAAGGTCGGCGGAACAGGGGAGAAGACCCCAGAAAATCACGCCGGTCGCGTGCACTTCCTCGCACGGGGCGACGTGCTCCCGCGTGCATCTCTGTCCGGGGCCGGTCAGGTGGCCCAGCCCAGGGAGGGCAGGAGGGTGCAGGAGCGGGTCAGCCCATACGCGGGCAGCATGTCCCGGCCAGGACCTCGGCCTCCGTCGCAGACGCACGGCCTGAGCCCCAGCCCCGCGCCGTCCCTGCCGCTTGCAACCTCCATGGCCGTCATTCCACACCACAGCCTCAGTTTCCCCACCTCTAAAGAACCGACCACCATCAGTCCGGAGCTCGAAGGATCAGAAGAGACGTACAGTCAGAGTCTGCATCTCAGGCCCAGTAATTATGATGACTAACGTCCACAGAAGCCAGGGGCGGGGAGGGGGGCCGAGGGGCCCCCGGGACGGTCAGGGGAAGGGCGCACCCGGACCCGGAACACCCCCCGCCCCACCTCCACAGGCACCTGGGTCCTCACCGTGGACCAGCGGGTGCCCAGCACATCCTCCCCATCCCCCCCGCCTCCCCCGTCCCCCAGGCACACGAAACCCTGGGCATTGCCCAGGGGATTGAGATCTAACTGCCAAAACTGAAACCAGAAAAGCGTCAGGACAAAACTGACCCGGTAATTTTCCCGAGGAAGCAGTCAGGAGTGCACGGTTAACCCTCGCGTTCTGGCAGCTCCGGGGCCTGGGAAGAAATCCCAGAGCCCGGGCGCAGGGACGGGGGATGCGCGCACACACGGCCATAAAGGGACTTCTTCGCGGCGGCCGCAAGGACGCAGTCGCTCCTGGTGTGTGTGCGCGGGGAAGGCTGCCCGCTGGGTGTGGCTGGGAGAGGAGGGGGAGGCAGGTGGGTCCCGGGACGGCGTGTGCCGTGGGCCCCACGTCCTGAAAAACGCTCCCGCGTCTGAGGAGGATGCGCGCGGCGTGTTGGTCAAGAGCTCGGGTCGGGGGAGGAAGGGGCCAGGGGTGAAGCCGTGAGATGACAGAGGGCCCCCCACCCTCCGTGCCTCAGATAGCACGGTGGGGGTGGAAGCCTGTCGGAAAACTCAGGCAAATTCAACACAGCGCCGCCTGTCGGAAAACTCAGGCAAATTCAACACAGCGCCGCCTGTCGGAAAACTCAGGCAAATTCAACACAGCGCCCGTTAGCGCAGGGCCTGGGGCATGGCCAGTGTCCACATCAGCTGCCATCGCACGCACATGCGGAGGCAGCGCCGTGGCGGGAAGGGCGTGCCCCAAATGCCAGCCAGACACTATCCCCACAGAGCAGAACCTGACGGGGGGAGGCCGGGAGGTCTCAGTGTTAACACGGAACACGTAATTTCACGGGACTGTTAATTTTATAAACCATCCTACCTTATCAGTTCTAAGATGCGCGTTGTTTCACGCACTCCAACATCTTCAAAACCGGAGTGCATCTCGCTTTTAAAAAATTTCTTTTAATGTTTATTTACTTTTGGGAAAGAGAGAGAGCACGAGCAGGGGAGGGGCAGAGAGAGAGGGAGACACAGAATCCGAAGCAGCTCCAGGCTCCGAGCTGTCAGCACAGAGCCCGACGAGGGGCTCGAACCCACAAACCGTGAGATCATGACCTGAGCCAGAGTTGGACGCTTAACCTCCTGAGCCACCCAGGCGCCCCATGGAGTGCGTCATCCTTAACCCTGTGTCGTGGCTCACAGCGTACCCCCCACTCACACAGGGGTTTCCTCTTTCAATAAACACAGTGCAGCACTGTAAATATACTTTCTCTTCATGTACGTTTCTTAACGTTTTCTCTTCTCCAGCTTTAATTTACTGCACTTATACAGTATGTAACTCATACCACACACAGAACACATGTTAATCGACTGTTTCTGTTACTGGCGATGCTCTGGTCAAGAGTAGGCTATCAGTAGTTAAGTTTGGAGGGGTCAAAAGTCACATGCAGATTTTTTAAGTTTTTTAAAAAATGTTTTTATTTCTTTTGAGAGAGAGACAGAACCGGCAGGGAAGGGGCGGAGAGAGAGGGGGACAGAGGATCCCAAGCAGGCTTTGCACTGACAGCACAGAGCCTGACGTGGGGCTCGAACTCATGAACCGTGAGATCACGACCTGAGCCGAAGTCAGGGGCTTAACTGAGCCACCCAGGGGCCCCAGTCATATGCAGAGCTTTTACTGTGGGGGGATCAGCGCCCCCAGCCCCTGACTATGGGGGGGGGGTCAGCGCCCCCAGCCCCCACATAGTTCCAGGGTTTATAAAATAATAATGCATCCTAGCTACTGATCGCATCTCGGATTCTGTGGCAAACAGTAAAACCACCAGGCACACAGGGTACGTCTTTCCCGGGGCTTCAGCCCTGGCCACCAGGCACACAAGTCTTGTGTCGGAGAGACCCGCATTCCTGTAGCAGCAATGTCCCTGCCTCGGTTTCCCCATCTGTGCGAGGGGAGAAACCTGATGGAGACTAACCGTTTTCAGTTCTGACTCATGTTGGAGGCACCCGTCGGGGACACACGGCTGGGGCCAATGAGCAAGTGAGAGGTGGGTGCTCTCCCCGGCCATGGCTCCCATGCCCCCTGTGCCCAGTCCCTGCTCTCCTCGCCCCGCCCCACCCCTGCAGGATGCTGGCACTGTTCCCTGCCCGGGGCCCAGATCCCAGCACATAAACTGTTCCTGAAGGGTGAGGCCGGCACTGCCGGCCCAGGGACACCGCTTCCTGCCTGTCTCTCCTGCCCCACCCCCCACAAATTCCCAAATACACACCCAGCCTGGGCGCCAGGCGAGAAGCCCTTTCTGAAGCCCGGAAGCCACCTCCGGGTGTAAAGCTGGGTCTGGCCCCCACTCCCCACGGGGACCCTCGAAGCTTTCGATTCTTACCCACCAGGCGGGCGTTGTGGCACGGTGGTTGGCAATCTCCCGCTCACGCGCCCTGGATTTCCCGCAGGGGATGCACCAAAACTGAGTACTTCCAATGATGGGAGGGACTGTGTCCCTGACGTAGGTGGAGGATATCCAGCCGGTGCCGTGAGACGAGACGGGGCAAGAAACAAAACTGCCTCTGTTCTCAGATGGCCTCATTGTCTACACAGAAAACAAAGGCTCGGGGCGCCTGGGGGCTCCGACCGTTAAGTGTTTGACTCTTGGCTTCAGCTCAGATCTCACGGTTCTTGGGTTCAAGCTCCTCTCTCTCCCTTACTCTCTGCCCCTCCCCTGCTCGCTTTCTCAAAATAAACATCTTTTTTAGAAAAAAGCTCTATGGGGTCCCCCGGGGGGCTCAGTCAGTTAAGCGTCCGACTTCGGCTCAGGTCATGATCTCGCGGTTCGTGGGTTCGAGCCCCACGTCGGGCTCTGCGCTGACAGCTCAGAGCCCGGAGCCTCCTTCAGATTCTGTGTCTCCCTCTCTCTCTGCCCCTCCCCTGTCCGTGCTCTCTCTCTCAAGAATAAATATACATCCAAAAAATTTTTTTAAAACCTTGTAAAAATAAAAAAGTTCTACAAAATCCACAAACCAAAACACGCTATGAGAACAAATAGTTGAATATAGCAAGATCGCCGCATATAAGGTCAATATACAAAAGTCAACTGCACTCTCTATATTATCAACGAAGGATGAGAATTTGAAATTAAATAAACAATACCGCTTACAATATCACCAAAAAAATAGTGAAACCACAAAAAGAAGTGCATGTAGGTATAAATCAAACGGATATGGAAATTTCGGTGATACCAACAGTACGACGATATAAACTTCTGCTGAATTTACATTAATTTTATGTGGTCTCTGCATCAACAGATACTAAAGGTCTAAAACCCACCACACACGCCATATTAACATGCCAACATCCCTTGTGGTCCAAATCCATCCTGTTCCCAAGAAGCGAGCACCTGGATGGTCAGGACAGTCATACTGGCCCCAAGACTCGGTCCCTGAGTTTGGGGGGGGGGGGCGCACATGGGCTGCAAGCGTGTAAGTAGTGATGGGCTCATCTGAAGCTTTACCCGAGTCTCCCTGGTTCTTGAGCTTGAATAGCGAGGGTTCAGGTTTGGGAGAAGTTCCCAACATGGTGGCCCTCGCACCTGTTTGGGAGACACTCCATCCAAGAAAAAAGGCAAGGACGTTTCTGCTAGCTCTACACACACACACACACACACACACACACACACACACACACACTCTACAGCCTGAGGAAAGAGAAAGCCTCCAGATTTTGTCACTCACACGCCACCCCCACTACGTCCCTTTGGGCCACCATCACCCTAGGTTGCTGCCACGCCGACGACGTGGGTGACGGGCTGGGCTTCGTGGGGGCCCCGGCAGGAGGGCCCGGCTGCGGGGAAGCTGGGCTGGCTCCGCTGGGAGAGCCGTTCTCCCCGCTGCAGGTGGGCCAAGACAGAGGGGGCTCGGTGTCAGACAGGGCTGCCCGGACCACAGGCACCGCGCTGGGTGCTGGGGACACCGCGGCGAGCAGGCGGCAGAGAGGGTGGGGACCGCACGGAGCTCACCTTCTGCGGGGGCGCAGGGGACGCAGAGCTGGGTCGGGCGACTGACAAAGATGATTTCCGCAGCAGAGAGTGACATGGAGAAAATAGGACCCTGCCTCCTACCTCTGCCCCCTTCCCCGAGCAGCTGACGGTGGCATCATGGCCTGAAGAACAGGCCAGCACGGAGGGAGTTGTGGACATTGAACTCTCGTGTGCCTCTCCTTTCGAATAGACCCTCACCTGCCGGTTGACTCTCCTCTGTGGCCAAAGTCGGTACCCGAATTTCTGTTCAAAGGCACATTTTACCTTGTTTACGGTTTATTCTTGCCTTCAAAATGCATCCCTGCAGTGTTGGTTTTTTTTTTAATGTTTACTTATTTCTCAGAGAGAGAAAGAGAGAGAGACAGAGTATGATCAGGGAAGGGGCAGAGGTGTGGGGGGGGTGTGCAGAATCCGAAGCAAGCTCCAGGCTCTGAGCTGTCAGCACAGAGCGCGATGCGGGGCTTGAACTCATGAGCTGCGAGATCACGAACCTGAGTTGAAGTGGGACACTTAACCGACTGAGCCACCCAGGCGCCCCTTTTTAAAAAAAAATTTTTTTTACCGTTTATTTATGCATTGGTTTTTAAATACAGCAATTTTGTGGCAAGGTCTGGGCGGACAGCTCAGAGCCTGGAGCCTGCTTCGGATTCTGTGTCTCCAGCTCTCTGCCCCTCCTCCACTCACACTCTGTCTCTCTCTCTCTCAAAAATTTTTTGAAACATACGGTAAGTTTGCTTGGACACCTGCAAATCCCTCCTCTCAGGCAGGGGCCACCGCAAACAATGTCTGGAAAGGGTGGGGTGGGGCCTCAGCTGTCCACGCACGCAGACACGAGAACCCACGAAGGCGGGCAGCGCCAAGCAGCAGCCGTGACTGGCTTCCACGTGGGGGTGTGCCCTTCCCCTGTTCCTCCAGCAGATCTTTCAGCGAGGTCCTATGTGACAAAGGGAGGCAGTGATGGGCGGGTGACTTGGGGGGGTGTGAGAGGAAGGCCTTTCTGACAGGGTGTCCATCGTGAGAAAGGGCCAGACACACCAAGTGCGTGTGCACGTGTGTATGCACACATGCTCCTACATACACACGTGTGGGGTACACGGACAGAGTGCATGCGTGCGAACATTCTTCCAGCTGGGCACGTCTGAGGGGCGGGAAGAAGCCACGTGGCTGGAGCCAGATGGAGGGGAGTCAGGTGCAAGGGGGAAAGGGGCCAGGCCGGGTGGGACATTGCCCGCTGTGGACAGGGGGCTCCCGACCCAGACTCTATCACCCACACACTCGGGAAGAGGGGGACCCCGATGCCGAGAGGACCAGGGAGTCTCCCAAGCATGGGGTGGGGCCCACAGATCAGGTGCACTGAGGGCCACACCGTTAGTGTCTGGGCTCAGTGACCCCAGAGCTTGGAGGGTAAAGTGTCCTTGAGCTGGTCCCCACGCTGCCTCTCTCTGCGTGCTGTGTCCAGCCCAGGGTCCCGGGGAGGGGAGCTCCGAGAAATGTTGGGCAAATGGATAAAGTGACGTGCTGAGTCATAGAATGTGCCAGACACCCCGCTTACCTGGAGGAACCCTAACCCCCCCAGAGGGCACTGTGCGTCCCCCGCTTACCTAGAGGAACCCTAACCAGCCCCCCGAGGACACCATGCGTCCCCCGTGTACCTAGAGGAACCCTAACCAGCCCCCTGAGGACACCGTGCGTCCCCCACTTACCTAGAGGAACCCTAACCAGCCCCCTGAGGACACCGTGCATCCCCCATGTACCTAGAGGAACCCTAACCAGCCCCCCGAGGACACCGTGCGTCCCCCGCTTACCTAGAGGAACCCTAACCAGCCCCCAGAGGGCACCGTGCGTCCCTGTCCTGCACCTGTTCGCTCCAGGTCACAAAGCTGGTAGGTGATGGAGGCGAGGCCCGACCAGACGCCAGACCCGTCCAGCCTGCCTACCGGGTCTGTGGGTCAGCGTCTGGGTATCCCCAGGCCCACGTGGACATTGGAAGGTGCACCTGCGTTCCTTGGAGAGCGCCGTCCTCCCAAAGCCCCTCCCCGTCCCCGAGCCGGTCCTGAAGACACACAGACTCACACGCGCTCCCACATCACCCCCTCCCCGTCCGTGTCCCTCATGCACGCCTGCCAGCTCGCAGCCGCGGGTGAAAACATCGCAGAAAGGCCAGCGTGTGGCCGTGCAGCAGCACAAACCTGGGCTCCTCACTACCACTTACGTGTCCACGGCAGAAGCGCGGGAAGCTGGCGGGCCTCACCTTTGTCATCTGTGAGATGGGTAGGCGCTACCTCACTGTCGGGAGACTCTGCGCACACGGCCCGCGGCCGCACGCGGCATCCCGGCACTCGGGGGACGCTGAGCCCCTCAGGAGCCAGACCGAGGGTTAGACGGGCACGGGGGCTTCCGGGGCGCCCTCCCCCCAGGGCCACAGACCCCTCTGCTCCTCCAAAGCCCAACAGACGCCCCCCAGCACACCCCGCATGCTCTCCTCTGGCCCCTCTCCCCCACCACACTGACTTAAAGGTCTATATCAGGACTGGAGGGAAAAGGGAAAACCCTTCCCCAGCCCGAGGGCAAGAGCCCACTGGAAGGAGACCCCGCCCTGCGCCCAGGAGCCCAGCCGGAGGGCAAAGCCCTGTAAAGCCAGGGACGCGGGCTTGGCCCCGTCTTCTAGGGCCAGATGGGGGCCAGACGGCGCCTGGAGGAAGCAGTTAGGGAGAGAGCAGTCCCTCCCCCTGGGACGCAGCCTGGGGACCCAGCACCCAGTGGAGCCCCCTAGGCCAGCCTGGCCCAGCACTAAATGTCAACACTGCGCCCCACAGGTGTGGACACAAG
This sequence comes from Prionailurus viverrinus, assembly GCF_022837055.1. NCBI lineage: Eukaryota > Metazoa > Chordata > Mammalia > Carnivora > Felidae > Prionailurus > Prionailurus viverrinus. Next base: position 868,027 of record NC_062574.1, on the reverse strand, counting down.
TCCCCAGGCAGAGGGCCTGCAGGCTGGAGAGCCTGGAGGCCTTCCCGGGGAGGGGGCCTCAGCTGAGCCTTAAAGAGAGGGTGGGCAGGCTGGGAGGAAGGAAAGACATGGGTCAAAGCCATCAGGCCGCTTCTACAAGAAGCTGGATCTAGAACCTTCTCCAAAATGGGAAGTCTGGCTCAAAGGAGCAAGGAGGGGACCCAGGCGTCTGCCGTGACAGCCACACTCCGCAGGTGTTCAGGTAACACCTGCCAAGTCCCAGACCTCCAGGGACCCTCAAGTGCCCCCGAGAGGCTGGGGTGGGGCGGCCGGCACTGCACCTGCCCTCCCCCGCCCTGCCTGAGGCCAAGGAGACACATGCTGCGTCCCAACAACACGTGCCTCAGGGGACACGGGTTGAGAGAGAAAAGTGTTCTGCTGTGGCTCACGTAGGCCCTTGTCCCCATTCTGTGTCCATCACACACACAGACACACATATGCTTGTGCACCTACACACACAAACCACGCACACACATGCACACGTGCACACCCACACGTGTGCGCTTACAAACACACGTGCACACGCATGTGCGAGAACGGCTCCAGAGTGTGGGTCTCGCTACCCCGTCAATGCTGCGGAAACAATCAGGCCACCAGACTCCCTGTGGGCGGTGGGGACCCTGGGGACACACAGAGCGCGGAACCTGCATGTGGCTCGCACAGACACGCTCACACAGCTTCACACCCAGCCTCGCAACACGGAGCCACATCTCACTGCTGCTCTGATCCCGCCTGGGCTCCCAGGGGTCCACGAGCAGGACAGTGTGAGACGCAGGGTCTGGCGGGGGCCCCCCCTCCCCAGAGCCGGGCCTTCTGCCTCACGTGTGATGTGAGCCACCGTCCCGCTCACCCTCCCCCTTGGTGCTGGTTCAAGCCCCAGCCCTGCCGCCTGTCCGCTGGGCTTCTCAGTAAGTGTTACCACACCACGCCGTGCCTCAGTTTCCTCCTCTGTGAAATGGGGGTAAGGACAGGACTTACAGAGGGTGGCCATGAGGAGTAACTGAATGAAATTTTTTTAGAGCGAGTGTGAGCAGGGGAGGGGCAGAGAGAGCGAGTGAGAGAGAGAATCCCAGGCAGGCTCCACGCTCAGTGCAGAGCCCAACACGAGGCTCGAACTCACGACCCTGGGATCAGGACCTGAGCGGAAATCAAGAGTCGGACACTGAACCCACTGAGCCACCCAGGCGCCCCTAAATGAACGGATATCTGAGAGAGGCCGAGCACGGGGCCTGGCCCTCCACCGGTACAGTCACACACAGAAACTCTGAGGGCGGCCCTTGTCCTCAGGCCCTAAAACTGGCACAGGGGGCACGACGGGAACTGCTCCGAGCAGGCGGGTCCCCATCCCCTCCCCTGGTGCGGCTCCCCGCCCCCCCAGCCTCTGAGCTCCCGGGGCCAGAACGTGCTCCCTCCACCTGCCGGCCTGGGCTCCGGCAGCTCACGGCCTCTGGGAACTGCGCTCCTCCCCTCCACGCCGTCTTCGCTCCTGCCCGTCCCTGCCCGTCGGTGCCCGAAGGGCCCCCCAGCCCACCCTCTGCTAATGCCCACCCATGCTGCCGGGCTGGCCCCGCCTCCTCGGTGCTCCCCCAGGCCCGGGCTGGCCCCGCCTCCTCCGCATGGAGGACCTCCCCTGAGGTCCCGCACCTGTGCCCAATCGAGCACCTGGGTCCAGGCCTGCCTGCCCCCGGGCTGTGGGTTCCCTGGGGCAGATACCTGGTGCGGCCCCCACAGGCCCATAGCTTCTCCCGGCCCACTTCAGGGGAGACCACGGGGGTGGGCCTCTCGGGGGAGCATCCCCCCCTCCCCGGCCTGTCCTCAGGGCCCCCCTGGGGTCAGGATGAGTCTGGGAAGCAGACCAATCCAGGGCAGACCTCACGGGGCTGTGGGGACACTAGGGAGGGACCGAGAGGCTCAGAGAAGCTGCTTCCAGAAAAAAAGCATCATCGAAGGAAACCAATGCTGGCTGGGGGTTGGTTGCTATGGAAACATGTCCCAAACTGCTGTATGCGCCACTGATGAGCTTATGGGGCTGAGCTGTTTCGGGGACACGCGGGGAGCCCTGGGAGGGCCTGTCTGCTGGGGCTCCGGGTACCCGGAGCCCAGATCCTGGAGGGCCCGGAAGGAGTCCAGCTTCTGGGGGACCAGGCAGCTCCATGCCAGGAGTCCAGAGTGAGCCTGAGACCAGCCACAACGCAACCTGGCCCCAACCACAGCCCGCACCTGCAGCAGCCCACGTATGGAGCCACGGCCCTGAGCACAGATGCGGCCATGACCCGGCCACACGGCAGGCCACGGCCCCCTCTCCTTGCCTGGTCACAGAGCCAGCTGCCAATCGGGCACCACCGAGCAAACGCACTCGCACGGCCTTCCCCTGACTCCGGCCACGCCGACCCCCGGGGAACCGTCAAGGGGCATCTCCTCTCTGCAGCCAGGGACCCACAGAGCCCGTGAGCCCAACAAGGATGGGCAGGGACCCCCGCCTGCAGCTGAGAGCCGCACGGAGGAAGCTGGCCTGGCCGCCGTCACACCCCCGTTCCCAGGCTCGGGCCAGAGCGGAGTTAGGATCCCCGTCTCCCAACAGGACACGGCTGGCCAAATCAGTTACTTTGAAAAAATACGCTTCTTGAAGACCTGCGGGCAATCTCATAAATATAGCATTTAAATGCCCGTTAATCACGTTACTCCGGAGGCAATTAGTGATTAATAGCTTTGGCTATGTGTTGTACTTTTCACAAGTACAAGTTGACCTCCCGGTGGAAGCAGTGGTCCCCAGACGCCCCCCTCTGTCCCACCGGCTTCTTGCCCCTCCCACTGAGGGGAGCTCCCATAGCACCTGCCACGAGGGCTCCTCAGGAGGGCGGGTGGGGGACAGGAGATGGGGCGGGGGGCCCTCCTGCCAGTCCCCCCCCAGGAGCCCCTGCAGGGAGCGGGAAACAGAGGCCCGGGCCGCGGAGGATGCTGCGGAGACCCCCACCTCGCTGAGCCGGCCCGGGTTTTCGAAGGGCACCACAGGCTACCTACCGTGAGCCCAAAGCAAGGAGCAGGGAGGGGAAAGGGTCACGGTGACCCCAGGTGGGCACTTACCGCCTACAGCTCCCAGGCTGCTACCCAGCAGGGTGGGGCCCCAGGCCGCCTCTGCTGGGCAGGCCCCCCACCGGGTGCCGATCCGCAGCCCCAGGAGCCGCGGTGGGGACCCTGGGGGCTGCGCGAGGCTCTCGCTGCTCCAGACGACACCGCACGCAAAGGGAACGAAGAGCCAACAAGGGATAGACACCCCCTGCACACTGGGCAGTAATGGGAAGGCTGAAAATAGCTCTTTTACCACCAGGGATGACTCCAGAGTTGCTCAGCGGGGACCAGCCTCCCCAGGGAGGGAGGGGGGTGAGGGCAGGAGAGGGAAGCCTCAGGCCACGGCCTGGGCAGAGGCATCCCGAGGAGGAGGAGGAGGAGGAGGAGGAGGAGGAGGAGGAGGAGGAGGAAGTGGAGGAGGAGGGGGAGGAGGAGGACGCGGATCCGGACCGGCTGGAGCAGGTGCACAGGAGGTCAGAGGTCAGAGGTGTGCGCGTGATGCCGGGCAGCCGGCCACGGATGCCGCAAGCCTCCAGGGACAGGCTCCCGGACAGCTGCTACCCCTGCGGGCTCACCCCGCATCCCACACACCTAGGTCTCTCCCTGAGCAGGGCACACACGGGGCGCCCAGCGCACGGGCCCCGGCGGCAGGCGCCTCCGAAGAGGCCTCTCTGCTCCGCCACATCTATTTTTGCTTCCAACCCTTGTTCGGCAACCCGGCTGACAGGCTGCTACCTTCCCTCCCTTCCAGAATAACGGGTCATCTGGGAAGGGAACACCTCCTCGCCGGCCCGCCCCGCGCAGTTCTGCAAACAAACGGGGGGGGGGGGACCCTCTCCAAGGAAGGCAGACTCCAGACACCCCGCGGGCACCTTCCCCTGGAGGGTCAGCCCCACGCTCTGCTCTGCGGCACTCCGGCCTGGGGAAGAGTCGCACCAAGAAGCCCAGGGAGCACCTGTCCCCGCCGGCCCTGACCACGCACACTGAGCCCCCGCACCCCCCGCCCCGGGGCCTGAATTCGCCCCCCAGACAGGCCACCCCCGGCCTCAGGCCGAGCCAACAGGCGCAAGGGGGCTCTCAGGCCGCCGGAGAGTGAACCTCGTAAATGCAGCCCCGGAAGAGCCTGGAGGCGGGGGGCGGGTGCCGCGGCAGGGCCCCTGCTCCCACCCCGGAGCCGCTTACAGGCAGGAGGCTCCCCCCACCCACACGTGTACCCCGGGGACTGTGGCCACACAGCTGTGCAGGGGGGCGGGCGGGCGTGGGGCCCTGGAGGTGGCTTTACCTCCGGAGTGACTCACTACGGCTCCTTCCTTTGCAAAAGGGGTTGCAGTGTAGCATTTTCTTTCTCTTTAGAAAACAAGAATTTTAAAACGGGGAGTAGAGAGAGCTCGAGGGTGCGTGGCGGGGGGAGGGGGGGTGCTGGGATCTCACGTGGCTTCCAAACTAACTTGCTATGCTCTCAGCCCCCTCCCACTCCAGCCCTTAGGTGGGGGACCGGCTGCCCCCTCCCCAGCCCAGCTGCAGATCTGGTGATGGGCAGGCCAGGCCCCCCAGAGGCATGTGCTCTCTCTGTCCTCTGCCCTGCCCCCCACGCCTCTGGGGGTCCCTGGGAGACAGGAGAGGGGGGAGGGGGCCCCCAAGGCACAAACCAGCGAGGAGGGGGCTGGTCCTGGCCCCCGAGCTCTCCTCCTTGCCTCCTCCTGCCCCCTCACCGATGAGGAAACCGAGAGACGGTTCAAGATCAACCAGCGTCTTCTCCGTGGCACAGCTTCCCCGCTAGGAATGGCGAATCCGAGAACAGACGAGACCCGAGTCCCACCTCCAGCTCTGCCTCTCACTTCACGGGAGTCTACAACCAGACCCTCGATCTTTCTGGGCCTCCGTTTTCTCATCCACGGAATGGGAGCCACAGCAACCCTCATCGAAAGAGACGCTGTCGAGCCGCCCGGTGGAAGCATGCTGGGGACGGCAGCCGACATCACGAGCCAGGCTGTGCCCACCGACCCCGCGCCTCCCACCCCCACGCCTGGACTCCACGGGACATCCCCACACTCGGAGCCCCATGGGTCTCCGGGCGACCCCGTGCCTTTCTGGCCTCGGTCTCCCGCCCCGCACATGATTAACAGGCGGGGTCGGCCACCTCCAGAATTCCCCCCGGGGGGGGAACCATCACAACAGGCTAAGACGTCCACGAAACATGTCACGCCTCCTGGCCGATCAGACGTGGCCCCAGCCAGGGGTGTCTAGCCGTGGGCTCACACTCTGTGTCCCACCTGCGAACCCCGAACAACTGCCTCGCAAACAGGGGCCTCCTGCTGGGACAGGGGCTTGGGCCCAGACCTCAGGGAGGCAAAGGGTCTCTAGTTGGGGCCTGCCGGGCCGCCGGTGAGCCGCCGGGACAGGTGACTCCGCAGAGGGCGGGAGACCCGCCAGAGCTCCAGCACTCCCACCGCTGCAGGGAAGGCGTCTCAGAGACAAAGTTTTAGACAAGCCGTGAGTTGGGACGTTGGCTTCTGATTTGGACCCAGCGTTTCCTCCGAGTGAATCTGCAACCTCCTTGAGGAATGCCATGCCCTTCCCGGACACCTACGAGCCATCCTAGTGCCCGAGGCCTGGGGGTTCCTCAGACTGGCCCCTTGAATCCCCCGGCAGCTTCCCAGAGTGCTGAGAATCCCACCCTCCTCCGAGAGATCTGGCCACGGCTGGAGCGGGGGCGCCCAGGACGCTGCCTGGCTTGGAGATGGTGACAAGCTGGGTGACGGCCGAACAAGGTCCGAACCGAGACTCTGGAGATGCAGGTTCGAGGCCCGGCTTGCCACCACCTTCCTGTGGCCTGGCCGGGCCTGCCGAGGGCTCTGAACAGGAGGATCTGGGAGGGTCCCCCTGTCCCTGCCACTGGACGATCAGTGCTCGCCCCCCCCCCCGCCCCCCCAGAGTACGGGTTTGATGCAATCCAGCCCACAGGCCCTCGGAACATGGCCAGCTCCTGGGAGCAAATAAACTGGTTCCTCCAGCCTGGAAGGCCCAGCAGCGCCCCCCCCCCTCCCCACCCACCTTGGCCCTGCCCAGCTGAGAGGTCCCAAACCGCTGGGGCACTAGGAGGGGCGGGGGGCAGGGGCAGGAAGCCGAACCAGCCCTTCCCAACAGAGTGGGTTCTGCCACGCGGGTCGGAGCCGCCCTCGAAGCAGGCAGAGGGACTACCTCGCCACCCCGCCCCGCCTCCCATGCTGTTCTCTGTCCAGAGTTCTCTCCAGCCTCGCCCCTCCCCATGCACCCCTCCAGCACCCCAGCCCTGCCCCGCACGCCCTCCAGGGCCTCCGTGCAGGGCCAGACCGTTCTCCCCACCCTCAGGACCCCTCTGCCACCCTCCCTACCTCCACCCTCCCTTGGCCCCTCCACGGGAAAATCTTCCTCGTTCAGCCCCTAGCTGACCCAAGGCCTGCCCCTTGCCACCTTCCTGCCCAAATCGGCCAGCTTCTTAGGTGCGGCTCCTAGAGAGCGCCAGCCCTCCCTGTTTCGAACCACCCCTAGTTTCTTCCGGTCTGTACCGCACTGGAGGATGGCCACAGGTAGGCCTGGGTGTGAACAGCTGTCCCCCCAGGGAGGCCTCGCCCACCCCCGCCCTAGTCCACCGGACCTGGAGCTCCCACAGGGCCCTCCCTCCCCTCAAGACCGGACACAGGGCACAACACTTCTGGGCTGGGTGACTGAAATCTCCCAGACGCTGGGAACTAGTAGTAACCCGTTTGAGATCCACACCCTGTAATTTATCCAATCCTTTCTGGAAACTCACAGCATGTTTTCCTGAACCTGGGTCCTCCCGACCAAGTGAAAGTCCTTTTACTGCCTCCCTTCGGCGCCTGTCTGATATAGCTGACGGTGCCATGGCTGGCTGCTCAGGCGGTACACTGCACAAGCCCAGGGACACCATTCACTGGACTACAATACGATGATCCCAGAGTCACGCACTGTGGTGGCTCTGGGGTCCAAACCTCACTAGGTGGTCCCTTGGCCAATTTTCAGAGGAAATGTCTCCTAGACCACAGAACATACTCTTATAGGCCTTGCACCCCCACCTTCAGCCACCCTTGGTTCTAATGGCACCCCAGAGTGAAGGCCTGATCATTTCTGATCACCAGTCTGCCCATCTGCGGTAGACAGTCCCGAACAGCCAACCCTCTCTGTTATGTCCCCTCCTGGGGCCCTAGTGTCTCCAGCTGTGCAGAGAGGGACACCCCCCCCCCCCCCCCCCGCGAGGACGCCTCTGTTCTAAAGCTCACCGATCATTCCACACGGGCTTTGCCACCGTGGGTCCCATACACATGTTACCGGAAGCTGTTTTCAGGTCAGTAGGCTTAGAGCCTAAAGAGAAGGGACGTTGACAAAATGCAAAGTAACCCAGAAAGATTGAGAAAAGGAGGCGTACGTAACCCCATCTCGCTGGCTCAATCCCGAAAAGGCTCCTTGGAGCGGTGGCCGAGTACGGGCACAGGATCCACAGAGGAGGGGTCAGGGCTGCCCTGAAGGGAAGGGCCGAACACAGCATGCCCCAGAAAAGACGAGATGTTAGAGCCGCACGAGGCACAGACGCTTGGGGCAGTTTTCACCCGGCACTGAACAGATGCCCACCGGCTGGCAGCTGGGGAGCCAAACGACCCACAGGCCACAGTAGAGGGACCAGACTGCACCCCAGACCGATGGTGCGGGGCTGGCCTGACGGGGCAGTGATGGAGAAAGCCTGTCACTCAGCACCCTTAGGGTCCGGCAGAGCCGGCTGGGTGCCCAGGCTCTGCCCAGACCCTCCGGGCCACCTGGAGGGAGAGCTTCTCTGAGTATCTGCTTCCAGATGCCTTAAAGGGGGGCCAGGACCATCTCCACCCTCCCGGGATCACTGTGCATGTTGCCCGGCACCCAGTTCTGGTGGCACAGTTAGCCTCTACCGTGGTGACTGTAGCCGGCAGGTGGTTTGTGCAGGGCTGTGCACGCACACGCGGAGCGGGGCGGCGGGCGGGACACACACCCTGCCATGTGCCCTTTGGGAGGCGAGGGGGTGGGTAAGGCCCCAGGCTCCTGGAGGAGGAAGAGGGAGACAGCCTTTTCCAGGAGGGGAAAGGGAGGGAAGTGAGAAAGGGGTGTTTAGCTGCGTCTCACTCAGCCAGCCCCACCCCGGCAGGACTCCTCCGGGCCCTAAATCGCACGCCCAGCGTGCGTACAGGGGGGTCCGGACCGGCCCAAGGTTCCGAGCAGCACCCGTGGGGCGGCAGTGGACGTGCACACGGACCAGGGTGTTTGCCCGAGTGTGCGTACGGGCGAATTCACACTCATTCCATCGCGGCCACTGCTTGTGGGTAGAGGGGTGGGGTTCGTGCCAGACCAAGGCCGGGTCCCCAGGGATAGCACCGCACCTGCCAGGGTCACAGGCCGGGGGTGAGTTCACGGTGCATTTACACACGCCAGTGTCGCCACTGTGCGCCAGCCTGGTGGTCTGTCCTCCCCCCGGGGCCTCTGGGGGCGCCGCCAGGCCCAGACCGTGCAGACGGGGGCAGAGCCGGGTGGCCGTCCTGACCCCCCGCGCCCAGCTCGGGTCTGGCACGCAGGACGCTGGGGAATTAACGCCTGGCTGAACGAATGAATGCAGGAACGAACGAATGACTGACGCCCACTCCCTCACCCCGCTGGCCTCAATGCCCGCGCCCGGGGGAGCGCAGAGCCCGCGGGACCCCACGGGAGGCAGGCCTGCAGACCCGCAGACCTTCGCACCTGCGGCTCTGCGTCCGGGGTCGGTGGGGGAGGGGGCGGGACGGCTCCCTAGCGGTGCGGCGCAGTACCCCTCCTTCCCCAGAAGAAATCTGGGTCTCCTGACTGAGCTGGGTGGCGCGGGGGGAGGGGGGGGAGGTTGCCGCGTCCCGGATGGAGCGAGCGGCGGCACTGGGGGTGGGGGTGGGGGGGCGCGTCCAGGCTGACGCTGGGGGCGCGGGAGGGAGCTGTGGCCTCAAGACGGCCCCTCCGGTGCCCGCGCTCCGGGGCTGCCCGGAGAGCCGAGGGGGGGTGGCGGCCGGACGGGACCCGGCAGCCGCAGCCCCGGCCCCCCCCCCCACCGCCGCCCGCGGCGCCCCTCCGGGGACCGGGGGGCGCAGGAAGGACGCGCGGGGCGCGCGGGTCCCGGCCCTCCCGGAACCTCCGCCCACCTGCGCGGGGGCTCACCTGGGCCGCGCGCGGGTCCCTCCCCCGGGCCGCCGGCCCTGCCCTCCCCGCGCCCGCCCTCACCTGCGCGGCCCGCCTTGGCCATGTCCCGGGCGGCGGGCTCCGGCTGCGCCGCGCGCGCTCCTCGCCGCTCCCGGCCCGGCCCCGGCCGCCGAGCCTCCTCCGGCCCCGAGCGGACTCCGCGCGCCGCGCCCCGCGCCCCCGCCCCGCGCGCCTCGGCCGCCGCAGCCGCCGCCTCGCCGCTCCCTCCCGCTGCCTTAAAGGCGCCGAGCGGCGGCCGCCGGGGAGGGACTCGCGGAGGAAGGCGCCCGACGCCGCCCCCGCGGGCCCGCACCCCCGCCCGGCTCCGGCTCCGGACACCGCAGCGCGCGGGGGGCGCAGACGCGGCCAGGCCCTGCGGTGCGCGCGGGGGCGCGGCGCCGCCGCCGGGGAGGCACCCCCGGGGGCAGGGGGAGATCAGAGGAGCCTGGAGACCCAGGGCCCCGCGCGGGAGGGGTACCGAGAGAGGAGAGGACAGGGAGGTGGGGCCGGGGGGGGGGGGTTGTCACCGGAGGATTGGGGCCCTCCGTCAGCCCCCACGCTGGCGTCCGGGGTCATCTCCAGGGTCTGACCCGCCTGGGACGGGGAGGGACTTCAGTGCCTTTAACTCCGCAGGAACGCGAGCGGCACAGGCCAGTCCGCTTGCAGCAGTCTGGAGTGGGGGGCGGGCAGCGGCCCTTCCGCGTGCCCACACCGGGCTGCAGACGTTCCTGCGAGCAGGCCGGTTGGAGGCTTCGCAGCCAGGGCTCCGCAGGCCAGCCCAGTCCCAGGCAGCAGAGCCCGGCTGGCAGCCCTGGAAGGGCTGGGCTGGGTCCCCGGCCCTCCAGCTCTCATCACAGGGCAATGCCACCCTGCCCCCTGCAGCAGGAAAGGTTGGGGTCGCTGGTCCTCAGGGCTTCTCCACCCGCCAGGCCCTGCCCTGAAAACAAGCCCTCGGCAACTTGTGAGGAGTCCACAGCCAGGCACCCACCCTCCCTGCCCCACCCTCGCCTCCTGGGGGAAAAGGTGCGTTACGTGACCCCCCACCGGCTAGCCTCGGTCCTTACTCCATCAGCCCCTCTGTGGGAAACTGGACCCAGGTGGAGCCACCAGAGGTCTCCGTGAGTATCCAGTCCCCGCACCCGCTTGGGTCTTTGACTCCATCCACAGGATTCTCATCAAGTGGCCTGCACCTCCTGGTTGATTCCATCCAAGGACAGGGTGCCCAGTAGCTCGGGCCAGAGTTCTTCTGTCTTTGGATGGTGCTGTCCGTGAAAACGTTTTTCCTCGTTTGAGCTGAAACCTGCATCTTGTACGACCCACATGTGGGTCCTTCTGACTGGTGTCCCAGCTAACAAAAGCAGGGCCTCCTAAGGCCCTCCATCCACACTCCCCAGGGCAGCTTCGCCAGAAGCTCTGAAAGTCCCCCAGTCCCGGGAGCTCTGGATCCCGGAACCAGACGGCAGCGCTGACTCCAGAAGACGGAATTTCAGAAGCCCCAGGGACCCAGAGCCACAGCTGTTCACCGGTGTGCCACTGGTACCCCCCCTCGCCCCCCCGGAAGAGCGTGAATGGATTCCTGCAGACCCTCCCCGTTCCTGGGGTCTGGTGGGGATGGGAACAGCAGTGAGCGCTGGCTGGACGGGCAGTGAGCTCGCGGCTTCATCCACAGCCGGTCGGTGGACCCGCAGGTGCCCTCGGAGGTGTGCTGTGCAACCCAGCTTGTCCGTGAAGGAACGGAAGTGAAGGTTCGCCGTGGGCGGTCCGCAGGTTTGGGTTGCTGGCCTGTGCTCTGCCCGCTGTGCCAGGCTGCCCTCACCCTTCCCTGCGGGCGGGGCATGGCCAGAGGCCTGGGCCCACGCAGAGTCCAGGTTTGGCCACCTGGGCTGTGGGGATGAATGGCCACCGAAAGGCAATAAACCTGCCTCGGGGGGGACACACCGGGCCTGAGCGCCTCCCCGGGGCCCTTGGCTTACAGCAGCAACAGTGACTGCAGTTTGCAGGGACCTGTGATTTTCTGGCACTGCCGTGTGTGTGTGTGTGTGTGTGTGTGTGTGTGTGTGCGCGCGCGCGCGCAAGTGTGGGTGAACAGGTACGTACAGGTGTGTGGATGTGTGTGTATGCATGTATATGAGAATATGTACGTGTGTGTGTGTGGTTGTATGTCCGTGTGTGTACCTGTGCGCAGGTGTTTTTAAGCATGTGTGTGCACGTATGTGTGCAAGTGTGCAGGTGGGGGTATGCCCACGTAGGTTTGGGTGGGGACGTGCACAGATGTGGACACATACGTGTGGATGTGTGTGTGGATGTGTGTGGGTGTGTGTGTGTGCAAGTGTGGGTGAACAGGTGCGTACACGTGTGTGGATGTGTGTGTATGCGTGTATATGAGAATATGTATGCGTGCGTGTGTGTGTGGTCGTGTGTCCGTGTGTGTACCTGTGCGCAGGTGTTTTTAAGCATGTGTGTGCATGTATGTGTGCAAGTGTGCATGTGGAGGTATGCGCACGTGGGTTTGGGTGGGGCTGTGCACAGATGTGGACGTATACGTGTGGATGTCGCGTGTGGATGTGTGTGTGGATGTATGTGGGTGTGTGTGTGTGCAAGTGTGGGTGAACAGGTGCGTACACGTGTGTGGATGTGTGTGTATGCGTGTATATGAGAATATGTATGCGTGCGTGTGTGTGTGGTCGTGTGTCCGTGTGTGTACCTGTGCGCAGGTGTTTTTAAGCATGTGTGTGCATGTATGTGTGCAAGTGTGCATGTGGAGGTATGCGCACGTGGGTTTGGGTGTGGATGTGCACAGATGCGGACGTATACGTGTGAATGTGTGTGTGGACGTGTGTGGGTATGTGCGCGTGCACATACACACACAGGCAAACGCACCCTACTCAGGGGAGGTGCACCCTGTGGTGGGCACGGAGACCCCTCCCCACCCCTCTGTGCAGGTGCCGCAAACCCCTGGGAGAGGACGAGAGGGCAGTCAAGGGCCGGTGTCGCGTTGGTGGGAAGCGCACACATCCTGTGGCCGGACCGCCCACGCCCCATGCTCGGATGGGCCCCTGCCTCAGGACAGCCGCCCCGGGGCTCTGTGCTTCCCCGACCCCAGCCTGCCTGGCGTTCACCCCGAGGGCTGCATGCGCTCCAGCCGGGAGTGCACCCGGCCGCGTGGACCTTACCAGCCCGTGAGGAGGTTCCGGCCCAGCCTCCGGGCAGAGCAAACACTTCGGGACGGTCGGGGCCGCTGGACTGCCTGCTGGGGACTAACTTCCTGCCTCAGAAGAACCACCGTGTTTGGAGAAAGAATAAGCAGCCGTTCGGAGGCGCTGCCCTCGGCTGCCCGCAGGAAGGAAGCAGGAGCCAGAAGGTGTCTGTGGGCCCCCAGCTCTGTGGCCGGTGTCCCGGGCAGGGTTCCAGGCGGACCGTGGGTCCACAGCGTGTCCCACTTCTGCCTCCAGAGCCCCCGCGGCTCCCAGGCCCCACGAGCACAATGGCCCCGAGAACTGGTGAACGGGTGCCCGGGTCAGTGCCGCCCACCGCCCGAGAACGCGTGCGCCGACTGGACAGACCGAGAGCTCCAGGCAGGTAGGCAGTCCGGGCCTGGACCCGGATCCGGGACAGCTGGTGTCCACGCACTTGGAAAGGTAAGTGGCCGTCATCAGGAGCCAACACGGGCCCATAGAAAGGCAGGCACGCCCGGCTACACTCATTTCCTTTCCGGACGTGCTGGCTGGTGGGGTGGGTACTGCGGGGCCTGTGGGGCCTGGCCGGCTGCTCCCGGCTCCCCGACGGGACACCGGGCTGGCCCGGTGCCGCATCGCTGCCCTCTGCTGGTGGACGGCAGGTGGACTGGGCCGCCCTGGCCCCGGGTAGAGAAGCCCCCCCTGGTCTCCCCTGAACCTCTGGCAGCACCTTCCCTCCCTGGAGACTCCCGGCCCCTCCTCCCGGCTCCCTAGGTTGTTGTCACCACCGCGGGGGCCGCCTCCACTCACAAAAGCAGCCTTGGAAACAGATGCTCTTTTCTGGAGCCTTCCAGGGAAGCTCTGAGAGTGGCTGCTCCCAGCCCTGCCCGCCACGCGGGACGCCTGGTGGACCGTGCTCTTCCATCGGCAGCCCCCCCGGCCCTCCTCCTGCTGATGTAGTCTGTTCGCACTTTCCACCCCAGGAGGGTCAGGACCCCGCCCGCCCCCACCCTTCAGCAGGAGCCCGTTCTCTGCCACGTGGATGACCACGGCCTCACCCTCACAGCACAGTCTGTAAAGGAGGCGCTGGGTGGCCAAGGGTCTCATTTGCCATCTGCAGAGGCCAAATGAGCCCTCGGGGGCGCCCTGGACCCCACGTGCCAGGACCCCCGGCCAGGGCAGCCCCCAGCCTGGCGGACCAAGCCCAAGGCTCCGCGGTTACACAGAGTGTGTCCCGTTCCGGCCTCCGACGGGAGGCTCCGGGGTCAACATTCCAGTGCCACATCCTCAGCGTTTTCTACAAACACCCACAGAACCCGCTGAACGGGGCCGTGTCCACCTGGGCTTGAGCGCAAGGCCGCTGAGGGTCAGGTCGCTGCTCGGCCTGCTTCTCTGTCTCACCAAGCAGGGTGCCCATCACAGGGCCTGGGAGGGGCTGGAGGGGCTGAGGGGCAGGTTCTTCAGGGGGCGACAGCTGGACGAGGGGGAGACGTACCGGCCGCTCCGAGGAGGTGCTTAAGGAGGCTACGCTGTGGCGCACGACCCCCCCCCCCCCCCATCCACGGTCGGGGACGCCAGCGACACTGCACCTCCTTCCTCGGCCCTGCAGGGGGCTGCGGTTTGTGTTTGTCCCACGTCAGGACTGCTGACACTGACCCCGAGCAGGCCCAGCCGGCTTCAAGTTATATGCGGACCAGACACGAATTAGGACCCGGCTGGAAATCGACCGCTGGTGGTGGGTGTGACCGTCCCCATCCTGCAGCACCGTCCACACGGCCTCACCTGTCCCTCGCCAGCCCCAGCCCCACGCACAACGTGGCTCAGGCACCAGACTCCAGAACACGGGAAACCAGACACTGCCGTAGACAGCAAGGCACCTAAGAAGCAACAGGTCGACGGGGGAACCAGCCGGGGCTCCGCCACTGAGGCCGCCGGTCCAGCGAGGACGGGAAATCACAATCAGACCCTGCGTCAGCAGGCGTGGCTTCCCCTGCACCGAGCACTCGTCTACACCTGTTGCGGCTCCCTCGCGTGCACACCGGGCCTCGGGCTCCCCTACTCCGACGGGTCCTCCCTCCGGCTCCGGCCACGCTGTGTGGCCCTGTTTGTGTGCGTCTCTCCTGCTCTTAGCTGCCCTCCCCTCCCCTCCTCCAGCGTCTGCCTCCCCGGTCTATCTGCGGAGGCTCCTTCTGTGTGTGTGCCCGACATCAGTCACCTGCAAGTCTGCATCCGGAACATCGTGGTCCCGGCACCTGGGCGGACAGCTCGTTCCCCGCCCTCCCCTTCCCTTTGTGGTGTCTGAGCTCTGTCCACATCGATATTTGCAGATTTGCCTGTAGCCCCGCGTAATACTTCACAGCATGAAGCCACCTCCCCTTGTTGTTCTGACCCCCCCCTTCTGACGTTTTATCATCATATTTTTGAGAGACAGAGCGTGAGTGAGGGAAGGGCGGAGGGAGGGGAACAGAGGATCTCCAGCAGCCTCAGCGCTGTCCGCACAGAGCCCGACGTGGGGCTCAGACGCACGAACTGGGAGATCATGACCTGAGCCGAAGTTGGGTGTTCGACCGACTGGGCCCCCCGGGGAGCCCCGTTTTCCAGCCCTCTCAATGGCCACTTAGGACAGCTTCTCGCTGTGCGGACATCGCCCTGCACTGTGTGCTCTCGTCCGGGAGACTCCGGGGCACACGCGGAGCCCTGGGATGGTGGGGCGTCGGGAACACGCAGATTTCCCTAACTACTGCATCACAAATCGCTCTCAGGTGGTCCTGTCTTCATTTCGGACGGAAAGACCGAGGCCGCAAGCAGTGGGGTGACTCACCCCAGTTTGAGAACCTGACTTGCAGCCCGGGCCCCACCGCCCCCCACCTCCGCTGGGACACGAACTTCATCTCCCTCCCCCACATCTGAGCACAGTGGTGCCCACCGGGAGCCTCCCAGGGCGGTGCTGGGGAAGGAGGCGGGAGGTCTGAGCTCCTGAGGGGGCTCCTTCGCGGCGGGAACAAACCCTGGCGGCCCAGTCGCCGCGTGCGGCTCAGGTGTGGCACGCACTGGTCTCGGCTCCGGGGAGCACCCGCTGCTGGGGCTCACGGGGCTCGGATGAGCCAGAACAGGGTCCCTGGGGGAGGGAGCCCCGGGGAGGGGGGGTCATCCTGTCCACCCCTCTGCCCCCAGAGCCTAGGCCGGGAGCTCTTCCTGGGGCCGCTCTCGTCACTCTGTGAGCACAGCAGCAGCAGATACTTTCTGTGTGGTTCCTGTGCCCCCAGCGGCCTTGTTCTGTCCAAGCAGCATGAACCCTCCCACTTCGCAGACAAGGAAACTGAGGCTCAGAAGCTACCCATCTTTCTTTAGGCCCTGAGTGGTGGACCGGCCCGCCCCCTGGCGTCCACGCACCCCCATCAGCACGTGGGGGAGGCTGGGCAGGTGGGGCCGCCCGGCCCGGGAGGGGCCCTGTCCCCGCAGACCCTGCCGCGCTGTGCACCAATGGCGAAAAGGCCGAATTTTACGAGGCTCTGAGAGTGAATTGACTGCACTCATTACGGACATACTAGATCACCCGCGGAGTGAAAAGGCACCCCAGGGACCCCGGGCTGTGCAGCCTTCGGCGAGGACGGGAACGGCCCCTCTGAGCTGCGGCAGTGAAGCAAGTGCCCATTCGGTTACCAGCCGAGGGGCTGCGGTCCGCCCGGAGCTGTCTGGGGCTCACGGGGGCTGAGGGTGAAGGAAAAGGCGGTTCCAGAAATAAAATCCGTTTTTCATGTAAATCAGCTGCCGAAGGCAGTGTCGGGAAGGGGCCAGGGGCTGCGGAGGAGGCCACCCGCTGTGCTCCTGCTCAGACTGGGGTCTCGGGGAGGCCAGAATCCTACGTCTTCTGTGCCAGTGAGGAAGGGGGTGTGGGAGTCGGAAGGACCCCAGGCCCCACTCAGGGATGCCCCATGCTCGGTGGACACGTCTTGCTGCACAGGTTGGGACGCTGGGCCCAGGTTCCGGGGAGTCAGACGGGGCTCCTAGCACTGGGCTCTCTCCTCACACCCCCGGGAGCCCCTTCTGCTCTGTCTTCGTCCTGCCCCCCGCTGGCAGGAGCAGCAGTGAGTGCCTGCTTACACAAACAGCACGCGGTGCAGGCGGTGTGCACAGGGCACGGGCACGCACACGGCAGGGTGCTTCCTGACCCTGTAGGCACACGCTCAGGCTCTCGGGCAGAAGGGGAGTTTCCTAGGGTCTGAGAGACCAAAGGAGGCTTCGCTGACTAGTCTGGGGGGCAGAGAGGAACCCAGGCTGCTCAGAGCCAACACCGCAAAGCGCAGCAGCCGACTCCCCCGATGGCCCCCGTCTACACCACAGGTGCCCGCACAGCTCACGGGACCCCCACCTCTGCTTTGCTCATTCGGGCCCAGCTGGTTGGCCAAGCCGGGACACGTGAGCTCTCCCGGCTTCGGGGACGGTAGCGGGAGGCACGTGGGCCTCACGGGTACATTGTCAGGACAGTGGGGGTCCCGCACGCTTCGGAGGGGAGGCCGCATGCTGAATTCCAAGCTCCGTAGACGCTGGGCCCCTGTGATCCCCAGAGCTCGCTCCTGAGGCCCCGCCAGAGCGAAGGGATCCCGAAACCTTCTGGAGGGCGTGCGATCTGCTGTCGGGGCGCGTGAGCGGGGCTGCCGGACGCATGGGGTCCGGGGGGCAAGTGGCTGCGGACGGTTTTACGTGTTTCGGCGTCCCGTTCTTTCATGCTCGGGGAGTAAGAACACTTGCGACCGAGTCCAAGTCTGTTTCGAGCTGCACAGAGTAAAACTTACGCGAAGCCTCCCTGGCGGACGATGCAGGGAATCGGGCGCAGGGCGGGAAATCCTGGAGCCGGAAGGGAGAGGTTTCTCACACGTCAAGAGGGAGAAAGGGATGTGCACCAGACCCGAGACCTTGGATCCGGAGCCAGTGTCACCGCTGACGCCTGCGAGCCCTCCTGCGTCTCCCCCAGAGATGAGAAGATGCCTCCAGAGGCACCTGGGAGGCTCAGTCGGCTGGGCGTCCGACTTCAACTCAGGTTCGTGATCTCGCAGCTCGTGAGTTCGAGCCCCGCGTCGGGCTCTGTGCTGACGGCTCGGAGCCTGGAGCCTGCTTCGGATTCCGTGTCTCCCCCTCTCTCTCTGTGCCTCCCCCACTCATGCTCTCTCTCTCCCTCAAAAATAAATAAATATTAAAAACAGATTTTTTTTTTTAATGCCCTAGACAGCCCCTGAGAGGCACACGACGCGTCAGGGAGCGCAACACGGTGGGGGGGAGGGGGCCTTCCAGCAGGCCTCCTTGACCAGGTGTCCCACCTGCCTGGGTCTAGGGGTTGGGAGCCCCCAAAACCGCAGCTGTGTGCGTACGTGTGCAGATGTAAATGCGTATGTGTGTATACATGTGGTGTGTGCCTGTGCGTGTGTACGTATGCATGCGTGCGACGTGTATCTGTACACGTGTATACATGTGCTCTGTCATGTGTATGTGTGCATGCATGTGCACACGTGCCCTGTGCGTGCGTGTCTGTGCATGTGTGTGCAAGCATATCTGTGCACGCGTGTGCACGTGTTACACGTGTATGTGTGTGTGTGCATTTTCTGAGGAAAGGTCCATAGCCTTTACCTGATTTTTGCAGGGGTCTTGACCCTTCAACAGCAAGAACTTGGGTGAGTCGATCCCTTTGACTAACTTAGGGGCTGGGAAACAGGCCCCTAAGTGCGGGGGATCCGGGACGTGCTTGTCTGAAGCCGGGAACAGCCGTGAGCTCATTAAAACGCGCCCCAGCGGCCCCTGCGATGTGGCCAGGCGGCCATGGCACCCCTGTGCGTGGGCCTCGCCTCCCTCCAGAGGCTAGGACGACAGCGTCCTCAATGGCAAAAAGTCACACCGCACTGTCCTCGCGAGGCCCCGCACTGTCCTCAGCGGCCCCGCATCGGGGATCTCTTCGCGACACCGACGCGCATTGGCTGGCTCTGTGGGCCTTGGGTCACACCGAGCAGGTAGAAAATCCATCACCGGGAGCTGACACGAGAGCAAGCCAAGAGGGTGCCCGTGGGGCCCGCAGCCTCAGCATGTGCCAGGCTGCTCGCCCCCACGGATTCCCTCTGTGCCCCATGTCCACACTGGGGAAGTGAGGCTGATCCCCACTGTGAAAGCCCGTGCCTGCAGACCCCACACGTCAGGGCTGGGATCTGTGAGGACGGACTGGGACCCCGGGGCGAGGGCAGTCTGGGGCGCAGGACCGACTGGGATGCTGGGGCGGGGGCGGCCTGGGGCGAATCCCGCCCCCCCCCCGCCATCGTGCTCCGGCCGCGCGGGCCCGGCCTCCACTGTCCCTGCGTCCCCGGTGGAGGCAGTGAACCTGCGTGAATGTTAGTACAAACCGCCCATCTTTCTGAGGCGCCCCCGGCAGGTCTGCCCTGGCGGCCGTGCGGTCCTGAGGCTCAGGTAGCGGGGCCTCGCTTCCCCTAAGGGAAGCCGCCCTCACCTGTGGTCCATCAGTGCGGCGAGTGCATGATGCAGGTGAGTGCGAGCTGGCAGGTCAGAGCCCCGGGGTCAGGCCAGAAAGGGCCTGTGACAGCCCAGCCCGCTGCCCAGCTCCCTGGGGACCGTGGGGCCGTGGCTGCTGCTGTGCAGCCCGTCACCAGCTGGGGGTGCTGCCTGAAAAGGCCGCCTCCAGGAGGAGAGGAGGAGACCAGGGCAGCGCTGGGAACGCGGGTGTCACTGAGGCCACCGGGCGAGGAGCAGCTCAGCAGGACCCGGTGGGGGCGGCGAGGCCACAGGGGCGCCCGTGTGGCGTGGGCACGGGCTGCCCCTCGACTTCGGGGTGGAGCGGCTCCTGGTGCCGGCTGGGGGAGGGGCCTGGATGGATGCCAGGGCCCTGAAGGCCACCTTGGACAGTGGACAGTCACCTCCTGGCCGCTTAGGCCCCACCTCACCGGGATGTGGCTCCACCCGTGCAACGGGTTAATGATCCCCGCCTCGGTGTTTGCGTCAGAAATGGTGAGGCTGCTGGAAACCGGGCACCCAGGACGCGGGGGACGGCAGCCGCCACCCTCCCTGGGCTGAGCTCTGGGTCCAGCTCCGGCAGGGAGGCAGGGGCTCGCCCGGGCGGTTGGGCCGTCTGGGCTGGCGGGAGGCTAGGATGTGCGAGCCCAGGACTGAGCAGGGTGCCCGGCACAGAAGGACCGCGGTGCCTGCCAGCCAAAAGAGGCCGCATCCATGGGTGACGTCCGCTAAGGCCTGTGGCCCGACTAGGAATCGTCTGCTTGAGACACAGACAGAAAGCAGAGGCCGGGCTGGAAGTCAGAGGGACGCTCGGCGAGTTTGCTTCGTCACTGTGTCTCTAGGCCCCCAGGCGGACCCGTGTGAAGCGTGCCCCGGATGCGTCTCTGTGCCCCGGGCCTGGCAGGGTTTCCGCTGCGTGCCTCAAGGAAGCGGTCCGGCCACGGTCTGGGCTGGAAGGTGAGGCAGGGAGAGACACGGGATCGCCAGCAGAGGACGCAGAGGAGGAGCAGGGTGACAGGCAGGCCCCTGGGAACTGAGGCCACGAGGCCAGCCCCCAGGCTCCCTCCTGTAAGGGTCCCGGAAACACGCCTGAAGGTTGACATCCACCCGCAGCTTACTGTCTGCCAGGCGTGCGCGTGGAATCACTTCCCTTAATCCTCCAGTAGCCTGAGTCCCAGATCGGGAAACTGAGGCACGGAGGTCCCAGAGGAGCTCACGTCATGGCTCCGGACCCTCCACGAGCCCAGATCTGCAGGCACACAGGCCGGGTGGGGAGAGACAAAGAAGGACACGTGAACTGAGGGCGTACAGCAGGCGGGGGGGGGGGGGGGGGGGGGGGGGGGCGCAGGGAGGGCAGCTGCCTCTCTCCCAGCCTCTGCCGGGGGCTCTGGGTCATCAGCCCAGGCTCAGGAGAACCCCCCCCCCCCCATTTCTCCCTTCCACGAGCAGGAGCAGCCGAGCAGCCGGGCAAGGAGATATGGCCACTGGGCCTGAGGGTCCCACCCAGTGGGGCGGGGACTTCTCTGGCAGGGACCCATCCCCCCACCCCCAGGCCCAAGGGAAGAGCAGGAGAGTGTGGGAGGGGCTGCAGGGAAAGACCCCCAGGGGGCAGGCAGGAGAGAGGGGGAGGGGAGGAGAAGGGGTCCGCCTGCCACTGCCTCTCTGGGATGTCTCTGGGGCCCAGGAAACCCTGAAAGTCCCCAACCTGTCCCACTGTTCCTGTCCCACTGGCGCCAAGGGCTTCAACTGAGACCCTCCTTGGCCTTCAGCCCCTCACCCGGAGAGAAGCCCTCAGGGACAAGAAAGACACCCTCGCCGCCTTCCCTCCCCCTTGCCTTCCCTCCCAGGTCCCGGTGCCGCCGGAGAGGGAGAACGGAGGACGCGTCTGCGGCCGCACACGTCTGCTCTCAGATGTGGCGTCCCCCGTGCACGAGCCTCGGACGCGGGGTCTGCAGTTCAGCCAGTGGCGACCACGTCAGGCCACGTCAGGCTGACACATGGGACAGACCCCCCCCCCCCCCACCCCAGAACCTTTCCCGGGAAGGGGGCTTTCTCCTTGTGTGGACCTAAGAGAACCCACTGGGAGCCAAGTACGGGTGGGCGGAGGCCCCGCCCTCAGAGCAGACAGACCAGAGAGGCAAGTGCACAGGCCGGGCGCCCGGGCGCCAGGGACCCACGTCTCCACACACGGGGACACCGGCCACACGGGGGAGTGCCAGCGGGCTGTGCGGCCGAGAGCCACACGCACGGGCCCAGAGAACCAGCATGGGGATCGGGTATGAGGCCTGGAGGCTGGGGTGCAGGGCCACCAACGGGGGACTCCCCGTCAACAGCTCCGCACCACTCGCCGGCGACCCTGGTGACTTCTGGCGGCTTATCCCTGCATCTCTGGAGAAGGCTTCTCGGCGGAGACTTGCTGTGGGCCGAAGCTGTAACGCAGACCCCACATGGAGGCAGGGGGACGGCATTCCTGAACAAAGGGCAGTCTGGGTCGGGTGCCCCCTCGGACAGGGACACGGTGCCCGGGCCGCGCTGCCTGGGGCCGAGGAGGCAGAACACGCCTGAGTGAACTCTGGACACAGGACGTCGTGAGCACGCAGCCCTGAACACAGGCACGGCCTCCCGTCACTTCCCGCGCCCCCCCCCCCGCCCCCCCATCTTCCGCACGGATGGGCAAGTACGTGAGGACGAGGAGACAGCGCAGGCCTGCCTGGGTTCCGTCAATCACACATCTCTGTCCACGGGAAAAGGTGTGAACCATCTCAGACACGCCCGTCCTTTAAGATCCTGAGTTTATTTTACAAATCACAGCAAACGCTAGCACACAAACGACTCCAGCTACAGACGGCAGACGCCCTGCCAAGTGCACACGCGCCCTCGCCTCGAAGACCTTCCAGTAACCTGGGAGCACTTTCCCTTAGGAGGCTGTGTCACGTTTAGGAGCGTGCGCACACGAAACAAAGCCCAATTTTGCACAGGTCGTGTGACGGGGCAGGTGCACCGCTCCCCGAAACACGTGTACTTGGGAGAAAAGTCCCAGACGTGACGCCGTGTGTGTCATGAAGACGCACGTTATCCTGGGCGCGAATCCTCCCCTTGGGTGGGTCCTCAGCAGGGCTCCGGTCAAGGAAAACTCACGCACGTGCCTTTTCCGTTTCTGAAAAATCAGAGGCTTTCCTCTTGGTGAATCCTGACGGAGAGGGGAGGGGAGAGGAGAGGAGGGACGAGGGCACCGAGCGCCCCGGCTCTCAGGTGTCTTCCTTTCTTGGGGGGGGGGGGGGGGCGGGCAGCACATCCAGGCCCATCCGTCCTCCCACCCAGGCTGCTCGGTGGGTCTGGAGGCGGGGGAGGCGCGACCCCGCAGAAGGGACGTGAGCTGGGCGCCCTCCCGGCCCCTCAATTCAAGGTCTGCGTCCATACGCCCCCCCCAGGGCGAGGCCGGGGACCACGAGGGGCTGAGAGCCAGAGGAGGTGCCGCACACGGGGGACTGGCAGGCTCACGGCCGGGTGACGGGGGGTGATGGGAGCATCTCGACCCCGGGAGTGAAACACGTCTTCCACCACCTGCCAGGACGCTCGCGTCACTGATATCTCAACAGAAAAACCACAGTTTGGAAAACACCGTCTCATCAGGCGATTCACGGTTCCTGGGCACCGATGAACACCCACCGTCATCAACCACCGGCTCCACCGCCACGACGACGCGGAGACGCACGTCCTTCCTCTCCGAGGGCAGCGGCCCTGCCCGGAGGGACAGCCGAGGCCAAGGCCACCCATGGGCCCCGGGGAGGAGGCCCGCCACAGAGACGGGCTTCAAGCGGCGGCCTCCAAGAACTCCGACGTGAACACGGCTTCCGCGTAGTCCTCACACGTGTCCTCCAGCTCCGCGGCCACAGCGCCCAGAGCCTCGTCCACCAGCTCGTCCGAGAAGCTGGAACACAAACCACGGCTGAAGGCGGCCGCCACGCGGGCCCCCGCCCCCCCTCCCCACCTCCCGGGCTGCCACGCGGGCTGCTCCCTCCCCTGCTCACCCCTCCTCGTGCGCTCACCCGGAGTGGCTCACGTGCGAACTCGGTCCCAAGGTGAGAGGCCCCCGCGGCCAGGACCGGACCGCGAGCGCACCCTCCACACACGGATGCCGACACATCGCGCTCTGGACCCACCGACAGACCGCCCTCAGACCTGCCTCGTGCCCCGCCGGTGCCCGCTCGCAGCTCACCCTGAGCCTGGGAGCCTCCCTCGGCCTGCCTCTCGTGACCTTGCCATTTTCCAAACGGCAAGGCCCTCCCCTGGGGAACGACCCCCGATCTGGGCTCCTCTGAGGTTTCTTCGCAGTCGCTCAGCTCATCTGCCTTTGGAACAAGGCCGCAGAGGGGCCGCTGGGTCCCCTCAGTGCGTCCGTCCGTCTGTCTTGCCACTGACGGCGACTCTTCTCACCTGCAGTGAGACCGCCGCTCCCCCCGCGGACCCCGGGCACGGCTGCACGATCGCAGGGGGCCTCGAGACCTTCTCCTGCCACGTGCCCGAGTCAGCCGCCCGCCGGCCGCGCAACGGCTGCGCTGTGACGCAGAGCCCTCCCCACGCGGTCCTTCCTTCGCTCGCTCCCGTGTGGACGCGGCCCCGCACGCTCGAACCCGGCACTTCCCGAGGCTCAGCGCCCCGCGCCGGCCAGAGCACCTGTCCCCTGGACGGCCCCGAGCTCGGACCCCCCCTCCCGGCACGTCCTTCAGGCTCGCGGCCTCAGCCCGAAGGGGCCCCAGCAGCCCGGCCGGCAGAAGGGCGCTCAGAGCCGCGTGCTCGGCGCTGCCGGAGGCAATTCTGACACACCCGAGCTCCTCCTCCTGAGACGCTGTTCTCTGTCCGTTCGCTCTCCTTCCTTGCCTGCCTCTGATCTCGGGGGGTCTTTCACTTACGTTTCGTCCTGGCCGCTAGCCTGGACGTCACGCACGCCACGCTTCCCTAACCGACAGTCCCCGGACCTCAGCGCCGCCCCTGACCTCCGGCCAGCCCGACCGCGGACGTTCCAATGGTTTTCCCAGACAAGCCGTGGGCCTCGGAGCAGCGCGGACGCTCCGTGGGGTGCTGGTCTGCACGCTCCGGGGAGACACGTTCGCTTCCCTGCGCGCTGACCTCGGACACCTCCGTGGCTCCCGTGTGGCCCACCTCTCTTCCGGGACCGTTTCTGACCGGCCCGAACCGCACCCGTTTACCGTTTCCCACGGTGAACGTGTCCCGGTGAACGTTCTTGGGGGGGCCTCCGCCGGCTTCTCCGGGACCCCGGGCCCCTCCGCATCAGCCGGCAGCTTCCGGAAGCCTTCCCGCAGGCGTGCTCCCCTCTCAACGTAGCTTGTGTCCTGAGTTATCCTGAGCGAGCCGAGGGCACGAGCGACCGCTGCGTTTACCCTGCTGTGCTTCCTACGTCCGTCCGTCACAAACCTGCCCAAACTCCCACAGACACACAAAGGCGCTCTCAGGAGGTCAGACGCCCGAGCTCCCGGCCGGCTCCTTGCTTCCCGCCTTTGCGCTCCATGTGCTCCCGTCCTCCCTCCACCGGGCCAGCTGCTCGCTGTGTGTGCTGAAAAGCTCCCCCCGTGGAACCAGCTTTCCCCTTTCCTCTGGAGGCCCCTCGCTGGAGCTCATCTCCTCCGGTCCGCCCCTCGCTGGTGCACCTGCCCTTCGCTAGCTCAGTCACGAACAGAAACCAAGTTCTTGGACCCTGCGCATCCTGGAATGCGCCTTCCTTCTGCCCACAGACGCCTCCGGCGAGCACAGAGTTCGGGGTTCTGATACCTGGTAGCCGTTCTTTCTTCTGACGCGGGAAGGGGCCTGATGAGCCCTCTGGAACCGTCTGTGCTGCTCACACGCCTTTCCACGGCGACGCCCTGACGTGCCTTCTGCTGTGTGCGCACACGCCTCACCCACATGCCACGACAGGCCCCGTCCTCACAGCCGGGAGCTCCCGCCGTCAGACGAACGTCTGTGTCCCTGCGAGGTAAGTAAGCCGAAGCCTCGGCCCCGGGGGCGGACAGGCACTCAGGCCCCCGAGGACGGCTGCCGTGGGTCCAGAAAGCAGGTCGCCGACACCCACCGCACGCGGCCCTGCCGCTGAAGCCATGGGTCTGTGGCCCACCTCCCGGCACCTGAGTTGGAATTCCTGGACAATCCTCTAACGTGTAAGACCTTGTCTTGCCTTTTTATTCTCCTCCAGAGATGAGGCTTTTTCTTTGAAGCTTTCCAGTGAATTCACTACATTCATGACGTTTTTAACTACTGATATTTTTACTCTCCAGAAACCTCTTTTCTCGGGTATCCATTCGTTCCCTGGCATGACCGTTCCCTTCGCTTCTCTGGGATGTGATTCTGGGCACGTGGTGTGGAGGCCGCCGCCTCCTCCTCCTCCCCCTCCCCCTCCTCCTCCTCCTCAGGCTGCACGGGGCAGTGGCCCAGGCCCTGGCGTGGGCTGCCCGTCTGGTCACAGCTCTGTGGTGCTGGGGGCGGGGCCTCCGCGCAGGCCTGGCGCCCTTGTCCTTGGTCCCAGCGCTCGGCTCCCTTGTTGGTTCTTTCCTGTTTGCCGTCCTTTATGGTTTTATGCCTTTCACGTGGTCGCCCGGTGACGTGGTGCCAGGCCACGGATTCAGGAAGGAGATAAACACACGGCTCCCACCCGCCCTCTCCCCACAAGTCTCCGCGGCCGCTGGTGAGTCTGCTTCCCCTGAAAGCGTCCCGGCCTGGGCCCCCTCCGGCCAGCACGCTACTGACACCCAACCCGTGTCACCTGCTCCCTCTCGTCACGGGAGCAACGTGTTTCTTCAGGCGTGAGGAGGGTGGACACATTACAAGCAAGAGAAGGGCCGAGCTCGCTCCCCTCCCCCGAGAGGCTACCGGACAAAGCCGGCCGTCCTGGCTGCTCCACCAAGGCCCGGTCAGCACAGGCCTGTCCTTGGGAGCGCCTGCCCGAGGAACAAGGCCCAGAGACAACAGAGAGCCGGAACGTTCGATGCACGGTGACCTGAGTGAGGGTCAAGGGCGCCAGAGGAGACGTGTACAAATCATTCCTTCCACGCTCAGGCAGCACTGCCCTATGTCCGGAGAATAATGAACGAAATGCACCACGAACCACGGGACGGGTCCGTCTTCCCCGGCTTGTTGTGGATTCCCCATACACCGTCAGCCTCAGGAGCCCTGGCAGCTTTGGGGACACGGCGCGCCAGTGAACACGAGGACCCGCGGCGGCCTCCCCTCCTCCCCAGAAAGTAAATGAGCGAAGGTCTCCACGCTCTGGACGGCACCACGTCAAGGGAGGTCTTGGCACCTCAGGGTAAGCCTGAGAGGCCGAACACAAGTGGTCATCCCCGATCCCACGCAAGAGCCCACCGCGACGGGAGACGGACACAAAAGTCTCCAAGCAGAGAAAGGATGGAAGAGCGGAGGGGAGACGGCCACGACCTGGGGAGGACAGAAGGCAGGTGGCGGAATCGGAAGGAAGAGGAAGCCGGAGGGTTTGAGGAGAGTGATGCCAGGGAAACGCGAGCTGGCCGTCCTGCCGAAGGGGACCCCTGGCAGGTCCAAGCCCTGTGAACGACGGGGGCGGGCGGAGGCGAGGGGCTGGGAGCCGGTGAGTGTGCGAGTGTGCGGGAAGGCCGGGAAGTGCGCAAAACAATCAGCAGGTGAAAGGGGCACCAACTCCACCAGCCTGAACCTGCCCGAGGAAGTGCAGGCCACAGCTCGGCACCCGCTCAACGGCGGCGGGCCACAAGTGTGCAAGCAGTGACGCCCAGAAGGAATCTCATTTGGGGCTGTATTTAAGAGGAGCGGATTCAGGGGCGCCCGGGGGGCTCAGTCGGTTGAGCGTCCGACTTGGGCTCAGGTCGTGATCTCGCAGCTTGTGGGTTCGAGCCCCACGTCGGGCTCTGTGCCGACAGCTCGGAGCCTGGAGCCTGCTTCGGATTCTGTGTCTCCCTCTCTCTCTCTCTGCCCCTCTCCCACTCGTGCTATGTCTCTCTCTCATAAATAAATAAACCTTAAGTAAGTAAACAAATAAAAAACGAAAATTTGGATTTACACGTCTTTTGATGAACCATCTGAATACCGGAAAAGCCTCCGTCCTCAAGTACTCCAGCAGCCCCACCCGCGACCTCTGCACTCCTGACCGTCTCCTGCCTGGTAGCGTTCTGTGTCCCGTCACTGACCTGACGGGACGCCGTCTCCCCCACCCAAATAGGCGGCGAGCAGAGGAAGCCCTCCGCCAGCCTCTCTGAGAGCTGAGGCGCGGCACCCGCTCCCCAAGCGGAGGCCCTGATGCTGTACTGACCTCTCGGCCATCAGCCAGGGGTTGAAGGCGCCCACGGCCTCGTGCGCGGTCATGCGGAGATACTGCTCGAAGCGGCTGCAGGAGTCGCGGATGCTGCGTCGCATGCCCGGGGGCACCAGGAGGGCGGTGCGGCCTTCCTGCCGCAGAGACTCTTCCGGAAGGGGCGGAAGGGGAGCCTCCCTCTTCTCAGACTCCTCGCCAGCGTCCACACTCGCATCCAGGGAGCTGAGGGGACAGGTGGCGAGCTCAGATGGCCCACGAGCGACAGCGTGCCGTTCCTCCCACCCGACGAGCCAGGGCTAGTCTTTCTCTCTCCCCCTGAGCAAAGCCAACACCCCCGCGGCCCCCGACGCCCACCCCGTGTGGGCATCGCTGTCCCGCGCGCCACGGGGCTCTGGGGGCAGGTGTGCCACGGGATCCGCACAGCCGGGCGGTGCCGCCCCCCCGTAAACACTGCCTCCGGCACGGCGCTCGCCGGCCCGTCTTACGGCCTCGCCGCTTCACCGGGCCCCCCTGGAGCTCGGCGAGATTGGGCCCCAGGCCCCGAGAAAGGATTTCCTCGTCTTGAGGGAAGCAACGGACTCAGGCGTCTCACAGCACCGGAGGCTGAAGCAGCCCCGGGCGCCACTTACCTGCCATTGCGAGGTCTTTCCAACACGATGCTCGCGCCCGGGTCTTTGCGCGCGGGGCTCTTTGTGGTCCCGACTGGATGAGGAGAGAGAGGCCTTTCACCTACCGCCGGGAGCGTCTGCTCTAGAAGAGAGGCACACAGCGGCCGCAGATAAACACCAGCCCACGGGCCCCAGAGCCGCCCCAGCGGCCAGCCCGTGAGGACGCCACTGGCACCTCTCCCAGCCTGGCGGCCGGCAGCGCAAACTCGCTTGTTTTCAAGGAAAAGGTGAACTTAAAGGCACGACGAGGAATCAGTTTTAAGAAACCACGGGCTCCTGGGGCGCCTGGCTGGCTCAGTCAGTCAAACGTCCGACTCCTGATTTCAGCTCAGATCATGATCTCAAGGTTTGTGAGTTCGAGCCCTGGGTGGGGCTCTGTGCTGTCGGCTCAGAGGCTGCTTGGGATTCTCCCTCTCCCTCTCTCTGCCCCTCCCCACCCCGTCTCAAAATAAGTAAACGTTAAAAAAAAAAAAAAAGAAAAGAAAGGAAACCACGAGCTCTTCTGGAAGCATCCGTGACCTCTGAGGACACTCCGGGAAATGGTGGGTGTCAGGCTCTGTGGGCGCTGATTAGGTCCGGCCACCTGTTCGAGGAGTCTGAAGGGGTTGGGGTCGTTTTTTAACCTTTAAAGGGTTTCATTATGGGGGAAGGAAAAAAGCAGTTACATCTCAACCCTGACTCGTCCCCGGGATGAGTCTTTTGCTGGCAGAAACCTGCACGACGACGGTGAGCGTGCGAGCCCAACTGCACCGCGGGCTTGGCGGCTCCCGTGAGCGGTGGGTTATTTATAAACTCAAACGAATCAAATGCAGTTCGGGCACAGAAGAGAACGTGTCCTCAGGCAAGCAGCGTCCGTGAGTCCAACCACTTCCCCCGATCCACACGAATGTGCCTGCGATTCCCACATCAGTCGGTTTCTATAAACATACGACTAAAAACGGTTTTCGATTTTTCACACACCGAAGAGAGAAGATACGGGAGTAGACACCGCACTCTGCAAAAGCCAGCTCTAAATTTGGTTTTGTGGTGCAACTGAGCACAGCGCCAGACTGACCAGAAACAGGATCCTCACTGGGATGCAAGCATCCAGACCCTGATCTCGGCTCTCAGGGTCCCACAGAGCGCACTGGAGGCCATGCGGTCATCAACGTGACTGGTGATTTAAAGTGTCCCCGAGAAAGGAACACGGAGCCCTTGATAAGCCGGGCTTCTGCACGAGGCAGTCCCGCTTCGGGGCCAGGGGCCCAACCACGGGGCGACCCCTGCCCCTCCTGTGCCTCTTCTGCTTCCACACGGCGGACTCGCTAATAAGCGGTGGCTGGGAGGTCCCCCTGCGAGGCCCGCGCTAGGTGTGCGTGGCAGGACGCACGGGGAGGAGGATAAACTCTGGCCCCAAGAATCCGCGGCTCAGCCGGAAGAGGAGATCGGCTCGCAGGCGAGGGAGCACGGGTGGGGTCGCATGACCCCCACTTCCCGAGCGTCCCCTGTCCCCTGCCCTGTGACGGTGATGGGGGTTTGGAGGGCCGACACTGCCACAAGCAGAGAGCCGAGCCTGGACAGTCACAGACAACGCAAAAGGACCAAGTCAGCACCATGTTTGGACAGCTCGTCTTTCTGCCAAAACTCGACATGCCACACGCTCGGTCCAGGCTGACGCCCCCGGGCTCCCGTTTCGGAAGCTGCAGGGACTTGGCTCGGTGGCGAGCCTCCCACCCCGACACGCGGCGTTTACCGCCCGTGCGACAGCGCTTCCCCGCATCCAAGAGGGGACAGCCACTGCTACGAAACGCGCGTAAGTATAATTCTCAGAAGTGAACAGAAGAGCTGACGCCTTCCCAGCGACCGGCACGAGAACAAAGGGACCTTCCCCTCTGCACACGTCACAGGCACTTTTCTTCAGGGCAGATCGCCGACCTACACACACGAGCTAAAACCGCACAGCTTCTAGAAGGAAACGAGGCTCTCTTCTCAACTTGGGAACAGGCAAAGATTTCCTAGATCAGAAACGGAAAATCTACACAAGAAAAAACCGATGTTAGACTTTTCAAAATTAAAGATATTTGCCTATAAAGAAATACATCTGAGAAAATACATAGGTGAGCAAAACACAGAAAATGTCTGCAAACGTCTGTGGAGACTCGTGGCTACCGGGGAAGGGGAAGCAAGACAAAACAATTTTTAAATGCACAAAACATCTGGACACCTCACGAAAGAAGATATACCAGTAGCTAATATCAATAAGAGTCACTATTCGTCAAGGATCTGTGAAATTAAAGCCACAATGGGACATCAGCATGTGTCCGTTAAAGTGGCTACAATTAAAGACCGCAAACATGCAACACAGGACAGCGCCTCAGGGAAAGACTTGGCAGTTTTTTACAAAGTTAAACACATACCCAGCCCCATCACCTGGCAAGTCCGCTCATGTGTTTATCCAAGAGAAGTAAAAACTTACGTGAGCACAAACCATCCATAAATATACTCGCAGTACATGGGATCCCCCATGGAGAAGAGCACACGAGAGCATGTCCACAGGGGACCGTCGTGGACAAGAGCATGCACACACACGGGACCCCACCCCCCCTCCCGTGGACAAGAGCGCACACACACACAGCATCCCCTGTTTGTGAAAATTCTAGAACTGACAACCTAGCCTGCAGTGCAAACAACACATTGGGTCCCGGGGTGGGGGTGTCGACTGGAGAGGAGCACGGGGACCCTTCCAAGGTGACACGGTGGCCCGAATTCTGACAGGAGTTTGGGTAACAAGGGCATATCCATTTGTCAAAACCCATCCAATGACACAACTAAGATCTGTACTTTTTATTACACGTAAATTTTATCTCAAAAGGAAAAAAATCTGTAAAGACACACGAAATCCTAGCTGCTAAGACACACGTTGCCACATTCAGGACCGTGCCTGCCGGTGCCCGGAACTTTCTCTGGAACGTGCATCCAAAAACGGGACGGACGGACGGACGAAGAGCAGACACACCATAAAACGAATGGAGGCTAGAAGGTGGCAGGTATGCGCGTGTCTGCTGCCAAGGCTTTTCAACTTTCCTACATGTTTGAAATTGTTCAGAACACAATGTGGGGGGGACACTCACCACTCTTCCCTTCCTGCGTCCACAGACGGGGATCAGCATATACAATTTCATTGTATCTTCGGCGAACCATCTCCTGGTATTTCTTCAAAAAAAAAAAAAAAGTTTAAGTTACGAGAAAAGATTAGTTTCATTACAAAGCAGGTGTCGTGGTTCAGCAGGCCCCACTGATACAGACACGGCCAGAAATGGGCATGTGCCTGGCCAGGAAGCGAGTCAAGTTCACGAGGCAAAGTCTAAAAGGAAACGAAGCGGTTAACCTGACGGATGGAGACCAGCACTGTCCGCGAGAACTCACTGGCAAGAGGGAGGCGTTCCGCCTGCCGCTAACTCCTGAGCCCCCAAAACCCGGGCCGTGTGCGTCAGCAGTCTTCCCTGATATGCAGTTAGGTCCACGCGAGTCTACAGACGGCCATGCTGGACACGGCAGGTCCCCACATTACCCCGAGAAGGGAAGTCGGTTCCGTGATCACTAAGTTTCTACTTAGGGGCAAATCCAGGATGCAGGCAGGAGGCAATGCTGCTGTGGGGGTCCCGAGCCCCCGGGGGACTGTACCGGCCACGGCCACACCACTCCCAGCCTCGCTGTGGGTCAGCGCCCTGCTCTGGACCGTCCAGGGCCTGGGCTGGCTGATGTCTGGAGCTAAAACCCCAAGAGAAAAGAGTCCCAAAGCAGAGCCCCAGATGCTAAGCAAGGAAGGATGGTGTGATGCGTGGGGAGACCACGCTCGGGGCCGGAGGAGTCGAGGGGTGCAGACTCTGGTCCCTGTGGTTCTCCAGCTGTCCGTCGGGGGCACCGCACGTCACTTCCTAAGTTCTGTGTCGGGAGGGCACTGACACTTCAACCCCACTGTGCCCGAATCACCTGACCCCGGGCCCTACACTTGTCTGCAGGTGAGCTGGGGAGCGGCCCCTGACCTCACCTCCATCTCCTCCATGCGCAGCATCATGGTGTCCAGAAACGGGCTGTCCCTGCCGCCTGCCCCGGGGGCCCGGGCTTGCGACGCCAAGACGTCACAGCGGAGCGCGGTGCCTTCCAGACAGTCGCCCTGCTGGCGGAGGCTGCCGGGCCCCCCGTCCGCGGCCACAGCCTACGAAGCAAAGGAGGGGCGGAGAGGCGATGAGAACCAGTGGGCCGCAGGGAAGCAGCCCCGCAGCGCGTCCACGCCGCCACCCCCCCCCCCCCCCCGCCCCTCCCGTGGCCACGCGCCCGAAGCCGTCGCGTCCACACAGTCTCCGCCACCGCCATTCAGACGGCCGCACCGGCCAATCACCGTGCTCGCCTTCGACGACAAGGCTCGGGGTCGCCGCCCCTGCCGGTCGGGAAACAAACGCCTTCCCTGCGCTACACCCAGACACGGCCGGTGTCTCGCGTGTCCTGTCCCGGAACACGGACCTACACGGATCTATTCCCTTCTGGCTCAACGCTCCCGTGACAGGTTCGCGACAGGTTCGCGACACCACGAGGGTCCTCATCCTGCGCCACGGGCCTGGGAGAGCTTGCCTGGCGCCTCCCGCCCTGCGTGCGCGCCCCAGTAGGTGGAGCGCCGCTGCGTGCGCGCCCTTGACTCTCATGTGCGGCTGGAACATAGAAGGTCGGCCGGAAGTGATAGCGTCGGACCCTGGACGGGACACTTCCGGGGCTGCGGACCCTGGCTCGACCCACAGGACGCGTATGCACCGTGGTCGAGCCCCCTGCGCCTCCCTCTCACCCTCGTCCGCCCTGCGGAAACACACGTCCGGCCTCAGAGCTAGCAGGGTGGGGCGCGCACGTGTGCCCGGGCGCGCACGTGTGCCCGGGGACATGCGGGGAACAGTTCCCGCCAGGGAACCTGAAAACCTTCCAACAGATCACAGGGGGAAATGTATCAACGGCCAATAAAGACAGAAGGAAATGCCCAACCTTAAAATTATGTACAATCAGGTGAGTAATCAATACAATAAAATTACAAAAACTCTAGAGAAAACAAACCCAGGAACTCAGGTCTCCTTAATGGAGATGCGTTTGCACATGTAGCCCTTTTCCTCTGTAAGGACCGTGAATCAAGGATACCGTGTGTGTGGGGGCACCCGGGTGGCTCGTCAGACTCTTGATTTGAGTTCAGGTCTTGATCTCACGGTTCGTGACTTTGAGCCTCGCGTCGGGCTCCGTGTCTCCCTCTTTGTCTCTCCCCCTTCCCTGCTCATGCTGTCTCTCTCAAAAATAAACATCAAAACAAAAATTAAGAAGAAGAAAAAAGAATACCGCGTGCCCTCAAAAATGATAAGGACGCTGACTGTGCCCTGATGTGGAGGCACCGCCCCAAGGTGAAGAAGCCAGGTACAGAACGGCATACGGTGCTCGTTAGCTGGGTGGTCTAACCTCTTACACTTCTGCCGAAGCGTGTGAATCTTTAGGCAAGTGCATTTCAACTTCTGATTGGGAAACAAAAAACAAAGAACAACTTGTGCATTCTGGAAAGACCCACTCCGGGCGCTCAGTGGGTGACCAGAGCGGCAGCAGACGGACGCGCGACGCCAGCGCCTCCGCGAGCTCTTTCCTGGTGTCGGAGGTGGTCGCGTCCACCAGGAAACCCGTCGGGGTTGTATTTCACTGGCGGGTGCCACCGGTGAGGGTCTTCTCCGCTCTAGGATGGGCCTTCGGACGGTTCGTGTCGCGGGCCCCACGGGTTCTCTACGACTTAACACGGAAAACGAGACTTCCTGCGGCGTCGCGCCAGCTTCGATGAGGTTTCCTGCTCGTTCTGCCCCGTCATTTACACACACAGACTCCCGGGTGCCGCGGGGGGCGGTCTGCGTGGCGCCGACGTCTAACCCCGAGCACAACCACCCCGCGTGGCTCTAACGGCCACGTCACGCCCACAGAGCAATTCTCAAGCGCCAGGCCGGCCCGCTTGCCACGCGCGGACTCGCCGACAGCGCGGGGGGTCACTCGGGACACCTCCCGGGTCAGGCGTTCTACCGGGAAGGGAGCGGCACGTGGAGGCCACGCTGCATGAGGCACGGCCGGTGGGCGCGAGCTAAACGCAGGGCTTCCTCTTCCGCTCGGCGCAGCCTGACCTCACACGCGCCTCCGTCACCAAACGCCGGGGCGGTAAACGACGGTTGTGAAGATCGGGCGGCGGCGGCGCGGCAGGGAGGCCCCCGCCCGGCCCCCAGAGCACACCTGCCGTGCCCTCGTCGGCCCCGAGCACGCGCGGCGCGCCCAGGCCCACACGGACTCGGCGGACCGGCCGGCGGCGCCCACCTGACGGCCCGAGCCCAGGCAGGGCAGGAACGGTCCCGCGAACGCGGGACACAAGTCCCCCGGAGGACCGCACGACCCCAAGACGTGCTTCTGTCTGTTCGAACGGTACCTCCTTCTCCCCGGCCGGCTCTTCCCCGAGCTAGGCCAGACCCCGGTCGTTATCAGGCGCTCGACACGCGCTCACCTGACAGCGCGCGCCGGGCCCTCCACACAGAGACCACACCACGCCCGAGCAGAGCTGGGCTGGATGGGAGGGCAAGAGGCGGCCAGCGCCCGGCCGTGGCGTGTCCTCCGGGAGAGGACGGGGCCACGGACAGAGCCCCGTGGCTGCAGAGGCTGCCATGAGCACCAGGGGGGCCTGACGAGTCAGAGGAAAACCGACGTCCTGAGTAGGATCTGCCAGTGCGGTGACACCCCCACCGTGGCCACACCGGTGCACGCACCTCATCCGTAGGCCGGGCTGTCGCCGTGTCTGCCGGCGGCCGGTCCTTCGGCACCTCCGCTTCCAGAGAAGAGTTGACTCTCTGTTAAGACAGACAGGCACGTTTGTGATTACACAAGTCTGCGGCCCGTGTCTGTACAGATGAACTGTGACAGGAACCTCTGCGTGGACCTGCTCATCAGCTTCGGCTACATCAGGCTCCCCAGCAATTCCAGGCACTGTGTCCTCATGAAAATAAACACCACGTGTGGATCCTGGTTCTCTGTCCCTTTTCTTCCCTCAACTTTAGAAACGCGTCTCCGCTCCAGTCTCCCCAACGATGAAACGGGGAGATGGGACGACAGGCTCACTAAGAACACTCCCAGTCCTGCACCCCAGAGACTTCCAGGGCTCCCAGCCCCGCACCCCGGAGATTTCTGAGGACGCCAATAATAATTACACATTTCTTAAACCAGAGGCACAGAACTCCGGGGCCTGTTCAGGGACCCAGAACATCATTCGTTCTGTGTAAGATCACGGCAGTGTCCGTGGGCTCGTCTGTTCACACGGACGGCACCGTTTCCACGGCCGGCAGGTCTGAGGGGCCACCTCCTCCTCAGGAGAGGGCAGCGTGTGCACAGACGCGGTCCCAACATCCCCGCCCTCGGGAACCAGCCAATCATTCCAAAGCACTGAGGCGAGAGTTCCCAGGACTTCTGCGGAAGCAGGTAACCGAACACCAGAGTCACCAACGGATCCATTTGATTAAGAACGCAAACTGTCGCCCAAACTCGTTCCCCAAACTAGAAGCTCCCCTTTCTCAAAGGTGGGCCTTTGTCTGTCTTCCCCTGGTCTGTCCCTCACAGACACCAAAGACCCATCAGTGGCGGCAGTGGATGGCACACACCCGCACGGGCCTGCACGTCTGCGCGGCACCGCGGCCCCCAGCCGCCTCCGAAGCGACCCCCCGTTATTCCAGCACTTCCAAGCACGAGCAAACGAGACGCGCTGGATTACCTGGGCCTTGACCAGGAGAGGCTTCAGACGCTCCAGAACCGCCTTCTCTACCTTGTCTGCTAACTGGGCAGCAGAGTCACTGGGTCGAGACAAAATCAAAAATTAAAATCAAAAGCAGAAGATACCCTATTTTGTGCATTTACGTATTACCCCGGGTGGAGGAAATGAAACGATTATAAAACCAAAGTGCTTCTCCAATCGTGAAGGCCACGCAGAGTCCCCGGGGGCCTCCCACAGTCGGCCGGCGGTCTGAGGCCCGAGACTGCGTTTCCAACAAGCCCCCAGGTGGCGCGACGCGGCTGGTCCTGGACCCGCCCTGAGGACACTTCTTCACCTCTGAAGACGTACGTTGGGCTCTCGGTCCGTTTTAAAAAATAACGGCTGCCTTTAAACAACCGAAGAGGACAGAACATGGAAGAAATCAAGCTAATCCTGCTCGGTCTCCAAACCCCACAATCGCGGAGTCAGACCTAAGCCCCCAGAGACAAGGAGAAGATGGAAAACAGGACAGAAGTGATGAGGAACCGAGCTGAGCCGAGAAAGCCGAGAGCACGCAAACCCCCGCGTGCCCCGCTGACCACACGGGTGCAGGGCTGGCAGGACAGGCACGGGGGGCCTGCGGGGCTGCGAGGCGAGTCCAGGATGGCTGAGAGGCAGGACCCGGGGGCCCTTCCCTGCCCGGCACAACTCACACCTGCCCGGTTCTGCCTCGGGACGTCTGGGGGCCCCTCCTCTGCACGAGCAGCCGCCAAACAGGGTGTAGGGGCAGGTGCCCTCCCGGAGAGAGGGGGCCCCGCAGGCCACTGGGCGCTCCGGGAACACCAGGTCTCGCCCTCTGGGGTCTTCTCTGCACACGCTCATCTCTGACCCGCCCTCAGGAAAGGCCCGAAGACCGACATGAGGGTCCCTGGCGAGCAGTCCGCCGACGCGCCCCACGGAGTAGAGCTCGGCCGGGACGGCACCACAAGGGCAGGTCTCCGCGAGGAAACCAGCACACTGAGCGGCGCCTCATCTCACACGGGAACTCGGTCAGGATAGATGGCGGATGGGAAAATACGGCTCAGACTGCAGAGCAGTTGGAAGAAGACGCAGACGAACATCTCGGGGGCCCTAGCGTTGGAGGGGACCCCTGAGACCAGACACAGAACGAGCTTAAGTGAAAAATAAAAAAGTGGGAGATTGGTCTTATCAAACCTTGACACTTCTTCCTCAACAAGATACCGCTAGGAAGCACACTCGCCACCACGCCCCAGCTGCCTGACTCGCCCCTGACCTTGCCCCTGACCTCCTGGGACACAGGCCCGGACCCACCGTCTTACACCAGCAGCTCTAACCCTGGTTTGCGCTCGCTTCTCAGATCTCAGGACCGCACAGCGTCCGTCAGGGATACGTCCGTAGGGACAGACGTCAGGGTGGAGGCGATGAAAGGTGAACAGGGTCGGGACGGCATTCGCTCTGGGGAGGAGGGGGTGGCCGAGGAGGGCGCGTGGGGACGGTCCGTGACGGCCTGTTCCTGGCTGGAGCCGCTGTCCACGCACATTTACCATGTGTGACCGCTCGAGGGACAAGCGGGCACGGTGGGCTGCAGTCTGGCCATCTGGCCGGGAGAGGGTGGGTAGGAGTCCTAACGCCCCTCCCCGCCGGAGACAGTCCCATCACAGAGGCTGCGTAGGGACATCACAGAGGCTGCGTAGGGACGTACAGCCGCAGGGCCCGAGAGTGTCAGCAGGAGAATGAGCCCCTTCCAACCCTAAGGCCCCATGACTTCACTACCGATGGGGCCTCTTTCGAGCGGGAGGGACAAGCGTCCGTCCTGATGGGTGGCAGGATGCACTGTCCCAAGAGAACCCCGCTCGTCTGACCTCGGGGCGAAGTGCCGTCCGTCACGGCAGCAGAGTACCAACCTCCTCTACAAACCTCAAGAGCCCGCTTGGGCGACTTGTCTGCGCAGGGTGGACACCAGAACGCCGTGTCTGTGCACTCAGCCACGTGAGCTGGACACGCGCGTCAACCTCCTCCCGCCGAGTGCAGGGCCCCCTGGGCCAGACAGACGCAGGCCGGCCCCTCAGGCGGCTCCCCTAAACTGCCACTTTTGCTCAGTATCAAACTCCACACGAGAGAGATACTCTAAGCAAAAACACCGTGTAAGGACACACGGGCAGGCCCACGCAGTCCGGGGCGCAGGCACACAGACCGGCCAGGGCAGGCGAGCGCCCACCGCTCCTCAGGCGCGAACGCCACCCGTTCCTGCGGTCTGGGGTTCAGTCCCGCCTGCGGTCGTCCCGCTAGAGCCCACGTGGAGCCAAGCGAGCCCAGCGGACGGGGCGGAAGGCCACCCGACGGTCCCTGGCCCGGGCGGCTTCTCAGGAGCAGACAGCCCGTCGGCACATCCACACGGGAAGCGTGAGCACCCTAATGGCCACAGGAGGGGGCGGGCTGGACCGTGGCTTTCCGCACCGGAGGCAAGCTCACCTCTGCCTGTGCGCGCCGTCCGCGCCCGCGGCTTTCACCTCCTCCAGCTCCTTCAGTGTTTTGTGAGCTTCAGCGTCAAGCCAGGCGAGTCTGGAGAACGGCAAACAGAGTGAGACCCACCCACCCGGACCTGCAGGCCGCCATCGCCACGGACAGGCACCCTGCGGGTGACACCGCTACCTGCAGAGAGCTCCCCGCGCGGTGCTGTGCACAGCGACACTAACACTTGGAGGCCCTCTGGTCCGTGGGGACGGTGCCCCGGACCACCCACGGCTATCCTCAAGAAACTGAGCCCTCGCCATGCTTAGGATTTCCTATCCGACCAAGTGACCCTGCTGCTGTGTCTTCGAGTTCAGACAGAGAGGCCCCCCCCCACCGCCCTCCGGAGGGCACGGTCATAGCCGAGTCACATGAAACCAGAAAGGCAGAACAGACCCCGAACAGATTCGGGGGACGGGGGGCGGAAGGGCTTCAAACCTGCCAGTCAGGGTACGTGGACAGCATCCAAGTGCTTAATGGCCCACATTCATTTTTGCTTTCCCATAACACAGGAGCGATCTCAGCCACGCAAACAGAGCCCTGTCGTCACTGAGCCCCTCCAGAATGTTCTCACCTCACCCCCCACTCAAGTCCATCCCCGGGTCCACGAAGCCCAAGCCTCTGCAGCAGGGAGCGGCCGGCCCCCTCCAGCCCTCACCCTCCCGTTCTGCCTCAGACCACAGACATGCCCATCCATGACTGTACATCACGGGGCTGGGATCGTTTTGCCCCGTTTCTAGAAGTGTTCACAGAGTGCACCGCTGTACCACAGACAGAACAGGAACTGGTGGACCACTGATGCACACACAACGTTTGAGTGAACGAAAGAAAAAGGATTGAGGGGCGCCTGGGGGCCTCAGTCGGTTGAGCATCTGACCTCGGCTCAGGTCATGATCTCACGTCTGTGAGTTCGAGCCCCACGTCGGGCTCTGCGCTGACAGCTCGGAGCCCGGAGCCTGCTTCGGATTCTGTGTCTCTCTCTCTGCCTCTCCCCCCGCTCACAGTCTCTCTCTCAAGATAAAGACGTGAAAAAAAATTATTAAAAGAAAATAAGGGGTGAAAGGGAGGCTCGCTGTCTACCCTCTACACTTGGACAGGGAAGTCGGGGGTTACGCGTTCTATAACCGGCTTTGCGCGCGTGCGCACGCACACACACACGCACACACACACACACACACGAAAGAAGAGTTCACTCAAAGATTTGGAAAACAGCGGCACAAACCTCATGGCTTCGTGTGCAACAGCACCTGTCAACGCACTGGCCTCCTGAGCCTCTTCCTGCTGGACAGACCGCTCCCTGGCGGCATCTCTGGGGCCGGGCCTCACCTTCAGCCAGGCGGCACTATAAAACACGGGAGAGTCACGCCCTGGGGACCCCTCCCGGGACAGCCAGCCCCGAGGACACGGATGCAAGCAGGGGCCGGGGCTGGAGGAGGAGGGAGCCGCCCCGGGATCCAGGCTCAGTGCCCACGGAGACGCTTTCCTCCGCCCCCCCCCCCCCCCACGCCACCGCGTGTCGAGTGGAAGAGAGCTAGGGGTGAGCGTCAACAAAGCCCCGCTAGAACCCAGATTTAATGTGACCCAATTACTTTCCACAGTGCAGAGTGGCCCTCTCCCACGGGCCCGACCCAGCACCGTGACCCACCGCCTTCCCCGCGCTCCGCACACACCCAGGTCTCTCTGGTCTGCGGCATAAACTTCCACCGACTGACATGTTTTTGAGCTTCCACGTGAATTCGCGGCTTTGTGCCAGGACACACACAAAAGTACGGAACTTCGAGCAGAGGGATAAACGCAGCAAAGCCCGCAGTGACATCAGGACGCCTGACTTGAGACCCCGCTCTACTACAGAAGGCACCGGACCCTCTCCGCGCTGCCGCGTCAACTTGAAAACGAGGGCGTATGGGCACGTGTGTCATCCACACGACACCGCGGGAGTCTCCAGGTGGGCCCATCCGCCAGGCTTTTTCCCCGTCACCTGCCGGCCTCCAGAAGGGTGGGCCCTCCTCCCCACATCCCTGCTCCACCACGCTTCCAGCAACTTCCGTCCCACGGGAAACAAACGCCGCTCTGTCCCGATCGATAGTCTCCCTCGGAGACTACTTCCACCTGACCGGACCCCGCTGCCCGGGAGGGCCCGCCTCCCCCCAGCCCTGCGATGGCGCCTCGCCCCTGCGTGCAGTGGATGAGGGGACGGCGGTAACATCCATATCACCCTCACGTCCCCTGCAGTCAGTGAGATCCGTACAGTTTTATGAGTCAGCATCTTGTCTTAGAGTCAGAATTATTTCTAAACATTCACTCATTCGGCAAAGGTTTAGTGATAGCCCCCCAAGGACAGTGAGGGGTCAGGCCCCGCGCCAGCTGTGGGAGGCGCACGGCTCCTGGCCTCAGGTCACTGAATCCACCGCGTGGAGACAGGTGGGGGCGCGCCTGCGACCCCCCCACGGGACCACACGCCCACGGCGGGTCAGGGCGGCCCGCTCACCCACAGCCACGGAGGAGAGAGGAACCGTCATCCTCTAGACACAAAGCGCTCGCGTGTTTCTCACCCAGCTAAGCTTTTCTTCCTCACGGGAACCACGGCGGCCGCTTCACCAGCTCTACGGCGCTAGGTCACCCTTGACCCAAGGAGGGAGAGCGCGATCACGTACCATTTGGGGGACGCTGGTGGGGACGTGGGGTTTGGAGGCACCCAGGGTGCCCTGAGGTCCCTCACTGGCTGCTGGCTCCTTTTCAGCCTGGATGACACGGTCGTGCGCTGCAGTCTGCTTTTGCCGCGGCCTTGGGGCGGCCGACGGTCCTCAGCTCTGAGGGGTCCCTGTAGGAGAGAAACATGAACCCTGAAGCCAAACGCGTATCAAAGAGGCTCGTTTTAACCTCTGGCTAACGGGAGCTTCGGGCGTCCCCACGCTGCACCAGACCCCTGACTGGAAAGCGCTGTGGCAAATTTGGGGGCGGGTGCGCGTCACACTGAACCCCCCGGGTGGGGGCGGGGGTTTACAGGTGGAGCCCCTGGATTTGCCACCTTTTAATATGTGTGTGTGTAACATACACGTATGTGTGCGTATATGTGCATGTGTGTGCGTGTACAGATGGAGTCCCTGGATTTGCTGCCTTTGTGTATGCGTGGATGTGTGTATAGCATACGTGCGTGTACATACGTGTTGCACATGTGCATAATATGCATGCGTGTGCGTGCATGTACATGTGTGTCAGTCTAATATACACGCACGTATATGTATGCCATATAATAAACATACGTACCGTGTGTGTATAACATACACGTGTGTATTACGTGTGCATGATATACACGTGAGTTATGCGTGTGCGCATGTGTACAATATACACGTATGTATGTGTGTATATATATGTGAGTGCGTATATATGTTTATGTTTACGTTTTTCTCTAATTAAACAAACACAAAGAAGAGATCATCCGCATGGTATTCTTGGTGAAGACCCTTAACCTCTGAGTCTTAGGTGTCTCATCCATAAAATGGGAGCTGCTTTCCCGTGTTTCCAGGAGGCTGGACGGGCCGCTGTAGAAGCAGCAGAAGGCGCTCTCCAGGCTACGGCGCCGGCTGCCCTCGGGCAGGCTGGGTCCTGACCTCCCAGCGACTGCCCTCCCCACCCCAGGACTGTGTGGAAAGGAGCGAGACCTGGCCCAAGCCAGGGTCTATCAGTCACCGTGCCTGGGGCCACCTGACCACACGCAGGGCAGGGTGGCTGTGGAAGCCCGCGCTCGCCCATCCAGTGGCAGGGACCACATGAGGGGTGGCTAGGCGGGAAGGCGGTCTTCCGGCTGGTTCGGCCACACTGTAAACAGAAGCTTAAAACGTAACGTAGCCTCAAGCCAGCTGGCTCCCAAAGACCTGCCGGAAAGCACTGACCCTTGGACGCCTCTTCATACCGAGTGGTTAGTATTTATCGATATTTATCTTCAGCAGGAACCAAACCTCAAGCCCCCCCAATTTCACACTTCCAAAGCAGAAGCAGAAAAAACTGCATGTTAAAGTAGCCTGCCCAGTCAAGACCTCGGAATCAAATTCGTTCCGACCTCTCCAAACCAGGACGAGAGAGAACGTCTGGTGGTCACAGCAACATTAAAAACTGTTATCTTTTTTTTAAAAAAAATAAGGAAAAACTATTGGGAGCCGAGCAAAGTCAGCTCAGCCCGGATGGTGGGCTCAGGGGCTCGGGCGGCACCGCCGACCAGCCCGTGACCGTGGCCGCGCAGCCAAGGGAGGGAGCGTCCCTACCTGCGGCGGCCCCACCGGTGCCTCCTTCTTCCTGGGCGGTATGCTCCCCGCCCCGGGCCTCCAGGCCGCTGCTCCCGCTCTCGCCACGGCCACGGGCTCTGCCGGGAGGCTCGCGCTGTGGTCCGGAGCAGGAGGGGCCCCTTCCGGACGGATGTCCGCGCCCCTCACACCAAGCCCGTTCCCGTTCGCGGACCGCTGGGTCGCTGCAGGTGCTGCCCCAGGCTGACACTTATCTGCAGGGACAATTCAGAAGGACAAACGGACGTGCTACTC
The DNA here is from genome assembly GCF_022837055.1 of Prionailurus viverrinus. NCBI lineage: Eukaryota > Metazoa > Chordata > Mammalia > Carnivora > Felidae > Prionailurus > Prionailurus viverrinus. The sequence goes on along the minus strand of NC_062574.1, from coordinate 825,188 downwards.
AAGTTGGTGACAAGCGAGCGTCCCCTCAGACGAACTCCAGACCTCCAGCCCGGACACACAGAGGCGTTTTGCTGCCAAGACCACTCCTCGCCCTTGACTCCCACGCGGACCCACACGGGGAGGCACCGAGGCCCACCTCCCACGCGCGCTCCTTCCTGTGGCTATAATAATGCCGGCTCCTGACCGACCCCTTCTTTGTCCTCGATCACCCCACCTGGCTACCAAGTGTGGTTTTGCTAAAATGTAAATATTTAACTGTCACCTCTCAAAACTTTCACTGGCTCCTAATTTGACATGACACACACATGACATTCAACTTGTGAGGAGAAAAGAAATAAAACCATCTACATTCAGGGCGCCTGGGAGGGTCGGTTGGTTAAGCATCCAACTCTCGATTTTGGCTCAGGTCATGACCTCACAGTTTGGGAGTTCGAGCCCCAGGCTGTCAGCGCAGAGCCTCCTTGGGAATTCTCTCTTTCCCTCTCTTTCTGCCCCTCCCCTGCTCACTCTCTTTTTCTAAATAAATAAATACATACATACATACATACATACATAAACCGTACGTACATACATACATGCATATGTAATAAGTTTCACTTAAATTTAAAAAGAGGGGAGAGCACCTGGCTGGCTCAGTCGGTGGAGCATGCGACTCTTGATCTCAGGGTCTTGAGTTCAAGCCCCACATTGGTAGTGGAACTTACTTAAAATTAAAAAATTTACGGGGCGACTGGGTGGCTCAGTCGGTTAAGCAACCAACTCTTGATTTCAGCTCAGGTCACCATTTCACAGTTTGTACCTCCCTCCAACGGGGGACCCTCCTCCATGGGGACCCTCCCTCCAATGGAGCACCCTCCACAATGGGGGACCCTCCTCCACGGGGGACCCTCCCTCCCCTGTGGGGGATCCTCCAGCTTCCCACCCGAGGATGCGGCTGGCTTGCTACTGGCTTTGGGGGTTCAAGTGCACCTGCTGTGGACCAGACACGCACAAACATTTCAGGACACATACCAGCAAGAAGCCTGTTTGCCCTGGAAGGTTGTCGCGCGTCCTGCAGAAGTATCTCCTTTGCTAGGAGGGGTCTCCTCTCGCCTTTTGGCGAAGAACTCCGCCATCTCTCCAAGGCCCTGTGGCCACCAACGGGAAACCTGGTCTGAACTTCCGGGAAACATTTCTTCACCTTTTTTGGTGACAGTTTCTTTTCCAGGAGGGACTCCAAAGCCTGCCGCGAAACCAGTGTTCTCTTAGTGTGTCTCACAAAAGTCTGACTGCTGACCACAAAACTAAAAGCGAGGTCTCCGGATAAACGTGCCGTTAAACGGCCAACTCTCATGGTCGTCCAATTGTTGTTTAACTTAATCTGAAAACTTTTTTACTGAGGACATCTGTCTAATCAGAAGGATTCTGCGCGTTCTTTTACACGTTTAGTTCGCTAAAACCAACGGCAAAAAGATGAAGAATGTGACCACTTTTAAAGGCAACCAAATCTTAAAAATAAGGATCACCACATTTTAGAAACTAACCATAGTCTTCAGAACATAACGCTTTACAAGCATTTTAATTCTCAATAAACATCTCATACACTCCAACAGTATTTTCAGCGTGCAAACGAACCGCATTTTATATACGTTTCCATCAACTACTCCACATGCCCAGCGACCTCGGTCACTCACCCACCCCAGAGGGAGGACGCCTGTGCCCCCTTCCTAAAAGAGACGCACACTCTCCTGAGTGCCCCCACCCATCGCCCGGTCTGGACGCATCGGGCACAAGTGAGCATGGCAGGGAGACGTCCTCCGGGTGGCAGCGGGCCGTGGGACGGCACGGCTCCTCAACGAGACAGAAGGAACGTCCTGCACTACCGAGGATTTCCAAAGTCGGAGTGGGCGGACATCGGGTTTAGGAAAGGTTAGGTTCCGGTACCCCTGCAAAGTCGGGGAAAGCACCGGGTAGCCCCTTGAGGCCCTTTCCAGAATTGTAAACACGTGTCCTCCGAGCAGATCAGCGTGGCCAACAAATGCTTCTAGTGGGCAGAGCACCCGTGGCCTGCCACGCCGTCCACAGGTCTGAGCCATCCCAGAGCGAGCTCTCCCTACACCACCTGCAAACCACACGCGCCGTGCCGGCTGCCACAACGGTCAGGGCAGAGGGGCCACGAGGGCCACCGAGGGCGTCACCCACCCGGAACTCCCCCTCCAGCGCCCCCTCCCTCCCAGGTCACACTGACACGGAGCTCGCCTTCCGTCTGTGGGCGGACGTGCGGGGCAGTGAGATCCCGCTGGCATCTCGGTGACCTGTCACCAGGACACAGCGCTCCGGAAACCCCTGCAGCCCACGGGCCGCGTCAGGGACGGGTGGCAGGCTCACGTGGTGGCACTCGGCAAGCTTCCGAGGGCCACGAGGACGAAGGCACTGTCACCAGCAACAACGCAAGACCCTACCCCATCCTGACTCGCACCTGCCGGCTGTGGTTTCCAGAGGTCTCCAGCCACAAGCCTCGAAGCTGCGCGCTCATAGACAAGCATCTCTTCTTGCCCCAAATCAACCTTTCTTGCCAATTTCCTCTTGCCCGCTAGCTGCCTGCTGGTGCCCTCCTCCAAGCACTGGCAGAAGACTGCTGTACTCTCCCCTTTCCTGTGCCAGTAAAATTCTTTCCCGGATGGTGTGGTCAGGGAATGGAGCGTTCCGGTTAATCAACGGACCCGGTTAACGGTCGCTGTGTGTTCTATACCGAGCCGCCCGTTCTCAAACAAGTGAAATGCAACTTTACAGACCAGACTGTAAAAGCCACAAAATAAAAACGAAGGGCTGCCCCCGTCCTCCGCAAGGCTTCACCGCTAGGCGGCCGGTCTGTCTGGTCGTCTCTGTGAATCCCAACGAAACCGGGCGATGGAAAACATTGCTTCCCTCAGACGCAAAGCACTCTGAACAAAACCTGGAGTCCGCTTCGTCATACCTCGATCTGCCGCAGGATGTCTATGACCACCTCGGACACAGAGGAGTCGGCGTCCAGCTTGGCGGAGCAGAGCGAGAGCTGGCGAATGAGGCCGCCCAGCTCCCTGCACCGGGCAGGGAGGGGCCGCTCCCCGCGGTCGGCGAACTGGGTCACAAACACCTGCAGGGCCCGGATGGCGCTTCGGTGGGCAGCCGCCAGCCGGGACATCGCCCACGACTGGCGAGGGGGGACAGATGGGAAGTTATTTCGAAACTCAGAACTTGTCAACATTAACCCACCCTCACCGACATTGACGGCCTGTCTTCCTTCTACAGACAACTGTTTCTGTTGTGAAACTTCTTCACGGTAAAGGGGATTAAAACGTTGAAACCTTCCCTCGTGGCAAAGGATCTTTTCCTTCCTATTGTCAGTTTCTTACACCAGCAGCAACAACAGCAACAAAAATCTATTTTCAGACTCTGTTCCTTGGAAGGCGACCCCGAATTCAGAATATTTACTCTGCTCGGCCCTCACTAAGGCTCTGCAAGCGAGCGCAGGGCACCCCTACACGGTACCCGCCAAACACCGGAGATGCACTTACAAGGAATAAAGGTCAACCACACCACTCCGCAGCCTACCTTCTCGGTATGTTTAATCTTACGTGGACTCAATTTATCCAATTCTTCCTGGATTTCTTTCACCTGTTTCATAAAGGGGGAGAAGTGAAAACTCAGTATCTTTCCACACGACTTTTTGGTAAAAGAGGACAGAGCATGTCTTGTCCAACTACGACCACTGTTTAAATCACGGCACTTGAATTCACACAAGGCTCTTCACTCACGTACCTGGAGCAGCGCCCCGGCTCGGAGCCCCAGGTGGTGAACACGGCACAGTGCCCACCTTCCACCCCAGGTCCCCGGCATCGCGGGAACATAACGTGAAGGAGCGAAGGCGGAGGCGGCCCTGGAAAGGGGGGAGGGCCACGCCAGAGCACGGGGTCCACCCTGTGCCTCAGAGAGCTCCCACAGGGTCAGATGCGTGTTCCGGAACAATCTCTATGGCGGCAGTGTGGGTTCAGGACTGAAACCAAACCCCAGAAGAATGCAGAGCAAAATCAGACTAGGGCACTTCCTTTCAATGAAAACATCCAGTTTCTGGTTCAAGCAATAAAGCCAACATGGGATTTAAGTGACTGGAAATGCAGTAAACGTGGATTAAAGAGTGAGGCACCAAAGTTAAAACAGACATTTAAGGGGCGCCTGGGTGGCTCAGTCCGTCAAGCGTCTGACTTCGGTTCAGGTCATGATCTCAACGTTCGTGGGTTCAAGCCCCACGTTGGGCTCTGTGCTGACAGCTCAGAGTCTGGAGCCTGCTTCCGATTCTGTCTCCCTCTCTCTCTGTTCCCTCTGCCACTCGTGCCCTGTCTCTCAAAAATAAATAAATGTTATGGGGCGCCCGGGTGGCTCAGTTGGTTACAACATAGAACTTCGGCTCAGGTCATGATCTCGCGGTTTGTGGGTTCGAGCCCCGCGTTGGGCTCTGGGCTGACAGCTCGGAGCCTGGTGCCTGCTTCGGGTTCTGGGTCTCCTTGTCTCTGCCCCTGCCCCACTTGTACCCTGTCTCTCTCTCAAAAATAAATAAACATTTACAAAAACAACAACAACAGATGTTTAAAAACAATCTAGCTGCAACATAAAGAACATGACTGTCTGTTTATCGCCACGAAAGGCATCCCGAGACCCTCGACACGGCCCCCATTCCTCACCACTGGGTAAAGACAACCAGTGTTTACTGTTACTGCGTGTGCAGTGCGTCACAGACACGAGATTTCCTCTCGGGCTGCGGCTTGTAGCTGGGACGGGGGCTCCAGGGTACCTGACCGGCCTGTGTCCGCAGAAATACGTGCCGTACAAGCACTGTTTTCCGGGGAAAGGACTCAGGGCTTTTACTGGATTCCCAAGAACCTATGACCCCAAAAAGCCAAAAACCGCTAAAGAGTTGGGCCGTATGCACGTAATACACAAACGTAAAGAAAGGCAGGTGGCAAAAGGAAAAGGAGTCATATGTCCGCACGTCCAGGAGATCCGGCCTCACAAACGACCCAGTGTGCTAGCGCTCCAGAGACGGTGGGGCCCTGGCGGCCGGCGCCCCCACCCTCCGCACCTGCTGCTGCAGGGAGTACAGCATCCGGGCACAGCGCACGGCCTGTTCCTGCCTCCTGACGCGGGCTCGCTGCTCCTCATCCGGTTCCAAAGCTTCTTCCGTTCTATCTGCAAACATCGTTTCCCCGAAAGTGGATTACTCACTACAGATGGAAACTTATAAAATTTTCAATTATTCCCAAAGATGATACAGTTGGAGACCTCTGCTTTTATTTAAAAAAAAAAAAAAAAAAAATGGGGCTCCCATAAAACACTTTTCACCGGCCAAGAAACGAGGACCGTGCGGGCGTGTGCGTAGCTCACGCACGGAAGAGGCGTGAAGGCCTCACAGGCCCTCCACGCGGAAAGGACCGCAACCAGACCCCAGTGGACAGTCTACGCCACCGTGAAGCGTCACTTACCGCTTTAAAATTCTTCCTATCGAGCCAAAACCTGTAATGCTTTCTAATTTCTCAAAAATCCTTTATCGGCTTATTTTTATGCTTGACAAGATTCCTTTGACACTTTCTCATCCTGAATCTAAAAGAGACATCTTTGCACCGACACAGTAAGGCTGCTGGGCTGCCCACAGCCTTCACACGCTGCTCACCGAGCACACCCTGGTCCACCGGGCACTCCACGTCCTCCAAACACGGGCTCAAAGACTCTGCTTCTGGAAGATTCCGAGGGGCATGCAGGCATCCCTTCCTCTAGACGCGGTTCCCAAATACGTTCATCCAAAACCAGCTCTTCCACAAACTCCAGCACACAAAGCCGGAAAAGCAACGTTTTCCTCGTCCAAGTGTAGTTTATAAACTCAAGTATTCAACACTTACTCACCAAAAAGCCAAATGATGAAAAACGTTCATTTTGAAAAAAGCAAAACTCTGAAATCGGGAGTTGTAGATACAGACGCTGTCTCCCGGGAGCCCGGGAGCCAGACCGCTTGGGTCTCGTGTGGGCTCACAGCACGGGCACCGTGGACGTAGGGGACGGCATCCGGCTCAGGCAGGGGGGGGGGGGGGGGGGGTGGGGGGGGTTAACGGAACAGCCGGTGTCCGGCCACACCTGGGAAGCACAGCCAGGCGCGTCACAGCCCCTGGAGGGACCCGAGGACGGGGCGAGCTGCTCCCAGTCCGCAAGCAAGTGCACACACCTGATTCAAGTACGCACTGTAGGTTTTTGTACCTATTTGCTGTCGATTGTGGTGATGTTGTTGCTATAGTTTAGAAGGTATGGGGCGCCTGGGGGCTCAGTCAGTTGAGCGTCCGACTTTGGCTCAGGTCATGATCTCACAGCTCTGGAGTTTGAGCCGTGTCGAGCTCTGTGCTGGCAGCTCAGAGCCTGGAGCCTGATTTGGATTCTGTGTCTCCCTCTCTTTCTGCCCCCCTCACCCACTCATGCTCTGTTTCTGTCTCTCTCTCTCTCAAAAATAAATAAACGCTAAAAAAAAAACAAAAACAAAAACAAAAACAAGGTACGGACTTGCGACAACCTGAAATGTTGAACTAAAAAACAAATGAGCAAACACCCGACTCAGCCCCTCCCCAGGGCTTGGGGAGCTCTCTCTAGTGCCCGCGTCAGGCCGTATCATCAGAGCAGGGCCCTGTGGCTCTGTCCCCCAACAGCCCGGACTCCACCAGAGCCCCGAGCAGCAGGAGCGCTGTCGAGCTGGTGCAAGGGTGTCTGAACCGCGCCCGGTACCACGCTCTTCACGGAGACCGCAGGGGGGTGTCCCTTCTGGCCCAGGACAGGCAGGAACTCTTTTCCCCACGCAACTGTGTTTTGTCTCAGACCCTGTAAATTCTGCAGCTGTTACTCCCCCGCGTCCCCCACCGTTAGCTGGCCCCACGGAAGGTCAGAAACAAGCATCACTTTTCCTGGCCACAACCTCCTCAGCGACGTATCTCTGTCCTAGCGCATCCAATCACAGCTGGTTTTGTAAGAGGCACCTTGCCCCCCTCCTGACGCGCGCACAAGACGTGCACGGAGTCACCTGCAAGGCCCAGGGCCACAGCGGACCCCGAGCGGATCCCAGCACCGGCTCCTCGAGCCCCTGCAGTCAGAGCAGCTAGCACAGCCCTAGCCCTCGCGCCCCAGGCAAACGCGGGGCGAAAAGAACGCTGAACAGCTGTGGAACCGGTCTGTGACGCCCACGCGCCCTCCCTTGTGCCCGGTGGTCAGCGGTCAGACGTCCCACACGCCCCAGCCCCGGCACTGTCACGTTAAAAGACTTTGTGGAAATACACACACATCACGCTCCTTGTTCAACAGAGCACAAACAATTTTGCCAGAAGGGCTTCTGGATGAAGAAGGGTCGCCTGCATCCAGGAGCCGGAGGACCGCGGGTGGGGGGGTCGGGGGGGTCACCTGCAGGGGCGAATGGCCGGGAGCAGGGGCCAGGCCGGGGCAAGGTCGCCAGGAAGAAAGCCCTCCCGCGCGTGCGGTCAAAGTCCGCGTGCCTTGTCACCGGTGCTCAGGCTCCTGGGGGCGGGGGTCCCGAGGGAGTGTGTGTGTGCTACCCCCCCCCCCCCCCCCCCCCCCGCTCTCAGCCTCCCATCCAAGTGACGAGCCCTGTTGCTCTCACCTCTTTTAATTACTTCTTCCATCCTACGGACGCAAGTGGTCAGCTCCTCCTGGAGTCTCTGCACCCCCAGCAGGCCCCGCGGGCCACCTGTCCTGGTGTGCGGCTGGGGCCCCGGCTCCAGGGCAGGGGGCTGCCCCGGCTGAGGGGTACACAGGTGAACCTTCGCACCCGAGCAGGAAGCTCCCTGCCCGCACGTCTCGTGGCTGCAGTGACACATTTCCCGGCTCCTTGCCTCCTTCCTCTGTTCCCTGTGCTCAGGCACCTTGTGCTCGGGGTGTCCCCACCTCTGAGAGGTTTGGGGCTCGCTTCTGAGACGCTGCTGTCTCACGTGCTGTTCGAACTGCCTGCGCCTCACATCCCTCTTGGCCAGGTGGACGGCATAGCTGAGCCTCTCCTCGGAGATGACGGAGAAGGAGGCCGAGCCGCTCACGTCAGGCCCGGCTCTGAGGCCCGGATCCCCGCCACGGTAGGACTCGCCGGACGAGTGCGTCAGTTTCTCGATTCTGATCGCGTCGGGGCAGGAATAGCGCGCGGCCAAGTTACTGGAATGTGCAGGAACACTCCTGTTAAACTGCAGCTGGTTCTTAAAAAAAAGGCAAACAGAGGCGGGAGCGCGTGAGAACACACTGCACCACGTGGGAGGGTGTGCTCTCCCCACCCGAGCGTCCCTGTTGAGACGCATTCTCCTTGTGCGTGGACAGAAGCGGCCACTCTCGCATGCCCCCGGCTCCCCCGTGTCCCCACCGCTGCCCGGCAGCACGCGGGATCCTCCTCCGAAAGGCAAAGCCCCACACGGCGGCCGGAGAGCCCCTCGTGCCCTGGTCTCTGCCTCGCCTCCAAGCGCCAGGTTCCGGGAGAGGCGCCGCCGTCCATGCTGAGCCTGGCTGACGCCGCTGTGGACGCCCAGCCGCCCACCTGCTGGCCGCGCCACCCCACCCTGCACCTCAGCGCACCTGGTCCCCATGGTCCCCGCACGCCTCCTACGCGGGCTTCAGTTTTGGTCAGTTTTAATCCTGACACAAGTGAGTTTTGTTTTGTCTTTCCCTTAATGAACACGGGCACTTCCGTAGCCTACTGTTTTCGTTATTTTCCATGGCTGCGCTTTCCAAACTCCCATGAATGGCCTTTTCATGCTCAGCTGAGCTGTAACCCTATTAACCATTTACACGGTTCTCATTTTTCCACCAACGGACACATTACTTCCATTAATATCGCCACGCATTTATTTTCCCTCATTTTAAAGCATTTCCTACGACGAAACACCTGTTCTGGGATTACCGAGTCAAGGGGAACAAATGATTTCACAACCACAGGCCCCATGCAGCAAACGGCCCCGAGGGTCTGTGCACACTCCATGATGCCTTTAATCTGGGGACGGCCTCTGGGCTCTCGTAAGAAGGTGCACACGTGTGATCACGTGACAAAGAGTCACTTTCAGATAAACCCCCCCATAGGGGTGCCTGGGTGGCTCAGTCGGTTAGCGTCCAACTTCGGCTCAGGTCACGGTCTCCCAGTTCGTGGGTTCGAGCCCCGCGTCGGGCTCTGTGCTGACAGCTCGGAGCCCGGAGCCTGCTTCGGATTCTGGGTCTCCCTCTCTCTCTGAACCTCCCCTGTGCGCGTACTCTTTCTCTCTCTCTAAGAGAAATAAATACTAAAAAAATTTTTTTAAACACCATAACCAAAATCAAAGAGCTGAAAACTTAGAAGTATTTATAAATACAAAGTGTCCCCTATATCAACACGTGTCTAAAAGGGAGGTGAAAAAAGATCACAACAGCAGGAAACGGGAAACACAGGAGCAGACCAACTATACACAAAGATACAAACACGACACTGTAACATAGGAAAAGTTGGTCAATCTCATAAAAATACAAATTGAAAACACACTGAACCAGCAGCCGACCGCAACAAGGGAGAGGGGAGGCCGTGCTGTGGCAGGTAGAGCTGTAGGCAGGGCCCAGCCCCGGGGACAGGCCCACAGGCGCTCCCCCCCCCCCACCCCCCCGCAGCCACCACACTGGTGACAGGGGGTCCCCCGCCCGGCCCCGGGGACAGGTCCACAGGCGTTCCCCCCCCCCCCACCCCCCCGCAGCCACCACACTGGTGACAGGGGGTCCCCGCCCGGCCCCGGGGACAGGTCCACAGGCGCTCCCCCCTCCACCCCCCCGCAGCCACCACACTGGTGACAGGGGGTCCCTGCTGGTAACTGCAAAGTGCAGAACCCACCTGCAGGTCCATGTAGGAGAGCGGCCGAGTCAACTGGGAGCACTTGGAAGAAGGAAGAAAGAGTGAGCCTCCGTGTGCACCCCTCTCTAAACGCCAGCAGGCGGTGCTGAGACACCCTGCTCCGTGCAAAAGGCCGGTGCACAAAGACGGTCCGTGACGGCTACCCTTCGAGCGGGGAACGGATCTCTCATGACAAGATACACGTGCGTCTGATCACTTGTGCCAAGAAACCTAGGAACGGAACGTCAGAGACTGACTTGGTCAGGTACGTGCGTGGGGTGTGGGAGGGCGGGACGGAGGAGGTGCGGGAGGGGATCACACTCTCCGACGCCTTCTGGCGTCGGCACACGGGGGGCCCCGCTAACGTGTCACATGGAGCAGACAGGGAGGCAGGAAGGGAAGGAACAAAATCCGTAAGAATAAAGGAAAACCCTGAAAATGAATACTAACAGAAACCCGTGCACCAAACTGAATTTGTAATGAGTAACATAACCACACGGAGTGAGGGGTAAGAAAAATAAACCTGAGTAGCTAGGTTATGCAGCCTCGGGTTAAAACAATGCTGAGCTCTTGAGGGCGGGGCTCTGCCTGGGGAGGTACAGATGAGATTGCGGCAGTGAAATCCCTGCACGTTCTGAGACCGAGCAGACACGACATGTGGATAACTGGGGTTGATGACAGGAGTCACAAACGGGAGGTGCCGGGCTGCCACGGACAGCGTGCGCGTGAGCTGGCCCGGGCTCGGGGGCGGGGGAGGCGGGGTGCACCGCCCGTGTCGATCTCCACGCAGAAGTGCACAGGCACACGGGTACGGACGCCTGTCCCCACTTCTGTCCTCCAGGACGGCCTCGCACGAGAGCCCCCGGGAATCAGTGTGCCTACTCAGTACCCACATGTGAGTTCTAACTTCCATTCTCCACCAGAGGGAGGAGGATGGCCAATTCCGGGGCTGGGACAGGGGAAAAACATGCTGGCCCCGGAATACCTTTTTATACCAAATGCGGCCACAGATCGACAGAGACGTGTGAAGGGGCAGCGGAGTCAGCCTGGAGGGGCTCCCACTTGGCCAGGTCGGGGCCCTTCTCAGTACCCTCCCGGACACGGCCAGGCTCGATGAATCTGCTCTGATACCAAGAGGTCAGTCACCATGTAGCAACCGTCAGGGTAAAAAGTACCAATGAAGGCTGAACTAGGAGATCAGTCTAGGGGTGAAAGGGGTGAACAAGGTCTCAAAGTCAGACACCGCCGACTGCGGAAGGTGAACGGGCCAGCGACTTTACAGGGGAAGCCTGGCGGGTGCCACCGTCACCCTCATCCCGGGGCTGGAGTGAACACTGCCGGGTGGGGGACTGACGAGGTCGACACGCGTACCTCCCAACGGGACACACGAGGACTCAGCATCACATTGGGGTTTTCCTGCCACGGGTGTATAACCCGAAGGTCACTAGAAAGGTCGGGCAAACCCAAACGGATGGAAAGTCGCCAAATAACTGGCTTGCATTTGTCAAGAATGTTGATGTTGTGAAATACAAAGTCTCAGAAACTGTTCAGACCCGAGGAGCTAAGCAAACATGATGAGTCCCGCAGCTCGGTGACCCTGGTTCCTTTCACTGTAAAGGACATCATTGGGCCAACTCACAAAACCTCAGGACGGCCTGAACATCACATGGCCACACTGTCCTCACGTGTGCGTCCTGATTTCCATCACCACGTTATGACTACGTAAGAGAAGTGAGTCCTTGTCTTCAGGAAATACACACCAAGTCCTTAGTGGTAAAAAGGTACCGCGGCTGCCACTCGTACTTTGCCAGTTTAGAAAATGCGTGTGCATGCGCGTGTGGATGTGTATGTGCGTATGTGTGAGCAGGTGTGCATGTATGTGTGTGCCTGCAACACGCGTGTGTAGAGAGGGAGAGACCGAGAACGGAGGGAGGGAGGGAGGGAGGGAGGGAAAACGTAACAGAAGTGTTAGCATGTGGGGAATCCGGGAGTAGGAGCGGGGCACCCAGGAATTCTGGGTACGGCCGCTGTAACTTTCCTGGGTGAAAACCACACGGAGCAGTTACGCCACGCTCACCAGAACGGCCCTAATGAACACAAACACCGCCGGGCTGGCAAAGGGGCCAGGGTGCCCATCGCCGCCGGTAGGGACGGGAAGCGGCACAGCCCAGGAGAAAGGTCCGCTGGTTTGTTAGAAAACTAAACACACCCCTGCCTTGTGACCCGGCGATCTCACTCCCGGGCATTTACACAACAGAAACGCAAACATGTTTACAAACGTGTACAAGAATGTCCACGGCAGCTCCACCTGTAAAGACCCACACGAGAGGTTGGCTTGTTACAAAGCAACAGACCACGACCCACGTAAGGACAGAGAGAGGGTCACACCCACTGAAAGAAGCCTTACGTCAAAGAGTAGGCGCGATATGGTTCTACTTAGAATGGGCAAAATTAACCCACGGTGGAAAGAACCAGAATGGCTGCCTGCGAAGGGTAGGAAGGGGCGTGAGAGAACTTTCTGGAGCCATGGAAAAGATCTCTATCTTGACAGAGGCACGAGTGACACCTGTGTACACGTTGGTCTAAACTCAGCAAACGTGACAAGATGTGTACATTCTGAGGTATCCAACTCAGACCTAAAGTTTGCATCGAGGGAAAGCGGAAATTCCGAGAGTAAGTTCCAAGGGTCAGTTCTGGAGGGCGACTCCGCACGGCGCCGGGTCTGCAGCTCACGCTGTGCATTTCAGAACGTGCGACGCGCCGGTGAGTGGATTGCGGAGGACAGACTGGAGAACAGACACGCAAGGAAACTAGTGGACAGTAACGGAACTCGGGCGTTCCCTGTAGAACTCGGCTTTGCTGTGTGAAGATTTTCCTAAGTTCGCTGTCGGAGGGAAACGTATTTCGGTAGCGACCAGGTGAAGCCGGACGGTAACTGGTTATTAAGTGATGTTACGGAATCGCCTTTGTCCATTTTCTTAGGTGTGATAGTGCGTAAGCAAGAGTGCTCTAAAACACTTAGCAGTGGAGTGTGCTGACGGCCGCAGCTGGCTTTGAAACGGCTCCCCAAACACCGGAGGGCAGAACAGCACACGCCGCTCAAAGTGTCGGATCTCGAAGGTGGTTTAAAAGGCGTTGGCCGTCTTTTTCTTGCAGCTTCTGTTCCAAACGCGTCGCGCTAAAAACCTGAAGACAAGACGACAGAAGTACCTGGGTCTGGCGCTGGCTGCTCACTCCTCCCGTCCAGTGGGACGCCAGGCTAGATGAGCACGGCGGGGAGCCGACCTGCCCCGGCCCGTTCCGTCAGAGGGCGGAGCGCTGGCGAGAGCCCACCTACGGGCATCGGTCATCGGTCATCGCCTGCAACGGGAGGAGGCTGCTTTCAGACCAAGGGCGATCAAACACCGGAAGGAGGGGACACCATGCCACCCTCAGAGGACAGTACTCTAGAGGAGGCCCGCAGCAGCCTCGCGCTGACCAGCGGGTGCTCCGGGAAGGTACCGGCCAGGGTCCTCCACAAAAGCGTCTTCCCTTTTGGAATCCTCCTTTCCAAGAGAACGGGGGACACCGTGTGAGTGGCTACCCGTCGAGCCCAAACCTCAAGGGCCACCAGTGAGGCGTTACTCCAGAAACGGCTCTGCCACGGGAACCAGGCAGCCTTCTGCTCAGTCTGCGTGAGCAAACCCTAGCCACTCGGCGAAGGGCGGCGTGCTCACTCCCTGGGCTAGCTCGGCAGGGCAGAGCCGACCGGCTCCGGGTGAGGCCTCGGGGTCAGAACACCGAGATCCCTGCCAGCATCTGCCACTGAGTAGTGGAAGGGCCCCCAGACCTGCAACCCCACACCCCCCACACGCACCCCGTGAGCTGGCAGCCCGGAAAGCGTTTTGTCAGGATTTGTAGGGACGTGGCCGCGCTCACCCCGCTGTCTCGGACCGCCTCCTCAGACGCCGATCACGCCTGCCTCGTGGCGTGCCGACCACACACCGGTCTCTGTTATTGACCTACTTCAAGGCCAGGCCCCAGCCTTCCAGCTATGCCAACTTCCCGGGGGGCCGGGCCCGGTCCTGCTGCTCTGAGATTCCCCACGATACAGGGTTTTGAGCAGAGCAGATAATTGAGCTCAACGTCTGTTGAATTAAGCTGATTTTCCACAAACCGATTCATTTTAGACGTACTGGTGTGTTTGTGCTCTCAAAGAATCCTACAGCAAATCAATTGGGAAATCCAGGTTTAAAAAAAAAAAATCCCTAATTTAAGCTTTTGAGTAAACCCAAGGTCTGTAGACTGGATTTGCTTCAAGACAGATACACGTGTAGGAACAGAAGGGCAGCTGTTCAAGATTCCCTGTTCCCACAGCTGCAGAGACGAGAGCGACAACGAAGACGGGAGGGCACGGGGGTGAGGCAGTCCCGCTGGCTTTTGTCACCACGGTCACCACAGTCCAGGGCAGCCGCCGCAGAACGGAGGAGCCCGCAGAGCTGGGGCCGGGGCCCCTGCGAGTTCTATGTGGCCGACACTTTCCCCAGAAGCCAAAGGCCTAGGACTCAGGGCTGCACTACGGAAACACTAGGTGACCACCCCCCCCCCCCCCGCCCCGGCCCCCCGTTGCAGGATACCTCGAGTGACTGACACACACACACACACACACACACACACACGTACACAGAGTCCAGTGACACCCACCCCACTGTTCCCCTATACACATTACTGGGACGCCCCTCTCTCTGCAACCTGTCCCTTCCCCACTGCTCCAGGACACCTCCTAACTTGTCACCCGATAGACCCAGGAAGCCTCCACAAAGCATCTGTCCCAGATCCCCAAGACACCCCTACGGCCTGCGCCTCCATCTACAACCCAGGACCAACCTCCCCCAGCCTGTCCCCTCCCAAAGAGCCCAGGACACCCCCCACCCCATTCCCTACACGTGCTATGAGAAGGCCCCCCTCAACCTGTCCTCCCCCAAAGGGCTCCCCCGGACCCTCACTGCAGACGCTCCTCCGGCCTGTGCCCCCCCACTCTGCTGCGGGTGACCTCTGAAATGGCCGATGCCCGTCTCCTGCCCTGCAACCGGGGGCACAGGGCCTCTTGTCCCTGAGGCCGCAGGCACGTTCTCACAGTGGCTCTCTTCCCCTGGGGGCCGCGGGCAGCTCCAGGACCGGGTCCCGCACCCGTGGGCAAGAGGCGCCCCCACTGCCTGTCTGCCTCCCGCCTCCCCCCACGAAGCCCCAGCTCCCTCCGCAGACGGCGTCCTGGACGCTGGGAGGCCGGCAGCAGCCTCGGCGGCTTCTTCCCCGGCACACCCAGTCACCCACACCACGGCAGGCACGCGCCCCGCTGCGGGCACCCCCACAGCCGCGAGCACCCCCAAAGGCAGGGGCACCCTGGCAGCCTCAGGGACCAGCCCGCTGGCTCTTCTCCTCCACAGGCCATCCGCAGGTCCCTCCGTCACCGGTCTCTGTCCCCACACGCCCGAGACATCCCCACAGCTGGCATTGGCCATCATCGGCCCGGGGGCCCCCGCCGCCGTGGGCACCCCCTCGGCCCCAGGCATCTCAGCAGCCTGCCCCCCTCCCAGCGAGCCGGAGGGGCCCCCCGGGCCCAGCCTCTCCCCCGTGGGCCCAGGCATCCCGGCGCTGGGGGGCAGCCCCACCCGTGAGGGACCCCTGGCGTCTACGGGTGCTTGCACCGTGTCCCTCTCCCCCCACAGGCCTGCGACACCCCCGGGGGTGGACTCCTCCCGGACCGGCCGGGGCGTCCTGGGAGCCACGGGCACCGGGGCAGCGGCAGACGCCCCTGCACTCGGTCTCCGTCCCCAAGGTCTCGGCACACCCCCAGAACCCGTCTCCTGCCCCGCAAGCCCGGGCGCTTCAGGACCCCCGATGGCCTGCCCCCTCTCCCACGGGCCTGGGAAAGCTGCAGAAGCCGCAGTCTCCCCCGCAGACCACGGCCCCTCGGGAGCCACAGGTAACAGGGCAGCAGAGACGCCGTCGCACAGGCTCAAGCCACCTCGAGAGCCACCGTCCTGGCACGTGGAGCCGGACACCCACACGGCGGTGGGCACGGCCGCAGGCGCCCTCGCGAACCCCCCCGGGCCGCACCTGTGCCTGGGCAGGACTGCGGCCCCAGGCAGCCCCTCTGCCTGTCTCCTTCTGCACAGACAAGACACGTCCCTGGGGCCGGCCTCTTGACCCGCAGGCCCGGGTGCCCCCAACGCTGCGGGCAGCAGGGTCTCCTGCTCCCCCAGAGCCTGCCTCCCGTCCCACAGGCTCACAACACCCCCACAGCCTGTGTCCCCCGCAACCACCCCCGGCGCCCCCAGGGCCCGCTGCCCGTCCCACAGGCCTGGGGCAGCCCCGTAACCCGCCTGTCCTCCCAGGGCCCCTGGTCCCGCCACTGCTGCCCCCACCGGCTGCTGGGTCCCCCACACACCAGGGATGCTCCCGCAGCCCGTCTCCCTCCCCAGGGCCGTGGGCACCCCCAGGCCCTGCTCCACACTCCACAGGCCTGGAGCGCCTCCAGGGCCCACCTGCAGCTCGGCAGGACCGCATGCCTCTGCGGCGTGTGCGGCTGCCCAGGAACCCGGGTCCCCTCCAGAGCCGGTCTCTACCCACACAGCCTGCCCCCGTTCCCTGAATCCTGGGTCACCCCCACATCTAGCTTCCTCTTCAACAGCGCAAGGCACCCCCACGGGCTGTCCAGTGCCCCACGTGCCAGGAGCACCCCCAGACCCCATCCCCTCCACGGCCTGTCCGTTCCGCCACGCGCCCAGGGCACCTGCACAGCTGGCTTCCTCCTCCACCCTGCCGGGCGCCCCCACAGCATCAGGCAGCACCCTCGAAGCCTGCCCTCCTCTCCATGAGCCCGGGGTGTCCCCACAGACGGTCTCTGGGCCAGGAGCCCCCGGCACCTGCAGGGACTGCCCTCTGCCCCACGGACCAGGGGCACTCCCCCAGCCCCTCTCCCTGTCCACAGGCGTGGGCCACCCCGCGGCCTGTCCTCTCCCCAGCAGGTAGGGCACCATCCCAGGCACACCCCCAGGCAGCAGGCCAGCCGCCTGTCCCCGCCCGCACAGGCCTGGGACCCTCTCACAACCCGCCCCGGGCCCAACGCCTGTGGACACTCCCGAGGCCCTGGGCATTGCCCGAGCCTGTCCCTTCACCCAGGGCCCCGTGAGACCACCCCGGCTGGTCTCCACCCAGGAGGCCCTGCCGGGGACGCCCCTGTCAACCGGGCCCTCTCCCGCGGGCACCGGGTGGAGCTCCACTCTGCTTCCCTCCCCGCACCCCGCCGCCGCCCGCATAGCCTGCACCTTCAGCCACAGCTCCAGGATGCTCTCGTGCCCCATGGATCCCGGGCGGCCTTTCCGCTCACAGCCCCGGGGGCTCCGGTAAGGCGCCCCGTCCTCCTCCCCGCCGGTGCCCGTCACCCACACCGACCCGACAGGCCCCACCACCTGGGGCTCCCCCACCGCGCCGTCCACCCACACGGCGCCCGGGTCCCCCGCGGCCTCCGCCGAGCCTGCGGCGCCGGCGGTCTCCGAGGCCTCCGGCCCGTTGGCCCCCGCCGCCCCGGCCGCGTCGGCCTCCGCTCTCCTCCCCCGGGGCCGCCGACAGTCTCGCAGCCTCTCTGCGCTCACGCAGCGCGTGTCCCACGCCGAGGTCGTCGCCCGGCGCCCCGCTCCCCGGCCGCGCGGCGCCCCCGCGGCGCCCCTCTTCCCCCACGGCCTCCCGCGCCCGCGCCCCGGCCGGCTGGGCCCCACGCAGCGGCCCGCCGCCCCGCTCATGGCTGCAGGCCCGCCCGCGCCGCCCCGCTCGGCCCCCCGCCCGCCGCCCGCCGCCGGGGCCGCCGCACACACGCACGCACGCGCTCGGCCCCGGCCCCCCGAGCTCCGCAGGAGCGGCGGTGACGGGGCCCGCGAGCGGCGGGGCCGGCCGCGGCTCAGGGGCTCCTGTCCCCCGGGCCCACGAGTCCGGGCGCGGCTTCCCAGAGTCCCCCCGGCCCCGGCCCGAGCCCACCTGGCCTGGGGCGCGGCGCGGCTACCGGGGAGCGGGCGGGGGGGCCGGCTAGGCCGCGCTTCCGGCCGCTCGCGCGGTCGCCATAGCAACGGGCGCAGGGCGGCCTGGGAGCCGTTAGGGCTCCCGAGCCGCCTAGGGGTCCCGGGGCTGCACGGCGGCAGGGTGGGCAGCCGCCGCCCATGGGGCCCGGGCCGGGGAGGCTGGGGCAGAAGCCCGGGTGCCTGCGCAGAGCCAGCACGGAGGGCACGGGCCAGCCACAGCCGGAGGCGGGACGCGGCGCGGAGGCCTTGTGGCCGCCCCCGGCTCCCGTAGCGCCGTGGAGCCCCGCCGGCCGCGCCCCCGGAAGCGGCCGCTCCCCGCCCCGTCCCGCGGCGGCGCCTCCCGGAGACCCGGCCGGCGGTGCGCGGCGCGCCCTCCCGATGGCCGGCTACGAGGTGGTGAGCGTGTCCGGCTTCGAGGAGTTCAGCCGGGCGGTGGAGCAGCACCGCGGCAAGACCATCTTCGCCTACTTTACCGGCTCCAAGGACGCCGGCGGGAAGAGCTGGTGCCCCGACTGCGTGCAGGGTGAGAGGCCGGGACTCGGGGCCCGCGGCGTGGGAGCCGAGCGAGAGCCAGACGAGGGGGCTCGCCGACCCTCCCCGCCGCTCGACCCGGATACCGCGCGCATCCAGTCCCCGAACACCTGTCCCGTCCCCGGTGCGCCTCGTGTGTCCGGGACAGGGGAGCCGGTCGTCCGCCGTCAGCGAGGACGCCCCGCAGCGTTCTAGGTGCCCGTGGCGCGGGGGCCCATCTGCCCTCGGATCTGGCCCTCGGCCTTCAAGTGGTTTTCTGGTCGACCTCAGTTACGGGCTGAGGACTTGAGCGAAGACGGAAGGGAGGGGGGAAGGACGCTGTTCCTCGGTGCCGGATTCTAGAGCCCATGAGTAATTATTTCATATCAACTTTTGTTTTAAAGCGGAGCCAGTCGTGCGAGAGGGGCTGAAGCACGTCAGTGAAGGATGTGTGTTCATCTACTGCCAAGTGGGAGAGAAACCTTAGTAAGTGCCCGTGTGCAGTCCCTCCTGTCCCGGATGCTAGACTCGCGCACTTAGGCTAGGCGGAAGGGCCTCGGCGACTAAGGGTCTGCATGCTTAGGGCGGTCGGGCAAGTCAAACAATCAGACACTATTAAAGTCCTAGTCCTCAAGCTTTTACAAACATTTACAAAGAAACCAGTGATTACTGAAAGACTAAATGTAGGAATCTATCAAATATTAAATGGGGAGAAACCAAGTAAATGTTACCCATAATCACTTTTTCTTTTTCGAAACAGTTGGAAAGATCCAAATAACGAGTTCAGAAAAAACCTGAAAGTAACTGCGGTGCCTACACTCCTTAAATACGGAACAGTAAGTGTCTGTCGTGTCATTGTGGCGGGACTACAACTGCCCCCGTCAAAACTCCTGTTCTGGATTCAGATTTTAAAAGATCTTGATGTTTGCTCCCAGTGGGGATCTATTAAAATGCACAGCTTGGCTGTCCATCCCTATGGGCAATCAAATAAACTATTAAAAATGCCAGTATCTTAAGTATTAGGTCTTTTTCATGCTTTGTGAAAGCCACTCTGTTTTAAAATTCTCTAAGCACTGCTCAAGAAAGTTGGTTAACGTAATTCCTTAAAATACTAGCATCAATGGTTGTTTTCTACTGACTTCAGGATTCTGGCTACAAAGAAGGCCCCTCCTCCAGTTTGGCCATGGCCAAAACTAACGAGTTCTAAACTAACGAGTTGAGGGAAGGCGATGGCGCTGGGCTTGCTGTCTCTTGTTTTAGTCCACGGAGCTGAGTATTTTAATGATTTATCTTAAGGCAAATAGTTATTAGAACTACCTAATAAGACTTGTTACAACTAGATGATGGTCTTTGAATAGCATGGTTTCTCCATCCGAAGATTTGTGTTAACTCAAGGAAGAACAACTCCTTCCCTCCCTAATGACGTTTTTGTAGCTGTGGGTTAAGATTAGACTGCTCTTCTCTTACAGCCTCAAAAACTGGTGGAATCCGAGTGTCTCCAGGCCAACCTCGTGGAGATGTTGTTCTCCGAAGATTAAGAGTTGATGACAGTTGTGTCTTGATTTCCTGATCTGCTCTGGCATAAAAGCAGTTGCGTACTTGCTTTGAATTCATGTTAGCAATAAATAAATAAATGAATGACGATGTAAAAAATAGTTTATGTCTAAACAGTGCTATTAAAATGCTCACGAACCCTCAGTTTGCCTGTAATATTTGGGAATTTCTAAGATACAGGTAAAATACGCCTTCAGGAGTGACAGTAACAGCACTGGGGATGCATTATTGGAGGTGACAGAAATATCTAAAAGTCCCTACCAGTAAAGGCAAATTCCAAATCTCCAAAGGAGTTAGGATCTTTTACCGTAAATGCCACAACTTTACAAAGAATGGCTCCTAAAACACCTTGTCTGGCTTTAGAACGTACAACTTCCCGTAGCCAGTGACGGAGAGCACAGCGCACCTAATGCAGCCTCCCTACTCACTGCGGGCAGTTTTGCTCTCCTGTCTCAAGAGGCTTTCTGGCTCTGGCGGAGGCAGGTGGCACAGGTGGGTCAGAGACCATGTCGTCGAGTGGTGGTGGCCAGAGTCCCAGCCACCAGTCACGCCGATCACCACCGCAGACAAGCTTCTTAACCTGTCTGAACCTCAGTCTCCTCCTCTATGGACGCGGGTGGTTCTGCAAGTGACACGAGAGCAGGACAAGGCAGGTAACGTGGCCCTGGGGTGTAGTACCGGCCACGGAAACGTCAGCTGTGCTGGATGATCACAAGTATTTGAGGCTCCTCATCTTTATTCTAGTCCAAGGTCCAAGGGCGCAATGAGAAATTAACCAACAACCTTCTCCTTCCGGTCACCGGGTCAGTGACACGCCGCCTGTTCCTTTAAGCCCTCTTGCAAAGCAAGTGGGGATACGGATAAGTCCTCCTTTTGGGCAGAGTTTAAGAACCTTTCTGCGGTTCCTGCTCTGATTTAAAGAAATCATTCACAGGGGCGCCTGGGTGGCTCATTCGGTTAGGCGTCTGACTTCGGCTCAGGTCACGATCTCGCGGTCCGTGAGTTCGAGCCCCGCGTCAGGCTCTGGACTGATGGCTCGGAGCCTGGAGCCTGCTTCCGATTCTGTGTCTCCCTCTCTCTCTGCCCCTCCCCCGTTCATGCTCTGTCTCTCTGTCTCAAAAATAAACAAACATTTAAAATAAAAAAAAAAAAAAGAAATCATTCACTCTATTCCCCTCATTCTGTAGACAGAGGGTAGGCAGGGTAATGTTCAGACGGACAGTAAGAAGGAGGGAGACGGACTTGCCCAGGCCCCACCACGTGTAAGGTACAGAGCTAGGCTTATTAGAGTTTGGGACATTTGGTGGCCCTCCCCTTGCCCCCCTCCCCACGACTCCTTAAGCTGGTTTAAAGCACCTAACGTTTCTGTGTTTATTCAGTTGGTCAAGTACTAACAATAACTTACAAATCCACAGGGAAACCAAAGGAGAACAATTCTGGTTGGACAGAAGTAACCTATTAGCAAAAAGTTAGCTGCGTTAAACAGTACACTACAGTTCTAGGCGCTGCCCCAGGGAAGGCAGCCAGGAGAGTCTCTGTGTTCTCTGCACGAGAGCAGTATGGACGCGTCCCAGAAGCCAGTCCTGGACCCGGCTCTCACTTTCCCGCTGCGTTATTCTGCTGCTGCTGCTCCGCCAGGGCTTGCTGAAGGCGCATCCGCTTCCGGGAATAGTGCTGCCAGTGCAGAATCTGCTGCTCGTCGATAAACTTGGCGCACTGAGCGTTCACCAGCTCCTTGCGGAAGTGCTCGTACTGAAGCAGCTCGAGCATGTGCAGACACTGTGGGTACCTGGGTGCGAGTGGACAAGTTAACGACCGGCACGGTCTAGGTCAATCGCGCCAGGCTCCAACTCAGTTTCTCGCTCAAAACTGATGTCGTAGCCTACCATTTCTAGAACATTCGTTCACTTTGGTAGTACAGGTTCTGTTTTTCCTGTTTCTGCAAAGAAGCCGCTCATCAAAAGTCAGCATGAAGCAAAAGTTTCCAAAGGGAAAAAAACTTAAGTTCAGAAAGACCGAATAGCCCGCCCAACACTACCCGGGAGCTGGTAAGCAGAGTCAAACTTTGGGGGCAATCATTCAGTTCTGTGGTGGTGTCCAAGGTGAGGACCACAAACACTTTTTATTTTAGTAATTACCTGTTTATAGTTGATAACTACCGGTTTTCCATCAGTAGGGAGAAAGACAAGTTTTATTCAAAACCGACTCCGTTTCAGAAATAACTACGCGCGAGCCCTGCACCCTACTTTCCACAGGGACGGAACAGTTCTGGAATTGCTTCACAGGTACTCTGAGACTGAGCAACTGAGTACGTCAGCACACCTGAGATAAAGAGAGCCAGATCTCTGACTGGTAGGAAAGTTGTTACACACGAGGGTGGCGGGGTGGGGAGGCTGGGAGGGACCCTGTGTTAAGGAGCTGCAACTGGAAACATCAGTATGAACTCCTGGCTTTTAATATAGAGACACAGAAACAGACAGGGATTAGAAGTACGTACACACACGTACGTACACACACACACACACACACACACACACACACACACACACACACACACTTCTTAGCTGTGTGTCCTGAGAGGGCCTAGCAGCAATGACACTGGTACCAACAAGCACACTCAGATGATGGATTGTGAAACACCATTTTCCAGGGCCCTGGCGAGATGGCTGGCTCCAGGGCCAAGGCAGGGAAGGTACAAGATGAGCCGGGAATGTTATGTAGTGCCAGAAAGAGGAGTGCCCAGAAAATCGTGGGGATGAGTCACAAGGACTCAGGAGGCAACCCAAAGGGGCTCCTGGTGGCCAAATCTGGAACCATTACAAGAAAACACAATTATAATCCAAAAAATAAGAATCCAGGAGTCCATATTGATGTGACTCTTTTAAATGAATAAATAGGGGGTCGCCTGGGTGGCGCAGTCGGTTAAGCGTCCGACTTCAGCCAGGTCACGATCTCGCGGTCTGTGAGTTCGAGCCCCGCGTCAGGCTCTGGGCTGATGGCTCAGAGCCTGGAGCCTGTTTCCGATTCTGTGTCTCCCTCTCTCTCTGCCCCTCCCCCGTTCATGCTCTGTCTCTCTCTGTCTCAAAAATAAATAAAACGTTAAAAAAAAATTAAAAAAAAAAAGAATAAATAGGGAAAAGAGGAATGATTCATCCTCATACCTAAACCACAACTGATAAACGTAGAAAGTGACAGAATTAGAAAACCAAGTAAAAACTGCTTTGGGCAGGCATCAACAGACTAAGTATGACACGAAACAAAGTATGTACACAGTCTCGAAGCATTTCCTCGCAAGACACTTATTAAATACAAAAGGAAAACTAGTAACTTGATGTGGTAAAACCGGGCAGTTACCACCTGCCTCAACCAAGTGGCCAAAATTAACATCACTAGTAGCAGGTCAAATTGACTTCCTGCAACTCCTGACAGGATATATACCAAGAAGTTTAGAAAATCACTTCCGGGTCACAGTTGGGGGGGGGGGCAGAGGTGGGGAGTGCAGGGGGAAGGAGCAAGAAACTCAAGATTAAAGACTTAAGGAGGCATAAATACAAAATATAGCACAGGAACTTAGACTGGATACCGTCCCAGACACAGGTCATTAATGAAACAGTGGACAAAATCAGAATGAAGTCTGCAGACTAGATAATATGTTAATGTTAATGTTCAGATTTTGATCACTGTCCTGTGGTTACAGAAAATGTTAACATTTAAAATATCTGGGTGAAGAATATATAGGAATTCTCTTTATGATTTTTGCAGCTATTTCATAAGTGAAATTATTTCAAATAGAAAAGACATGAGATCTGAGTCCGTTAAAAAACCTTCAACTGTAAGAGACTTCGGAGCCAGACTTGTGCAGGCGGCATAGACAGGACGGAAGGATGAAAACCATATATACCGCGGGGTGCTTCCCACGTCTTCATGTGCACGTAAATCACTCCCTGAACGCAGACTCTGATTCAGCAGGTCTGAGGTGGGGGCCTGGGTTCTGCATCTCTAACAGGCTCCCAAGTGACAGCAGGGCTGCTGGTCTGGGGACCACGCTGAGGAGCAGGGCGCAACCCCACTGCTGTCCTTCCGAGACAACATCGGTATGCTATCGGCACTCCAAAGACACAGCTGCTTGTAGCTGTTGGTGCCTGAGCCTGAATGCCTTGCTCACACCCAACCTCTTTCCTTCTCATGCAGGCATCAGGACGGGGAAAGACCTGGGTGTGAAGGGCATCAGGACGGGGAAAGACCTGGGTCTGAAGCGCATCAGGATGGGGAGAGACCTGGGTTTGAATACCAGCCCCGCCACTCACCAGCTGGCTGGCCTTGGACCAGGCTCTCAACCTCGGGCAGCTTTAGCTTCCTCACCTGTAACCTAAACCACCGTGACAACCAAGAAAGTGGTCTCAGGTGGCATTCGGTCAATAAACGGAACTCGGACACGCAGTGATCATCTCTCAAACTTGTAAAGACAACGCTCAGAGTATTTTCACAGGCTACAACTCTGGCCTTAACCGACAAGAGGAAGTTAAGAGGTACCAAAGGAAAGTTGCCCCTTTAGATTTCGGAAAAGTAAATGAGGCATAAACGGAGAACTCAGTTAACAGCACTGATGAAAACAAGAACAGAGGAGTTGGAGTTGGCATAAAGCTCTCATCGAGTCGGCGATGTGAATCCCTGCCCCCCCTCCCCCCATGAAAAAGTAACAGGAACTCAAGTTACACTTACTGGAGCGTAACGTCCACCTGAAGAAGTGTGGCTGGTCCACCGCACCCTGACTGAACCCGAAGGCCTGTGTCTAGCTCCTGGCAGAACAGCGGAGGGCACGGTTGCAAAATACCCCAGGGAGGGCGCGTGAGAAACAGCTGACAGTGGCTGAGAAAGCATGGGTAAGGGCTACGTCGCAGGGGCGGGTACCGGCTACCAGGGAAGCAGGACGAGCGGTGCCAGGGTCTGCACGCGGCGGCCGCCCCTCAGGTGAGCCAGCCCCAACATGGAAGGGGGAAGCCCCGCGGTGAGCAGACCCTCCAGATTTAGGGAGTAACTACAAGTCTGGATTATTATACGAAACTCTCCGACCTTTAAGGTCAACAACTCTTAAACAAAAGCCTCCTGCGACTGATGACACACGCCCACAGAGGTTAGCCTGCAACCTCTCTTGAATGCAAACATCTGAAGGGCAGTTGCCTCAAGGGGTCACAGACGGGTTCCGGATTGACTCAGGGGCAAAACTGGAGATCTGGGTTGAAGCTGCACACCGGGGCATCATAGCCCAATAAAAGGAAACACTTCCCGTCATGCAGCTAGCAAGGGAACCGGCTGTCCCTAAACAGAGCAACAGGCCCTCCCTGGAGCCCTCCAGAGCGCAGCCGGCCATCCCGCCAACACTGGGGGGACACAGAACTCCCCGTGCCTGTGGCCCTGTGTCCACACAGAGTCTCCAAGTCTACGTACACACACCACCTAGTAAAGTCTTCACTGTGATTATTAAATAAGTGGCTGTTTAAAAAGGACCAGTAAGGGAGCAAAGGGGTCCTGCAGGCAGAGAGATGCGGGCTTCAAAAACCAGTTATTAGACACAGATCAAAAAAGTGAGTTGGATAAAGTACAAGTTTGAGTCATTTCCCTCTCAAATGTGTTTGTTTAAAAAAGAAAAAGACAAGAAGGGCGCCTGGGTGGCTCAGTCGGTTGAGCGTCTGACTTCGGCTCAGGTCATGACCTCGCGGTTCGTGGGTTCGAGCCCAGCATCGGGCTCCGTGCTGACGGCTCAGAGCCTGGAGCCTGCTTCGGATTCTGTGTCTCCCTCTCTCTCTCTCCGCCCCTCCCCCACTCATGCTCTCGCCCTGTCTCTCAAAACAAATATTAAAAAAAAATTCTTTTTAAAGAAAAAGACAAGGGAAAAAAAAAAGACAAGTTTCACCATTGCCTTCTGACTACCTAGTTAGACAAAGAAAAGGCCCGAGTTCAAGGTTTAAAGAACACAATTCTTGCACATATGCGCTCTAAAGAAAGACAATAGCTACAGACATACTGCCTTTTTTTTCTTTTACAAACTAAAGGTTTGTGGCAACCCTTCATCAAGCAAGTCTGCCCGCACCATTTTTCCAACAGCATTTGCTTACCTCATGTCCCTGTGTCGCATTTTAATAATTCTCACATTTTAAACTTTTCATTATTATTATATTTGTTATGGTGATCTGTGATCATGACTTCCTAAAAGCTTAGATGATGGTTAGCATTTTTTAACAATATATTTTTTTATTAAAATATCTACCTTTTTTTTTTTTTAAACACTATTGCACACTTAATAGCCTGCAGTATTGTGTGAACATAAGCTTTATACACTGGGAAACCGAAAAATTCATTTGGCTTGCTTTACGGCAGGGTTAGGGTCTGGAACAAACCCACAGTATCTGAGATGTGGCCGTAATAAGAATCAGATAAGGTCACCCCCTCCAGAAAATCTTGCTGATAAGTGCCCTATGTTCTTCAGTTTTCAGCCGACGACTATGCCATTGCATTTAAAGACTGTGGGTTCGTTAGGGTCGGAAACGCAGAGAGATGGGGTGACCAGTACAAGTACAGTCAGACAAGACAGAGCTAGGTCACACAGAGCCTGAGCCCAGGTAAAGAGAAGGAACTCTGTTCTGCATGGGATGGGAGGGCACTGACAGGCTCTAAGCAGCAAAGTGTCCTGTCGTAACATTTTTGAAAGAGCAAGATGGCTTCTGTGTAGAAAATTATTTTGCTTCCTTTGGCTTGGAGGCGGGAGGACACAGGATGAGGGTAAGAGAGGCAGGGATGAGCAGTGAGATCGCACAGTAACCCAACTTAGAGATGAGGCGGAGAAACTAAAGACGTAGAGGGGTTCAAAATACAGTTTTTCCAATGTGAAACTACAAAGTCTGTTAAATGTCAGTGTCTTGGAATATAATACACTACATACACATTTAGGACTGTAAAAATTAAACTTACTTTAGATACTTGGCATATTCTGGTTCTTTCCAGTAAAGCAAGTACTTAAGATAATTAACAAAAGCTTTGTCTTTGAAGTAACCTCTTTGGGCAAGAACTGAAAGGCATAAAAACAAAAAATATATCTGTAGAGCAAACCAATCCTGGAAGGACCGATCGATGACCCCTAGCATACAGAATCTACGTATGTAAATCCCCACCACCACCACACACTGAATTCAGAACATAAGTCCCAGTCCGTTCAGACACACACACACACACACACACACACACACACACGCACCCGTTTAAGTGTAGTAGTGATCCCACTGAACTGAACATACATAAAAGTAGACATTATTACGAACTGCAATTCTTCTTGTCAGAGATGTTAACAGGTACTCAATTCCATCAGGCGCCCAACAACTTACAATTAAGGTAATTGGGGTTGGCTAAACACTGCACGAATTCCAACTCCAACTGAAACCGAAGTCGATTTCCAGCATCATCTAGGACGGAATACAGCAAAAGTCACCCAAAATAAAGGTCACCACCTAGAACACTGACTTGTAGAAAAAGACGTGACTGCCGCTGAGAACGTATTTCTGCAAAAGTAAGGGCACGGCGTGGTTTTCCTAAACTGGGCGTGG
This sequence comes from Prionailurus viverrinus, assembly GCF_022837055.1. Classification (NCBI taxonomy): domain Eukaryota; kingdom Metazoa; phylum Chordata; class Mammalia; order Carnivora; family Felidae; genus Prionailurus; species Prionailurus viverrinus. The sequence continues at coordinate 797,580 of NC_062574.1, read as the reverse complement.
GGGAAGGTGGCCCTTCCCCACTAGTCCGGGGGAAGCAGAGAGCGCTCTGCTCAACAAGATCAAGTGAGGCGCTCCTCTAAAGACAAGAGCAAAAGGCGCACCCACGGGGCAGGACACCCACCACCCGGGAGCCACGACCCGAGATTTCCAGACTGATCAGCGGGAGAAGGTCGTAATAACCGCGCCTCAGAGCCCCGCTAAGTACCCCGGGGAAAGTCCAGAATGCAAGCTGCAAACGGGCCGACGGGACGTGCGCCGGTTCGAGAAATGTCAGGGGCAGAAAGGCTCACAGTCGGGCGACATCTCACACTTAAGCACGCTCATCGGGGACGCGGAAAACCAGCGGCGGAACGGACGGTTCAGGAGCGCGTCCTGCCGCTGGGGCCTCGCCGGGAGGCCGATGGGGTCGGCGTCCGAACGGCAGAGGTGAGAAGGAAGGAGCCGCGGACAGGAGCCCCGCCGGAGCTGCGCCGCAAAGGAGTCCCCGGGGAAGCGGGAAGAGATGTCTGGCCCGGGGCACCTGTGTTTGCTAGGGTCCCGAGCGCTACTTACCTGTCTCCATAGCGACGGCCGCGGCCATCGCGAGCAAAGCCGCCCGCCACCACCGGCCCCAAGAGCAATTTGCCCGCAGGTTCCGGAAGCGGCGGCCCCTCTTCCGGTCGCGGGGCAGTGTGGGATGCGGGGCGGGGGCGGCCCCGCGCAGGCCCCGCTCTCCGGCTCCGGCTGCGACCCCGCCCCCCGGCCCTTCGCAGGCCCCGCCCCCCGGCCCCTCACAGGCCCCTCCTCTGGCTCCCGCGGGCCCCGCCCCCGGCTCCGCGCAGGCCCCTCCTCCGGTCCCTCTCAGGCCCCGCCCACCGGCCCCGCGCAGCCTCGGGAGGCGGCTCGCAGAGGGTCAGAGGCAGAGCCGTGGCGCCGGCCGAGGGGGAGCTAGAGGAGACACGGCCGATAGGGACGTGTTTTGGAGGCAGGGCTGACATGACTGATGGACGTGGAAGGTGAGGGAGAGGAACAAGAGAACCAAGAATGACTCGAGCGGTCCGGTGCGCGGTGGTGCCAGTTCCTGGGATGAGGGTCACTAGGGAAGACAGGTCTGGGGGGAAACCCAGTTGAGGTGTGGCGTGTTGAGTCTGAGATGCCTGCAGAATACCCGCAGACGCAGAGGGGCGGCGGGGTGCAGGAGGCTGGCTACCGTGACAGGTGAGGGTTGGAAGTACGAATTGAGAGCTCGTGGGTGCATGGGTGGCATTAAAGCCACGGGACTGAGTGACTGTCACCTGCCAGTCTGTCCCGCTCCTTTTATGCCCCGTGAATGGATTCGCGAGTACCAGCTGGCTGAACACCCCTTCCCCTCTCTCAGCCCCACAGGGACCTGCCACAATTTTTCCTTGCCCAGAGCCTCCTGGTGGCCACCAATAAGGGAGAAAGTTTGCACTGAAATGGTAGACAAATCTTGGCTTTCACAGGCTACTACTGCTCCTGGGAAGGTCTCGAAGGTTCATGTCCTGGGTTTTTGGTTTTGTTTTTGGCGGGGGATGCGGGGGCGGGGGGTGTGGATATCAACCTGTCATCCTAGTCCCAGGTCCTCATGGGAGGGCCAAGGCCACCTGAACCGGTAACAGTGGTTCTCCACTGGGGGCACTCTGGCCCCGCAGGGGACACTTGGCAGTGTCTGGAGATATTTTTGTCACAACTGTGCGGGTTGGACGCTTCTGGAATCTAGCGGGTGGAGCCCAGGGATGCCAATAAACGTGCCACAATGTGCAGGACCCCGCCCCACCCCGACAATAGAGAACCACTCAGCCCCGAATACCAACGGTATCAAGGTTGAAAATTCTGAAGATTCTAGCAGCTTAGAAGGCTAGAGCGTGGTCCGTTGGGGGAAGCACCCCACTTAGTAGAAGGATTTGCTGCTGGAGGGGGTTAGAGGCAGTGGCCTCTGTCACATGTCAGGACAGGTGCTCCGAGAGAGGGAGATGTTGATTTTGAGGAGACCTTACCTGCCTGCTGCCAGTGACTCCTGTGACATTTATCCCTGGAGGGAAGGTGGGTGGGCAGTCCCATCTAGCAGGTGTAGGTGACCTTGATTCTGCAGGGCCTCGCGGTGGGGTCGGGCACTGGCCATTGCCAGGCACTGTGCTGAGTCATGACCCACACCACTTCATCTAATCACGGGGCAGTGCCCTGGGCTCAGGGGCTCAGGCCAGGGGGGTGGTGTAAAACCCCAGAGGCTACCCTAAAGCTTCTGACTCATGAAACTGATGCTGTAAACTAACAATTAGACTTTGGAATTTAGTCTTTGGTGAGCTTACTAATTCTTTTTAGCGTGACAGACCATGTGCATTATATACACTCTCTTAATCAGTGTCTTTTTTTAATTCATTAATTAATTTATTTTAATATTCATTTTGAGAGAGAGAGAGAGAGAGATAGTGTACCAGTAGGGGAGGGGCAGAGAAAGAATCCCAAGCAGGCTCCGTGCTGCCAGTGCAGAGCCCGATGCAGGGCTCGAACTCACGAACCGCAAGATCATGACCTGAGCCGAAATCAAGAGTCGGGCACTCAACTGACTGAGCCATGCAGGCGCCCCAATCAGTGGTTTTTATGTTTATTTCTTTTAATTTTTTTGTTAAAAAAATTTTTTTTACTGTTTATTTTTGAGAGACAGCAGAAGACAGTGTGAGCAGGGGAGGGGCAGAGAGAGGGAGACACAGAATCGGAAGCAGGCTCCAGGCTCCGAGTTGTCAGCACAGAGCCCGACACAGGGTTCGAACTCACAAACTGCGACATCATGACCCAAGTTAGACGCTTAGCCAACTGAGCTACCCAGTCGCCCAGAAATCAGTGGGGTTTTTAAACATTTTTTAATGTTTACTTATTTTTGAGAGAGAGACAGAGACAGAGAGAGCATGAGCAGGGGAGGAGTAGAGAGAGAGAGAGACAAAGAATCCAAAGTAAGCTCCAGGTCCTGAGCTGTCGGCACGGAGCCCAACGCGGGGCTCAAACTCGTGAACCAAGAGATCATGACCTGAGCTGAAGTCGGATGCTTAACCGACCTAGCCACCCGGGTGCCCCAGAAATCAGTGGGGTTTTTTTTAATGAACAAAGTAGTTGCTTTTCTTTAACAATGTTCCTTACTGACATTTTTATTACAAGGTGATATGTGTTATGTGTAACAAATGAATATAATTCAATGATGTGTAAAGAAAAATTTAATAATTTGTCATCATTCCTTTCCATTACATCCTCTGGAAATCATTGATGTCAGCAGCCTGGTGCATATCCTTCTAGACCTTTCTGCATCCACCACTTCCATACCCCTTTGTAGTAGCACGGGGAAGACGGCTTGGAAGATTACTGGAAACGCCAAAGACTTGATTTCCAGATGATTGGTTCTCTTGAAAGGATACGGGATTCTGGGAGCTTCCTTCTCTTTGTTATGATCATGCCATAAAAAAAGGGCTTTATGTAAGTTTGTCCTTCCCAATTTCACTTATCCGTGTTTCAAAGCTGAAACCCAGAGAGGCATACACAGAGCAAGATGGCATCCAAAAAAAGACACGAGTTATGAAGGAAAAGGATATCACAAGGTATTTGTCACGTACTCTGCTTTACATCTGCAAGTCCACAGGTTTAAAATGACCCCGTGTGTTGGGGCACCATGGTGGCTCCATCGGTTAAGCGTCTGACTCTTGATCTCAGCTCAGGTCATGATCTCACGGTTCGTGAGTTCGAGCCCTACGTAGGGCTCTGTGCTGCTTGGGATTCTCTCTGTCTCCCTTTCTGCCTGTCCCCCGCTCACACACACACACTCTCTCAAAACTAATTAAACTTAAAAAGAATAAATAAAATGCCCCGTATGTTAAAGAAGTTTCTATCGGTCATAATGTTTGAAGCACCTTCTGTGTACCGTGTCTGTGTGCCCTCCCCCCACCACACACCGTGGGAGCTTCTGTACCTGCGACGTGGATGTGAGGCTGAGCCCAGCAGGTGCACAAGAAGCAGAGAGCAATGCTGTCCCTCCGCCCCTGCCAAGAACGCCCGCCGTCAATGGCTCCATCTACTAATCCCTTGGGTTGATCGAGCTAGGTAGCTGTCTGTGGTTCTTGGCGACCAGGTTAGTTTGGAAAACTAAGCAAGTACGAGTCAGCACCCGTCACCGTCCTCGTAATCCATCCGTTTAAATGTAAGCTGAGGGCAGCTCAGGGACTCCAGCATGTGCATAACCGCGGTCAGCTGTGTGGAAAAGGCTCGAAAGAATGCCCTTAACGGGACCCTCTTCCCCCCCCCCCCCCCCCCCCCCCCCCCCCCCCCCGTCACACAAGCCACGGGAAGAACCAGTGAGGCATCTGGTCTGTGCTCTGGGCATCCTGCCCTGGATCCGTGACCCAGCTTCTAGGGACTTCCGCATGCTGTGGCCCAGAGAAAGACTTCACTGTTTAAACCCACCCCACCCCCATTTTCCCCCCATCACAGTCGATCTTCGTGGTACAGATGGAAAAGCTGAAGTCCGCAGCGGCCGAAGGCAGTTTGGCTGGGAGCAGACATCCTTACAACCACTGCTTCCTGCCTCCTGGGACGGTTTCTTGTCATAGCCAAGTGGAGGTGAGTGTGAGCGTGGTGTCCCTAAGGTGAATTTGCAGGGAGCACCGTGCACGAGACTAAAACCAGAGGAGGAGGAGAGACAGGAGCGACACTTCTATGGAATTCTCCAGACACTCTCATTCCCAGGAGACTCTGTAAACAGCTCATTACACTTTTGAAGGTGTTATTAGGTACAGAAGCGTCATCATGTCTCGTTGATAAATTGGCCCTTTATGGGTAGGAAATGCCCGTCTTCCCGTGTATGGAGGACGTGCTGTATCATGTAGCCGGATCTTGGTTTTTTCTCCTAACGTAATCGTTTCAGCCTTTAACTCGGGATGTGTAGGCAGCTTCTATTTTCTGTGATTATTGACGGGGTTGGCTGATTTACTCTTTCTGTTTCCCGTTACGGGTTTCGTCAGGGTTCACAGCGCCCGTTTCGGACCACGCTGTGCCCACACGTGGAGGCTATGTGCGTGGCGTGCAGCACAGGAGCCTTGGAGGGTTCGCCCCCGTGCCCCGCCTCCGCTGCTGTCCTCCTGTGTGTCCCCCACGTCGCAGACCCCGCGTTCGTGGCTGGCGAATTCGATGATGTTTTCTAGAAATGTCAATAACAACTTCTGAAGGTCCTATTCCCTCGCACCGTCAGGGACACGGGAGGCCCGTCCCTTCGCGTGGGTGCAGAGGGTCTCGGTCCCCTCACACCTTCCTCCCTCCTGCCCGAAGCCCTTTGTCAGTGCAGGTTTCCCGGTGTTGTGTGTCCAGTAAAGCTGTAAGTTTGTCCTCGTGTTTGAAATATGTTTTTTCCTGGACAGAGAATCCTTACTTTCTCTCTCTGTACATTAAAAGTGTTATTCCAATGCCTTTTTTTTTTTTAACACTTATTCATTTTTTGAGAGACAGAGTGTGAGCAGGGGAGGAACAGAGGGAGAGGGAGACCCAGAATCCCAAGCAGCCTCCAGGCTGTGAGCCATCAGCACAGAGCCGGACGCGGGGCTCGAACTCACGAACCGTGAGATCATGACCTGAGTGGAAATCGAGAGTTGGACGCTTAACCGACTGAGCCCCCCAGGCACCCCCACCCTCTTCCTGTTTCTCATTCGGGGTTCACTGCGTGTTTGGGATCTGTGGCCGGAGCTTGGGAAGTGAGGGTGGGCATTCAGCACACTAAACTCCAGAAGAAAATCTGGGACTGTGACGTCAATTCTGTGGATGGCAACCTGCATTCTTCTCATTAACGAAGTGAACACAGAAAAGTGCGGAATCTGCCCGAGCGTTCACACACTGTAAAGGTGAGATGTGCCTGTGGAGGTGCTGTGTGCTGTCACCGTGTGGGACATGCTCACACTGGGAGTCACGTCAAACCCGTTGGAGGAAAGCGCTATCCGAGGCCTCCTCCCACTACAGAGCCCCTCAGAGTCCGGCCGCGCCCGGCTTAGCATCCGTGCCATGACAGGCAGTGGACAGCAGAGGTCAGGCCATCCCCGCAGGGCGGCCGAGGCCCTACCTTAGCCGAGAAGCAACAGGCCCGAGGTGGCAGCTGTTAATAGAAACCCCAGCTGTCTTGCCTTGGGGTGACCACTTGGGAGAGCCCGCCGTCCTCTCCCCCGGCGAGGCCTTGCCGCAGGACCCTTCCCCACCTCTACCCCCAGACCGGGTTCTTTGGACGTCAGAACACCCCTGGATACTTCAGGGGAAGGTCCTGGCATTGAGGCTTGGGCCCCAGCCACATTCACCTTGGAAAACCGGGATTCGGGACCGTCCCCGGCCAGCCCCAGGCCCCACTAGTGCAGTTTACCGTCCCCCACCGTCCCCTTCCTCTCTGCTGGCCCGTCTGCAAAGTGCAGCCACGGGTGCGTTTCTGAAACGTTTCACCCTTCCCTTCCCACGTCCTCACACCCTTGTGGTGCTTCTGCGCCTCTGACACGGCGCGCAGCCTGGCCGCGGGCTGAGCGCCGTGCTCCCATCACACCCTGCTGGTGCTCACTCCTGTCCAGCCCGTGCTCCCCAGAGCCGCCGCGGAGGGAGACAGGGCCACGGGGGCCGGCGTCGTGTGGCCTGTCCCCCGTCCTCGTCCGACCCAGCGGGCACTGTGGGTGGGGCATGGCGTGGGCCCCCACACGGGTAAGCCTGTTGGATCCAGCCCTGGGGCCTTGTGCTCGTGGCAGGAGCCTGGCGGAGATGCGGGACCCTGAGCCTGAGCCGGAGCCCCCCAGGAGTCAGCACCACGACCCGGGGGGCTCCCCGCCGCCTTGGCCCTGTGTCCCGGCTCCCTCCACCCTTTCCCACCTCGCTGGCCTCGGCCAATCCTCAGGGCCTGTGCACTTTCCACTGCCGATGCCTGAGCGCTCTGCCCCGGATTTGGTAACGATCTGCCCCTTGGTGTCCTTCAGGCGCTTGATCACGTGCTGATTTTACTGATTAAATGCCCCCTCCCCCACCTCCGTCACTCCCAACCCCAGCCCTTAGGATCTGTGCACGGCACTTACACAGCCAGCACTGGAGTTTGTGCGCCCCATGGGAAGAACAAGGACCTCGGCTTGCAGGTCACGACTTCCCGCCCCCTGGTGCAGAGCAGGCCAGCACCGTGTTCGCCCTAAGGACGGATGAACGAGTGAACGAATGGTCAGGAGGGACTTCAGGACCCTCTGCTGTTGGGACTCAGACCGAGGCTGCCCCTGAATCCCCATGGGTCTGCGCGGGGTCGCTGGCTCCTCCGTGGGCGGCCAGGGGGGGCCCAGGTGGACCCTGAGCAGACGCTCGGACGCTCCTTCTGCCGGGTGGCATGCAACCTGTCCCGAGGCCCTGCCCAGGCCTCCCCGCACCCCCGAGCCCACCTGCTGGGTGTTCCCACGCCCCCGCTGCACCTCCCCCCACAGCACCCGTGTGGCTCCCCCTGGGATGCTGCCTCGTTGACCTGCCCCCGTGCCTCCGGGCAACTGGAAACCCATCAAAGGCAGGGACCGTCCTAAAGCCTCTCTTTGTCCGGTGAGCACGCATGGACCAAACGAACGAGGTTAGGTTGGTGTGGACACAGCCGTGTCACCCAGCATTCCTGGCCCCCGTGCGGCAGGCACAGGCTGGGCCTGCTGGGGGGGTGCAGCCTCGTGGGAACACCGGCAAAGGGCATCTGGAGGCAGACGGGCTCTGAATAAAGACACACTTGTCCGAGGGGATGTGTTCATTCACCCACCGCGCGGTCCTTCCCGTCCCCTCCCGCTCCCCAGCGTGTACGGGGTCCCTACGCGGTGCCGTGGGCCGTGCTGGTCGCCAGGAGCGCCGGGCAATTCGGGCTCAGGTCCGTGCCTGCTGCCGGGTAGGCCAGGAGGGCTCAGTCCGTGACAAAGTGCCGTCGCCCCGTGACGCTGTAGCTGGGAGTCCGGACTTGCGCGGGCTTACCCAGATGGCTTCGCCTGCAAACAGCAAGAGCCTTCAAAGCCATTTCATTCATCCCTTTTCTTTTCTTTTTTTTTTTTAAATTTTTTTAATGTTTATTTTTGAGACAAAGAGAGACAGACCATGAACAGAGGAGGGCCAGAGAGAGAGGGAGACACAGAATCTGAAGCAGGCTCCAGGCTCTGAGCTGTCAGCACAGAGCCCAACGCGGGGCTCGAACTCACGTGTCCGCGAGATAGTGACCTGAGCCTAAGTCGGACGCCCAACCGACTGAGCCACCCAGGCGCCCCCATTCGTCCCTTTTCTTAACCCGACACCCAGCCCCCCCGTATCTGTTCCGGTTTGGTGCCTCGAGGTGTGAGCTTGGAATGACTTAGCGGGCATCACCCAGACCCCGTGGGGCCACCAGGGTGAGCTGGCCGGGTGGGCGGGCTCGGCCGGGACTGTGTCCCCACCAGCCTGAGGTCTGCGGCTTCGCGGTTAGAGAGCCCCAGACAGGGCACAGCAGGGCAAGCCCCCGGGGAAGACAGGAGTGTCTGTGTGGCCAGCGGGGAGGCACAGACCACGTTCACCAGCAGAGGCGGGGCCGCCCCAGCGTCCCGGCGGCTGCTTTACGTAATTATTAATTTTCACGTGTAGGTAGTTCTATTTTCTGCTTGTTTGCACATATTCTAAGGATCCTTAAACATTGTCAGATCGCCTTCATATTCCCTATCTCTAAAAACGCTCACGGCGGCCACACTGGAGCACGTCGGACACGAGGGTTGTCCCTGCACTGGTCAGCTCCTACGGACAAGTCTGCCATTTTTCGGTTGAATTCTGTGCTTTCCACACGTTCCCGGCGGTGGGATTACCGCGGAAGGCGGGATAAACGTTTTAGTAGCCCTGGCAACACGCATTGCCCGATTTCTTCCCTACGAGGCTGTGCTGACAGGCCCCTGGCAACGTGTTTGGGGATTTTATGGTTTTCCCGCCGTCTGGACGGCACGAGGTGCCATCACCTCCTCAGCGTGTGCTGATTTTGGAGGGGCGCGTCGTGGGCACCGCAGACGTCTGCCCCAGGGTGAGCGCGCTCGGCCGGGGGCGTCTTCCGCGTCACAGCCTCTGCGTCCGTCCTTCCCGCTCCACTTCCCTCTGAGGCCTGTCTGTCTGTCCGTCTCAGCCTTTCAGCTTCTGAATCCTGTCCATCTTCAGCGGCTGACTGGGCAGGCACGGGTCTGGTTCACGGAAGTCCCAGGCAAGCTGCCAGCTAGACCCGGACACTGGCCACCGGCCTCTGCAGCCCCACCCCTCATCTCTGCAGGTGGCCTCGTCTGGGCTGACCTACCGAGAGGCGGCAGGGAGCGACCCTCGCCAGGGAGGCCCCGGAGGCTCCCTACCCTCGTGACAGCTCGCCAGGTGGGCCCGCGTGTCCTGGCAGCTGGGGATGGGTGGTCCAGCAGAGCCAGGAGGGGGTCCCCAAAGCCCAGATGTGTGGGCAGCAACGGGGCCCCCCGCCTAAATGGCAGGGAGAGCTCACGTCTCCGGCAGAAAGCCCACTGGGCCCCAGGTGGGTGGGGGGCCACGGGCGCACCGTGGTGCAGCAGGGATAGAGCTGGGCCGGCGGCTGCCCTGCTTCCAACGGCTTTGACGTTTCTCGGGCGCCTGGGAAGATTTTAGAAGACCACTAATCTACTCAGGCAGACACGTCTGGGGAAGCCCCGCGGTCGGCGGATCGCTGACTCCAGGCGTGGGACCCGTCGCTGCCCGCCACCGAGGCAGGGGGAGCCCCGGTCTCCGCGGTCACCTCGCGGACCCCGAGGACGGCCGGCGAAAGCCGGACGGGAGCCCGGACGGCAGGTCCCCCCTCCCTACTCATCGTATTTGACGTTTTTCAACACTCAGCTGTTTTACGGTTGTTATTACACCAGATATAAAACATTCGGAAAATGGAGAAAACATCCCCAACGAAATTCGATCCTACAGACTCGCCACGCCCTTCCCTCCTGCGGCCGTGCCGTGCCATCGCTGGGGTCGGACAGCGTGCGCGCTTCTGTGTTTCACTTTCTGTCCTAGGCTTCTGCCCCCCAGCGAGACGTGTGCCATGACCTCGAGGGGCTGCAGAGTGAGCACGCTGTAAACTCCTGCTGTTGCCCGGGGAAGCGTCTGTTTCTCTTCTCAGACTTTCAAGAGCGTCAAAACACACCGCGGTGAACCTATTTTGACCACAAATCTTGGTCCCTGATTTATTTCCCTCGGGTCGGATTCCTCCCCGAAGGAATACGTGTGCAATTCTACTTTTTCTTTCCAGAAAGGCTGAACCGACCCGTGCCCACCTCACCACACACAAAGACACCGGGGAAAACACCATTAGGAAACATTGATTCGAAAGGCGGTGCGTCTACCGCTTGCTTTGAGCGGGTCAGCGGAGGCTTGGGGAGGGAGAGGGCATGCGTGTCTGTGGTGGCCCTGGGGTCGCCCCAGGATGCGTGGCCTCCTCGTCGTGACAGAGCTGAGCCCACGCATCTGTTACCTGCCGGGACTCTCCCACGGCTGGGCGGACGCAGGGCCCGAGTCTGAGCCCACGGCCGCACGGGCCACGCGCAGTAGGGAACACTCGGCGTCTGGGGAGGCCTTCCTTGTGCCCTGTTCACGGAGCAAGGGCCATTTTTATCCGCTACACGCCAGGCAAAACCTGTGCCAATTGCCAAAGACTCCACTTCAAATCTAGCAAATAAGAGAGAGGACGGTGTGGATTACGTTATATTTAAAACAAGCCCACACAATGCCTGTAATTTTTCATTCTGACTCCGTGATTACAGCCCGGGACCGGCCGGATCATAGTCATCCACACACCGACCCGCTGTTGGGACACATCGAATTAAAGGCTTTGCTGCAACTCGAGATTCTATTTTGAATGCCAACCACTGGCAGGTAACGGGCCTCTCGCAGGGCCAGTCTTGTTAGAGCCAGAGTCAGCTGTCAGAGTCAGCACCGGCCTCGGGCAAGACCACCGATGCTTGTGAGCAGACGAGACGCCCCCGCTTTGCCCGGCCTCGGCCTCGGGCCTGAGCCTGGGGCCTGCCGAGCTGCTGAGGGGGCCGGGGGGGGGGCTCCGTCCTCGGTCAGGGTGATCTCAGCCTCTGCCCTCTGGAATGTTCCTGAATGCTGCTCTGCCCCTGCCCCTCACCTCAGGGTCAGATAGGCCAAGCCCTGGCCATTGGGGACAGTTGTCACAGACAGGCTGGCATTGCCCAAAGGGGCCCCGTTCAGAAAAGAGAAAAAAATCCAAGGAGCAGAAAGGGGCCAGACCTGTCCCCGGACCCCCCCCCCCTACCACCCACCAGGGAACAGCCCTTCTCAGCCCCACGGAGACACCCCTGAGGGGGCAAGAGTGGGACTGGGCCCCCGCTCGCACACCTGGAGCTGCACCAGCCCTTTCCCCGCGGGGCCCCCACACTGTCCTGAGCCCTGGTCCCGGGAGCCCTGCTGGTCGACTGAAGGCCCTTCCCGTGTGCCCTCGTCGCTGTCACCCCTGCCAGGCAGACACAACTGGAGTCATCATCTCCGCTTGAGGCTCAAGCGGCGGCCTAAGCCCCTCCGTGCACCTGTTGCCCCCCCGGCCACGCCCACCGCCCCCTGCCCCAGCCAAACCCCAGGACGAGCCAGCTGTGGGGCCGACGGCTCCCTTGTGTTGCCTTTGACTCCTCTCCTGTCTATCGTGATGTACCCCCTTGTCACCGTTCACGTGACTCTCCTACCAGAATCCTCAGGCCAGGGTCCGCGTCTGTCTCTCTGTCACTGGTTTGATATTTGGCACAGGTGTTTACCGCTTGTTAAGAAGAAAGAAAGAAAAAAGGAGAATCTACAAAAGTGTGCATCCTTCAAAACTCTGCTTAGAATGGATCCCGGGAAGCTTTTGCTGATTCACACAGACCGAGGTGACACGTGCCCTTCCACAGTCTGTGCGGCCGAGGGCTGTTTCCCGGGCCCAACCTGGACGGCAGGGACAGAGCCGGATTCTTCCCCGTGACCCCATCCAGGCGCACACCAGGCATCTGGCAGGGCCGGCGAATGGAGGACTGAATCGCTCCTTGGTGCGGGGATCCAGATTCAGGGCACGGTGACCCGAGCCAACCAGCTGCCCGTGTCACCAGGCTGAAACCACCAGGGGCTGCCAGGGCGTTTGCGGAGGATAGAGTGCTGAAATAAGTCCTAACTCTAAAAAAGAAACAGACCCAGAAGTGTTCTATTTATATGAAAATCGGCTCCATTTTTAGGTAGCTGTCCTGCCTCACCTCCCCAAGGTGGCCCTGCCCTCCCACAGGCCCGCTCCACACCCCACCCCATAATCAGGCCCTACCTGCACCCGTCCTCTCCCCTGATTGCTCTCGGGAGTTTCCCTGGATTGTAGGGTGTGAGCTTCCAGACGCCCAGAGGCCCGACTCATGCCTGGCCCCAGACTCCTTCCCTCCTCCCTCCCTCCCTCCCTGACCTGACTTTTAATCCCAGAGTTCTCCAAGAGCAGGCCAGAGTCAGGGCCCTGGGTTCTGGGGTGGGTGGGGGGGAGGGGCAGGCCAGAGTCAGGGCAGGGAGCCAGTCTGTGACTGGGTGAGCCACAGCAGAGCAGAGTCGAGGCTGGGCACAGGGGAGCCAAGCCCTGCCCCTCCCAGGTCTCAGGCCTGCGGGACCTCCCTTCCACGTTCAACACAACTCCAGTCCTCCCAGTGCCAGCAGTGGGCTTTTGGAGTCAGAACCATGTCAGGGTCGGCTCTGCCGGGGCTGGTGTGTTTGGACCCCCCGCCCGCCTCCTCAGCCCCTCCCAGCCCAGCCCCTCTCTGGCCGGAGGGAGACGCGGCTGCTGCCCGTGTGTGCTGAGGGCCAGCCAGGGCAGGGCCGCACAGGGCCGCAGGGTCCGAAATGCAGGTGGGGCCAGCACACAGAGGCCCCCTGAGGCCCCTGCCCCTGGCATCCAGCCCTCCCGTGAGCCTGTCTCCAGTCCGTGGCTCCCTCACCCCTGCACCCGCGCCTAGGCCCGGAGTGCCAGAGGTCCCGGGGGATGGGGGGGGGGGGGGGGCCTCAGCACCGCGGCAGCTTCCCCAGCCTCGAGCCAGGTTCTAGAAAGAGCTCGGGGCGAGCCCGTGGCGGGCGCCGGGCCTCCCTCCCAGCTCAGCCTCGGGGCTGTGGCCAGCTCCCAGCTCACCACAGCCGTGCTGTCCCCAGAGCCGGGCCCCACCGCAGGGACAGTGAGCCGAGAGGCTCTGTGGCTATAAATGTCAAGTGGCCAACCGCGGACACCACAGAGCCCGCCGTGGGCAGGAGCCCCGGGTCCCTGGAAGCCGTGTCCCAGCTCCAAGGCTGAGAGGGCCGCGGGGGCCGGTGTAACCGCCGCAGGCAGGCAGGACACCGCACAGCACTTGGCACACCCGTGTTCGGGGCCTCTGCACCACCCCCTTCAGCTGGGTTTATATCGTCTTTCTGGAGCTGTGTTCTTCTGCAGGTCTGACCCTTGCCGGGGTAGGTCCAGGTCACGGCTTCAGACCCATCTGGGGGCTGCCCCAGGCATGGTCAGGGTGACCTTGGGGTGGGCCTGGGGCCTGCTCCCAGGCACTGGTGAACAGGGGGTCCCACGAGAGGCGGTGATGATGGCCCAGAGCTCTCAGAAGCCTGGAGAGGTCCTCGTGACCCCTCACAGGCCGGGGGCCACCCCGGGAGGAAGGGCCAGCCTCCCCCCACCCCCACCCTGCAGGCCTGGGCGGGAGTGTAGCACCAGGTGGGGGGCAGGCCCGGCCAGAAGGGTCTGGGAAACGGAAAGGGAAGGAAAGGCTCTCCTCTAACACCCCTGCCCCACTGGACAGTCTGTCCCTGGCACAGACCCTCCCTTCAGGCGACGGAACCGGCCAAGAGAGGTCGCTCTCCGACCTGTCACCTGCCCCACAGCAGAGCTCGGAGCTGAGCCCCTGGGTTTCTGGGGACACGGCATGAGGTGGGACCCGCTTCAGCAATCTCTCTTCCGTGTCCCTGGGCTGGAGCCCCACGGGGAGGGGGGCGGAGATGCGCGCCTGGGAAGCTCGGTCAGCCGAGGAGAGAGACCAGACCGGGAGGGGTCCTGGACACGACCTACCCCGGCCGAGGTCAGTCCTGGGGCCCGTCCCCTGCTGGCAGCCCGTCCCCACACCCTGTGAGTCGGAGGCCCAGCTTCCCAAGCCCACTAACAGGGAAAATAGAAACGGGCTGGACAGATGTTCACCACGAGAAACATTTACTGCTGCCTATTTACAGCGTACTTTGCACCGGACGGGAGGGCTTAGGAGGAGCTCGGGTACACGGGAAAGGGCGTCTTCTGTGCAGATGTCCTTTGTCATCTGAGTTCGACTACAAACCTATTCCGATTTACTCATTTCTCCAATTTAAAAACCGAATGAGGGGCGCCTGGGTGGCGCAGTCGGTTAAGCGTCCGACTTCAGCCAGGTCACGATCTCGCGGCCCGTGAGTTCGAGCCCCGCGTCCGGCTCTGGGCTGATGGCTCGGAGCCTGGAGCCTGTTTCCGGTTCTGTGTCTCCCTCTCTCTCTGCCCCTCCCCCGTTCATGCTCTGTCTCTCTCTGTCTCAAAAATAAATAAAACGTTAAAAAAAAAAAATTAAAAATAAATAAATAAATAAATAAATAAATAAAAACCGAATGAGCTCTTGAACGGAAACAACCCGAGTCAGACCACACTAAGTGCCAGATGTGCTCCAGGCTTCGGGGATGCGGGAGTACAAAACAGCCCACATCCCCTGCCCTCGCGAGGCTGGCACTCCTCAAGGTGCAGGGGACGCAAACAAAAGAACTCGAGAAGCAAATTATACTCTGCTGGAGGATGGACAGCCAGCACAGAAAAATGAAGGAACGTATGGAGCGCGTGGGGCCACAGGCACAGAGCGTGGCTCGCCCGGTCAGGGAGCAGCGAGGGGTCCGGTGCAGCCAGATCGGCTCTGCCCGCGGTTCCGGACGCTTGGCAAAGTGTGGAGTCGTGTTTCACTGTCCCGGCGGGAGGGTGGGGGTGTGGGGCTGCTCTTGGCATCTGGTGAATAGAAGCCAGGACGCTGCTGAATATCCCACAGCACAGAACGATTCGGCCCCAAGTGCCAACAGCGCCGAGGCCCAGAAACCCTGGAGGGGGAGGGAGAGCAGTGGGAGAGATGGCCGGAGAGGTAAATGCCCACCGGGTTGTTTTTGGAACTAGAGAAGCTGATTCAGAAATTCTTATGGAAAAGTTTGTGAGAATCGCTAGGGTGGGGGTTGAGGGAGATTACAGAGAAGAATAAGCAGAGAGTAATGAGCTTCACCAGATCTTAACATAGACTATGAACATTCCTATGCCAAATGACCAGTGTCCTTAATATATAAAGAGTTCTTACAAATGAAGAGAGGTCTTTAAAAGAAAAGACCTTTTAAAAAAACTTACTTTTTCATGTGTATTTGAGATAGAGAGATAGTGAGCTAGAGAGGGACGGCGGCGGGGGGAGGGGGGAGTCCAATCTGCCTCCGTGCTGTCCGCCCAGAACCTGACGTGGGGCTCCATCCCAAGACCCTGAGATCATGACCTGAGTTGAAATCAAGAGTCAGATGCTCAACCGACTGAGCCACCCAAAAAAGGCCCCAAGGAAAGGCCTTTTAAAAAACTTTTGAAGAAAAATGGGAAAAGGGAGTTCACCAAAAAGAGACACAAATGGTTTATAAATATGTGGGGAAAAAATTCATGTTCCTTGTTCTATGTAATTTCAAGAAATCGGGGGGCGCCTGGGAGGCTCAGTCGGTTAAGCGTCCGACCTCGGCTCAGGTCACGGTCTCACGGTTTGTGAGTTCGAGACCCGTGTCGGGCTCTGTGCTGACAGCTTGGAGCCTGGAGCCTGCTTCGGATTCTGTGTCTCCCTCTCTCTCTGCCCCTCCCTTGCTCATGCTCTGTGTCTCTCTCTGTCTCAAAAATAAATAAAAACATTTAAAAAACTAAAAAAAAAAAAGGAATTGAAAACCATGAGTTCGTATTCTTCAATGGTCACGTTAGCGAAGATTGAGAAGCTTGATCGTACACGGAGTTGCTAAGATGTGCGACAATAGGGCCTCACACAGAGCCTCTTTGGAAAGCCGTTGGGCAGCATCTGTCCCAGATTTAAATGCACACACCCTTCCCTGCAGCCTGCCGTCCTGGGAGAGTAGGTTCATGCAGATGTAAGTCCAGGCACGTTCACTACAGTGTCGGACGGTACATTCTTACAACGGAGTACGATGCAGCTTTTAAAAAGCCTGGGGCTTACTCCTAGGCCCGTGCCCAGGAGAAACGAAAACCCACGTCCACAAACAGACCCGTGCAGAGAAGGGAACGGCTTTATTCGTAATAACCCCACACTGGAACACCCCAAGGGTCCACCCAAGGACAGTAAACAGACTGTAGCCTGTTCGCACGACAGATCGCCACTCAGCGCACGACAGATCGCCACTCAGCAACAGCGACCGGAGTGAGTTACCAGAAGCATTCGGTTCAGCAAATACATCAGACACAAGAGGGTGTGTACTTTACGGATCCGTGTGTGTATGAAGTTCAACGAGCAAAGCTAGCCCGCGGTAAGGGAGGTTTACGGGAACAGGGGCTGCCTGGGGGAGGGGGTGGGTTACGGGAAGGGGCCACGGCCTTCCAGGCGGAGGGAGGCGGGAACGTGGGCCGGGGTGGGGGCGGCGATGTCGCTTACAAGGTGTAGACGGTTGCTTAAAACACTGAGCTGTATACTCAAGACCTGTACAATTCACTGGATTTAATTTCACCTCAATTTAAAAACAAAATTAACCGCTGAATGGAAAGACATAAAAACGAGTCAAACCTAACATGCCCTGGAATGGAATGATCTCCAAATAAATTAAGGGGAGCGGCGGGAATAAGGACAGTGCACACAGCATGCCCCGTGTGATAAGGAGGGTGTACATCTATTTCAACAGCTCACATATACAAGATGTTTCTGGAAGGATGTGGAAGACACTGTTGGCAAACCCCTTTCCGGAGGGGCTGGAGGCCTTGAGGTCCGGCGTGGAGGGCACATCTCAACGCTGTTTGGTACCGTCGGAATTTCTTGTACCGTGTTGGTGTTAACTTTTTAAATACAAAACCCAGCCAGACTTTCCCGACTGGGTAACAGCATTCCGAGACTCAAGTCTGGGGTTTCTCTGGAAGCGGGGCCATAAACGCTGCCTTACGGCGGCCGGCCGGGGGCAGCCTGTGTTGCTCAGGGTGGACGTGGGCATCTGGACAAGCAGACCAGGGAAGGGAGAAGCAGAATCCTGAACCAGGGCACCGAGAGAAAAAACCCAATACCGGACTGCGAGGATTTCAGCCCGAGATGGTCAGATTTCCACCGAAGAACGTGAAAACCCAGCTCGTGGCACAGGGGGGTTACCTGGTGGAAACTTCTAGTTTTTTGCGTGTGTGTGTGTGAGAGGAAGCTTTCCTGGTGGGTTGGGAGGTACAGCTCCTAAGAGGCCGTAGGACCTGAGGGAGAAGCACCTAGAAGAAGGGGTTCTGAGCCACGAGCAGGACCTCCAGACAGTCCTGGAACTGGTCTTTACTTCTATTCTGAGGACAAGCCACCAAGCAGCCCACTGAGTGTTCACTTTGAGGCTGGACTCCATGCTGCCGAGCTCATCCCCGCTCGGAGCCCAGAGCAGATGACTCACTGTCCCTCGTCGGCCACCGTGGAACGGACGGTGGGGAGGAGGGCCCGGTCACCCGTCCCGGGGACACGTCGGCTCAGTGGCCCTGCCAGCGGGGGAGGCTGGGGCCTTTCCCTGAGGAAGCTCTCAGCCTGGGGGACGGGGGTAGACACTGCACAACCTGGGCAATGCGCGGGACCCCCGTGGGGTCGTGAGTCCCCGGCCACACGGCTGAGAGAGCCGTCCCGGTCAGGACCGCGTGCTCGGTGAACCCCGGGCCCAAACGTCCAGGCAGGTGCCAAGAAGAGAGAACAAGGGTCTTGGGCAGAACCTCTCAGAGGCAAAATGCTGACGGGGCAGAGGTGTGAGAGGCCTTCCGGCAAATGGCGAAGACCGGGTGGGGGCGGCGGTGGGTGAGGGGAGCCGTGGGTCCCTTGGGGAAGGGCCCTCGGAGGGGCCAGAGTAGCCCTGTTGGTTGGCGGCCCAACAGCACCCCCACCGTTTTCTTGCCAGAACCCCGACGTTGTGGTGGGTGGAGGAAACGTGGGCCCATTCCCCAGGCCCGGGAGAGGAGTCCGACTGGCCTCCTGACATCCTGACGACGCTCCGGTTGCCCTGGGTCCACGACCCGCCTAACGGTGGCCTGTGGCCACGTTGTGGCCGGCAGCCCCTGGAGGGGAGACTCGGGCCTTGGGAGAAAGCGTTTGCTTTCCTGGTAAAAGGGGGAGACGCAGCAGACCTCACGCCCCCTTCTTCCCGCCTCCAGTGCCAGGGGCCGCAGGGGCAAGCGTCACAGTGAAAGCTCCGTGTGCTCAGGAGTCCAGGGCCATCGACCTCAGAGTTCCTGTCCCGGGGACACCACACGCCCGACGGTTACTTTGCAGCCGAACGCAGTCCTGGCGGGCACTGGCCATGATGGAGCGCGCGCGGCTTCGGGAGAAGTTGTGTAGAAGCAGCCTGTGGTCAGGGTCCCCAGCCCGAGGGTCTGCTCTCCGGAAGCCCCTGCCCAGCTTCCTGTCAGCCAGCTGGAGCCCCCCTGCCCCCAGCCCCCAGCCAGGCCCCCTGGACGGCCTTCGTGACCTCGCTCACGACCACCCTCTGGGCGTGTCCACCGGCTGCACCCACAGCGGCCCCTCTGGCCTGGCCAATGTCCCAGCTCCCGGCCGGTGGGGGGCCCAGGCCCTCGGGGCCGCCGGACAGGGGCACGGACACGTCCCCTCACCTTGGAGGAGCAGCCGGCCATCCTCACACTCTCCCCAACCGGACACTTTGCTCCCTCGGACACAGACGCCCCGTGCTGTCTTGAGCCCGCCTCTGAGGAGGCAGCAGTGGGGGCCCCGGTGCGACTCTCTTCCCCGAACCCGTGGCCCCCCACTGTCCCCGACAGGTCCCTGGGGGCCAGGTCCTTCTCGGCCAGACGGGGAGCAGTGGACACCAAGGCGGAAGGTCCGGATGGAGCCCTAACTGCCGCCAACCTGGACGCAACTTTGGACACATGACTTGGCCCCTCGGAGCCCGTGTCCTCGACAGACAAGTGAGGATAACACCGGCCCAGCCCATGTGGCTGCCGCGGGGACCCAGGTACAGATCCCGGGGCAGCACCAGGGACGGGAGGTGGGCGGCCAGTAAGGCTCACTCACCCACCTGCCCCCTCCCAGAGCCAGCGCTCCTGTCCGTGGAAGGCACGCGGGGCAGGGCCTGGAATGATCCCCTCCCGGGAGCCTGGTCCCCGAGGGCGTTGCCCTGAGTCCTGAACGGTGTCCTGCCCTGAAAAATGCCGTCAAGGATCCTGACGTGCTTCTGCTTCCAGAGCGGCCAAGGAGGCTGGCGGGCAGGGGGTGGAGGTCCCGAGGGTCCCCGCGCCGCCCTGCCGTCCTCGCCCCCGGAGGCACCAGATGCTGTCAGCCCAGGGACCGCCGAGCACTGCTTATCCTCAGCTCTGTGGCCACCAGTCAGCGGCAGGGAGCTGAAACTCCGGCAGGGAGACCCTGTGGGGACCCTGCTCTTGGCCGTCAGCAGCTGTGTCCACGCCGGGCCTGCGGGTGCAGGAGCACCCGGATCCCCACCGGTGGCCCCAAAGGGGCCACGGCCACCCGTACGTGGAGTGCGGCCACGGCCGCGTGGGGTGTCAGGAAAAGCACCCCCAAGGCTGGGCTCACCGCCTGCAGGATCAGGGGTGCAGGGGGACCCGGTCCGGGGGTCCGAGCATATGTGGGCCCGGACAACAGAAGGGGTACGTGGGAGGGCTGCGCAAGGGTCCACGTCGTCCGCTGACACGGGGCGAGGCCAGGAGGGGAGATTAGCCAGCGGTGTGCGGTGGCTAATGTCAGCCAAAGTCCTCACCCTCGGGTGGCCGCAACACGGTCCCCACGGGTCCCAGAGCCTCCGAGCCCAGCGGCCCTCCCCGGGCCGGGTGGCCCCTGCCGAGCGACAGGAAGGAGCGGAGGAGCCCAGGAGACGCTGGAAGAGGGACGGGCTCTGGAGGCTGTTTTCTCGCTTCCCAAGCTGCGATCGGAGTCCCCCTTAGATGACGCCAGACCCCAGCCTGGGGCCGGCTGGCGGCCGAGCTGGGACAGGAGCCTGTGTCCTGATCCCTGTCCCAGGAGTGACAGCAGGCCCCCGGGGGGCTCCTCCCTCTCCCACCCTGCAGAGCCCTCCCCCCCCAGCTCTGCATGGAGCCCCCAGGCTGGGTCTCCGTGGGGGTGTGGGCATCACTGGATCGCTTTGGGGAGCGAACCCCAAAGTTGTGCCGGGAGGTGTGCTGGGAGGTTCGGGTCCTCAGGAGGGTGGGGGCGGCGTGCCGGGTCGCGAGGCTCTCCCTAGGTCTCCGCGTGTGTCAGGTTAGCCCAGTCAGGGAAATGGTCCAAGTCAAAGATGACCCGTCCCCACGTGTTGACAGCCAGAAATACACAGAAGACTCCGATTATGTTCATCATGAGTCCTGTTTTCACCTGGAAAAAGACGAGTCAGAGTCAGCACCCCCCGGGTGGGCCGGGCCATCAGAACAGCCGTGACCGGATGGTCTGCTGGGCTCCCGTCCCTGGGCCGTGCTCTGTGCTCTGTGCTCTGTGCTCAGCCCGCCCCCAGGCAGAGCAAGGCGGGTTGGCAGGTGTCCTCGGTGCTCAGAGCCTCCGGGAAACCTCCATACCCAGGCCAGCATTTGGAAACAGCCTCGGGGAGGTGGCCTGAGGCCCAGCGGAGGCTCTGTGACCACGAGGGCCTTCCTTTCTGGCCTCCCCCTCCCACCCCAGGTGACGGAGCCAAAGCAGAAAGGAGGGGGTCGTCCTCTGTCTGCGTTTGCAGCCAGGACATCCCCCGCTCCCAGGCGGTGGCCTCTCCCGCCCCCTCCCTGCTTCTCCTGACTGTCCTCGCGGGCTCCCGCTGGTCTTGGAAGCCCGTCACGGCCACGCGGGACCCCCGCCCTCACCCTTTCCGAGGGCTCAGCGAGGGCTCCCCAGGTGAGAGCTTCCACGCCTCACCTCCCAGCTCTGGGGGGGCAGAGCGGTCCCCGGAACGTGAGAACGTCTCAGAAAAGAAGCAAAGAAGCACATGCATGCAAACGCACGGGTCGTGGCCGTCACCGGTCGGTACCCCTGACGCCAGCCGGGAGTCGTGCGTTACCATGTCAGAAACCTTGAGGTGTCCGTAAGCAAACACGATGGCATTGGGCGGGGTGGCCACGGGCAGCATGAAGGCAAAAGACGCGCTCAGGGTGCAGGGCAGCATGACGTACAGCGGGTTGAGGCCGATGGAACGTGACTGGGGAGAAACACGGCGCCACGGGTCACACACGCAGGTGCCGAAGGCTCCAGGGACCGTCTCTCTGAAACGCGTCCCCCTGATGCGCCCTGTGCCTCCGTCCCGCCGGCCCCTCTTCCCGTCGGCACGGGTCTCGGTAAGAGCCTTGCTGGGCCCTGAAGGCTGAACCCGCAGCCACCTTCCGGGGAGGCCTTCCCGAAGGCCCCCTCGGTCCACTCAACACCTACTTCCTGGGCACCAGCTACGTGCCACAGACCATGCCGGGTGCTCAGGCCGCACCGAATCTCGCGGCGTCCCCGCGGCCCACGTGTGCACATGGCTGTCCGTCCTGCCACGGACCTAGAGGGCCCGCGTCTCCTCACCTACGCACACGCGTGCTCTTACACATGTCTGGGATCGTTTTGCATACGGAATTCGATACCGCTCTTTACAGCTTAAAATTCAGCCACATCAGACAGCGCCCCGCACCGAGTGGATGTTCGTTAACTGTTTGCTGAAGGGACGAATGCTATAGCTCACAATATTTGTTCGTGTCTGTCGAAACTAGCGATGATCCCTCGTGCAGATTTATGTGCACATGACGACAGACGCCTGTGCAACATTATATCAGCAAAGCACTCAGGAGACAGACTCATCCCTAAGCCGGTGGCCGCAGAAGCAGGCTGCTTAAATGAAAACGTACCTACAAACAAGGGGACAGCTTGGGGCTGTGAAGAATGACAGCACAGGAAAACAAAATTCAGGTGCAGAGCAGGACCACAGAATGAGGCCATTGGTTTAAAAAGAGTGTGTGTGTGTGTGTGTGTGTGTGTGTGTGTGTGATATATCCAGAAAGATACCTAAGAAATGAATAACAGAGGGGCACCTGGGCTCAGTCGGTTGGGCGTCTGACTTTGGCTCAGATCATGATCTCATGGTTCATGAGTTCGAGCCCCAAGTCGGGTTCTATGCTGAAAGCTCGGGGCCTGGAGCCTGCTTCGGATTCTGGGTCTCCCTCTCTCTCTGCCCCTCCCCCGGTCGTGCTCTGTCTCTCTCAAAAATCAATAAACATTTTAAAAAATTTTTAAAAAGACATTAATAACAGAAATGGAAGCTGGGGGGGGGGGTCAGGGTCTGGCGTTACTGGACATTTGTTAGCCACGTGTAAGTATCATGTTTTCAACTCTAAATACCCTTCAAAGCTGTGATCCCCCCCCATGCTTGATAGTATCATTCCATATGAATATATTTAATCTCCCCAATCCTCTGCTGTTATGAAAATATTTTTATAACAAGTAACTCTGTGATGGGTTGTTCTGGAATGAGGACCTCTGGAGATCTTCCCGAGATACATTCCCAGACATGAAATTGCTGGGGCGGACCTCAGGTTAGGGTTCCTGTGGGTAAACAGGTCTCAGGAAAGGCCACGCCCGGGCACACGCCCTCTGGGGAGGGCTGAGAGGCCCAGGCAGGGCCCCCGTCTGTGTCCTGACCCCACTTTCGTCCTGGCCTTGGATGTGCATGGTGTATGCACCCCACGTGCCTCTGTGACCCAGCTTGGGGGTCGCCGCCCGCTCCCTCTCCTGGGGTGGGTGCTGAGGCCGGGGCTCCGGGGGCCTCAGAGGTACCGTGGGCTTCTGCTTCTAGGAAAGCCTGTTTTCCAAGGGCCTGGCCACACCCCCAGGTGAAGACCTCCATTTGTCTGGCTCTGGGCTGGAGGCCTTTCCCGGGGACGGGGGGGGGCGCTCACCAGCGCTGGCCCAACAGCCTGCTTAGGGGAACCGAGTTCCAACACTTTCATCCCTGCCCGGAACGGAAGGACAAAACCACTGGGTTTTACTTCCATACACGCGGACGCCGGGGCACAGAGTGGAAATCTACTGACTTGAATCCTGAGCTCTTGGCTCAGACTCCTGACTCCAGGGTGACAACCACGGTCTCTCCCAGGCTCGGGCTGTCGCCCACAGAAGATTTCCACGGCCCCCGTCTTACTTGGCCCTAACCGCAGCTTGGACCCAGGTCCTCCGACCGCCAGCCCAGCCTCCTGCTGCACCACCCTGAGGTCGGGACCGCCGCGCGATGGGCGTTGGAAGGAAGCGTAAGAGATCACAGCCTCTCCGTGCCCTGCCTCCTCCTGAGCTCCGGCTCGCACATGCCTGCCCACAGCACAGACCTCTAGCCTGGCACCGCCCCCCGCCCCCGCCCTGACCGTCCTCTCCCTCCCGCCTCCCCAAGACCCAGTCCCCCAGGCTCTCTTCCTGGCGGCCCGGCCCGGCCGCCCTCGTGCACACCCCGGGCTACATGCTCCAGACCCTCCAACACCCCCATGACACTGGCCCGCAAATCCTGTCTCCTCAGCTTGAGAAACAACCAGCCACATTTATAAATGGATTTTGAGGGCCTGGTTCTTGCCGTGCACTTTGGGGACCGTGGAGGACCCGAGGACAGAGACCGAGGGTCATCAGAGGCTCAGAGGCCCAGGCCCGCAAAGCGTGTTTGGGCTCCGTCCCTTCAGGGACCCAGGACACGGTCCCAGCTTGGCGGCTTCTTGTGCCATGACGGCTAAGGGTCCCCTTCCTGGTGGGTCACTCACCATGGAGGCGAAGATGGGCAGGAATAGGGTCGTGGTGGCCACATTGCTCGTGCACTCGGTGAACACGGCAACAAGCAGGGACAGGATCAAGGTGATGGCCGCCGGGGGCACAGAGTGCAAGGGTTCCATCTGCTCCCCCATCCATTCCGACAGCCCCGAGGCCTTGAAAGCAGAGGGAGGGGGGGCAGTCACCGAAGGCTGCGGGCCCGGGGAGCTCAGCCCCTCCTGCAAGTCTGACTCTCTCTCTGCATAAGAGCCACGGGTGGGCTCCACGAGGCCACACCCTCAGTCCCCACCCTCGCCCTGCTGTCTCCTAAATCCGTTTCCAGCCCAGCTGGTCTATACCTGAATTTTGGCCCAGTGACACTCAACATGCCTCTACCTGAATTCACTCTCTCTGGCCCAGAGTCTGCTCCCCGGGGCTCCCATACGCCTGCCGCCCACCCTGGGAAGCTGGACACCGCCCTGGGGTCCCTGTCCCCTTCTTCCTTATGCCCACTCAGCCACCCAGTCACCCAGAGCTCCTCATCAACCATCTCCTCTCAGCCCCCGGTAGCTCTCCACGCTCAGGAGAGGGATCCGAGGCAGACACTGGGGATTTAGAGCGGGAGCGAGTCTCAGGAGAGACTAGCTCACGGGGCCTCACGCTCTGAGACTGGGTTGGACGACCGACTGTATGGGGCGCCTGCTGGATCTCCCTCAACGCCTCCCTGCTAGGTCTACTCGGCCTCAGGGTGTTTTCCCAAGTGCAGATCTGACTGATTCGCCGCGGCCACCACCCTTCAGTGGTCACCCGCTGTCTTCACAGTAAGTTCACTCTCTCTGTTGTAACCCCCGGCGGAGTGGCTGCACCAGCCTCCTCTTCTGCTGCTCCTGCACTAGAAACGGCACACTTCCCCCTTCACTCAAGTGTCACTTCTCCCTGACATGCTTTTCCAGATACGTCCCCCTCGCCAGGCTGCAAAGGCCTCAAAAGCAGGGACATATATCAATCTCCTCTGTAATGCTCAGACTGATTTAACAGGGACATAAAGGGAATGTTTGATGAATGAATGAATGAATGAATGAATGAATGGGAGATAACAGATGGATGGATGGATGAGGTGACCAGATGAATGCATTTGTTCATCCAAAAGATATTTATGTCCTTGCTATGCACTGGGCTCTATTCTAGATGCTGAGGGAACAGCAGAAATAAGATAGACCCAATTTGTCCATGACATTCTATTCCTGGATGGATGGATGGGTGGATGAATGGACAGATGGACGGATGGAAGGGTGGATGGATGGATGGATGGATGGATGAATGGACAGATGGACAGATGGATAAATGGATGGATAGATGGATGGATGGACAGATAGTTGGATGGATGGAAGGAAAATAGATGGGTGGATGGATGAATGGATGGATGGGTGGATGGATGATGGGTGGATGGACAGATGGACAGAAAGAAGGATGGATGGATGGACGGATGGATGGCAGATGGACAGATGGATGAATGGATGGATAGATGGATGGACAGACAGACAGTTGGAGGGAGGGAGGGATGCAGGGATGGAGGGATGGAAAAATGGATGGATGGATGGATGGATGGATGGATGGACGGACAGCCAGTTGGAGGGATGGAAGGAAGGAAGGAAGGAAGGAAGGAAGGAAGGAAGGAAGGAAGGAAAAACGGACGGATGGATGGACGGATGGATGGATGGATGGACGGACAGCCAGTTGGAGGGATGGAAGGAAGGAAGGAAGGAAGGAAGGAAGGAAGGAAAAACGGGCGATGGATGGACGGATGGATGGATGGATGGATGGACGGACAGTTGGATGGGTGGGTGGATATCAGCAGCAAGCTGGCTCATCTCTCCCTCAACCTTACTTCTTCCCTACTGGGGAGGAATAGAAGTAAGAAAGTTTCATTTGTGTGTGTTTTCTCCTAAACGCCAGTCCTCTCCTTCTGTGCTGTTACATACCTATCTAGAGAAAAATGCTTAAATGTCAACTGTATCAACAAGGAACTCATCAAGTAAAAGAACCAGGTGTAGTGGTGGAAGTGGTCACAGGGACTCGAAAGAAAGACCTCCCAGAACAAATCAAAGCAGAGATCATTATCGCCAACCCCCGGGGCAGCCCTCACAGCGTCCCCTGCCTCTCTTGGTTAACTTATTCTCTTGGTCACTTATTCACTCGTTTCTACAATTTTTCAAAGAGCACTTTCTCTCTTCCAGGCACTGCCCGTGTTGCAGGGCCTCTCGGTGATGAGACAGAGTCCCCTGTCCCCAAGACACGTGCAGTTCTGTGGAGCAGACACAGAGCCACAGAGCACAGAGCAGGGGTGTGGGCAGAGGGACACCTCAGGTCTCTGACGCCGTCTTGTGCAAGAGGGGCCCTGGCAGCCGGCAGCCGGGGGCGTTACCTCACATCCTTTGGCCAGTGCGAAGCCGCCCCCCAGCAGCAGCACGATGCCCCAGGGCACTTTCTCCTGGGTCACCTTCCAGGTCAGCAGCGCAGGGGGATAAAATGGAGTTTTCCTTTCTGGGAAGAAACAATAAAAGACACACATACACAAGCCAGAGCAGCAGCGCGAAGCAAAATCGATTCCAGGGGAATCAAAGCCTGTGTGGACCAGGGACACCCTCCCAGAGCGAGGTTTCGCATCAGCTGAAACTCACAATGAACGCCACACCCAGTGCTGGTGAAAAATGCTGGGTAACGCTGTCACCCACTCCTGGGGAGCATACGCATTGGCCCAATCTTTTTGAAAAGCCATTTGGCATATACACCCTAACAATAACACGACTCCTGGAAATTTATCCTAAAGAAGAAACACCTAGGGGCGCCTGGGTGGCTCAGTCGGTTAAGCGTCCGACTTCGGCCAGGTCACGATCTCGCAGTCCGTGAGTTCGAGCCCCGCGTCAGGCTCTGGGCTGATGGCTCGGAGCCTGGAGCCTGCTTCCGATTCTGTGTCTCCCTCTCTCTCTGCCCCTCCCCCGTTCATGCTCTGTCTCTCTCTGTCCCAAAAATGAATAAACGTTGAAAAATAAATAAATAAATAAATAAATAAATAAAATAAAAACATTAAAAAAATTTTAGAAAAAGAAGAAACACCTATGCACCTGAAAACACTAACTGATAGCAACGGAAAATTCCAAACGGCCAGAACGTTCCACAAGAGAGAACAGTTCCGCCCCTCGATGCGCTTCGATGCCGTAATTAGAGAAAATGGACGTGAAGCCTGTGGCATTAACAGGAAGTGATCACACCGTAAGGACACGAAAACCCAAACAACCGAGAAACGGAATCTGAGCGGCCCGTGTAACACACATGCATCCCAGCAAAGACCGGAGGAGAGAAACCGGAAAAAGCACGGACGGCCTTGTGGGAAATTGGAAACGTCTGTCTGTTCTCTTATAATATTGCCAAGGTTTCTAACGTCTGGAGGGCACAAGAGAAGAGTTTGCAGAAAACAGTCCCCAGGGAAGGCCTGACGAACGCTCCCGGTGGCCTTACCCTCCTCCGTCTGGCCACGGAAGTTGAACTGGGGCCTCTGCGAAGGCACTACGAACAGCAAGGTGGCCACAAAGGTGGCCACGGTGGCGTCAGACGCGTACCTAGCAGAGAGAGCACACGGACGTGCCCAGCTCAGTTTTGGGACCGTCACCGCTCGGCGAGCCTGCTCTGCGTCTACAGGCTCAGCCGAGCGTGAGGACTGGAGCCCTAAGGGCCATGTAGACGGAACCCTGGCTGGAAACCAGGATGTCCACGTCTCTGCCCGGCTCTGCCCCCAGCTGGGTGACCCTCAGCCACTGGCTTCCCTCTCGGTCTGTGCTGCTCCGTGGACGAGCCTCATGACCTCTGCTCATCAGACTCTCTGGAATCCTGGGTTCACCAGGGTGCCCACAAGGGCTTTGGTGATAACTCAAGAGACTTCAAGTGCCACAGGTGGCCACAGGCAGCTGTCCGCCCGCCCGCATGGCCTGCCTTGTCTAGGACACGGGTGTTTCTCAACCTTGCTTCCTTCTGGCCACAGAACAGCTCAACCTGGAGGGAGGCAGCACACATCCTCCGGGCCAAAGAGGCCCTGGACCCCGGACTCCGTCTGCTCTCGGAGGGAGGAAAGACGGCAGAACAGAAGTTTGGAAGCTAGAGCTCCGGGCTCAGCAAATCTCTCTCCGTCACATCCCGGCCACCCTGCCTGGCCAGCAGGAACTGTCTGCGGGCCTGTCGCGAGGACTGGGGAGAAGAGAAGCAGCCGTGAACCAAGGCAGCGCTGCAGAAGTCACGCGCGGGGCCGGGGAACCCGTCACTTACTTTGTCTCGCCCTCCTCCCAGGCCAGCGACACCCAGCCGGGCATGAAGCCGGGGTCCCGGGAGAACCACAGGCCGACCAGCAGGAGGAAGCAGAGCAGGACGTTGGCCTCGGCGAAGGAGAACGGCCCCAGCTTCCTGTACTCCTGCCACAGCAGCTCATACACGGCCTTCTCGTGATGCCTGCTCTCCAGCCCGCAGCCCCAGGACGCCTTAAAACTGGAGGTGCAGAGACAGAAGGCGGCGAGGCCAGCCGGACAGTCAGACGGCGCTGCCTGTCGCCCACGGCGGCCCTCACCTGCCGGCCCTCCCCCGCAGGGCGCAGGGCGGGAAAGTCTCTGTTAGGTGTGCCCAGCGCGTGGCCCAGGGCGTCCCCAGAGCCGGAGGGGGCTCCCCGGGAGCCTGTGGCCACGGCCACCACAGTGCGCCCTGCAGGACCTCCCCCGGAGGTGCTGGCATGAGGGACAAGGAGGAGGAGGGATCCCTGGGCAGCTGTAAGGGTACCTCAGCCATGGGAAGGGCCGGCCAGGGCCACAGGGCCCCGGACGTGGGCCCACGGGATTCTCCGGGCATTCCAGCCCCGGTCAGCCTGAAGGCACTGGGCGAGGCCAACAGGACTGTCCCTGGAGAGCCCTCCCTGGCGGGAGCGCCTCCTGACCCCTGGGGCACACTTCCCGGGAGGGCAGGGGTGCACGGAATCGGCACCAAGGGCCAGTCTGTGAGCTGTTCTCGTGACACCGGCTCCCGGGATAAGGGGCCGCTCGGTGCTCTCAGCTGCCCGGCCCGTGTCCGGTGCCACACGTCCGGCACCGACTCCACGGCGGCTGCAGATGGGACTCCCTCGGGCAGGTGGGTGTCCATGCCGGCCCCCGGCCGTTGCCACCACGCCTCCCGGACGCCCCCTCCCTGACATGAAGCGGTTCGCTCCCGGCTCAGGGCCAATCTGGCGGCTGCCGGGCTGGCACCCGATGCCGGTGGGTGGGTCGGGCTGCCCGCGGGAGCCCCGGGCTGGGGGGTGTGGGGTCCTGTAGAATGGCCGCCACGGAGCCCCTGACCCGGTGCTGCAGAGCCGGGGCGGGGAGGCCCTCGGACCCCCAAGGGCGTCGCCGGGGAAGGTGCGCAGAGGAACCCCCATCCCTGGCCCCGGGGACAGCCTGCTCAGGAAAGCCGGGTACGAGCCGGCTGTGATGTCCTGTTAGTGCTGGGGGCCTGTGGACCCCAGGGCTGGACGTGAACTCGTGCACTCGGAAGGCGGCTTCCCGGACGAGCTTCCTAGAGGAGGCTGGAGGCAGCCTCCCTGAGGTCGTGCCTCACGACCTGAGGTTGAGCCCCACGACCATCCAGATGCGGGACCCGGATGAGGGCACCGCAAGAGGCAGGTGCTACCCCTGATCCGGTGAGGGCATCTAGGAAGCCTGGGGCAGGGGCCCCCGGGGCCCGAAACGCTCCAGGCACGGCCTGCTGCTCCCGCCATCGGGGCTGAATGGGAAAAGCTGTCCCGGCAAAGCTCCGGGGAGCTGCCCACCCACCAGGCTCCGCGTCGGGTTAGCAAGGACCACGGGGCTGGAGCCGCGGGCTGGCAGTGTGGGCGCGGCAGCCCAGAACGCAGACACGGGCGGACGCCCTCCTCAGAAGGGCGGCAGAAGCCTCGCCAGGCTGGGGGGGCCACAGCTGGGGTTCCTGACATGACATCCCCTGACGCTGGCAGTGCCCCTGTGGCCTCGGGGCCAGCCCAGCGCCCCCTGCTCTCTGCCAGGAGCTCAGCGGGCCTCGGGGCCTCGGGCAGCCCCCCAGCTCGGGCTGGCGCCCCTGACGCCTGGCTGTACCGGGCCTCGTGGCAGTCAAGGGCAGTAACCCTCGGCCTCCCCAAGAGGGGCTCTTAGGGACTCCGCTGTGTCCCCCACGTTCGCATGTTGAAGCCCTAACCCCCGGCCAGACGGGCTCGCCTGAGCCTCGCACGGACACACCGGAGCCGCTCACCTGAACCTCATGTAGACGCACTGGAGCCACAGCCAGGCCAGCAGCAGCATCACCAGCATGTTGGGAAAGGCAAAGCCAAACCAGGAGGCGAAGTTCACCAGGTCTTTGCTGTCCGGAAACAACCTGAAGGGAGAGACACTGAGCTGTGCACGGTGGCCCCAGGGTGGACGCTGAGACCGGGCCTCGCCACGCACAGAACAAGACCGGGGGGTGGCTGACCGCCCTGCCTGAGCATCCGGGCCCCCCTGGGGACCTCGCAAAAGTCAGGGCCTCGCCTACACACAGGAGCCGGCCAACAGCTTCAGGGCTCCATGGATGAGGTGGGGGGGCGGGGCGGGGGGGCTCTGGGAAAGCCACCCTCCCGATCCTCCTGGGGCTGGCGGAGGGTCACTTCTGCGGCGGCCGGCCCTCTGCCCCCAGGCACCGGCTCCCTTAGACACAGCCTTCCCCACTCAGCTGCCTTTCCCAGAGGAACTCCGGGGAGAACGGTAAGGCCATCATTATAGAAGGTCCTCAAAGATCAAAACAGTCTGCGTGTTGGGCCTCAAGTGTCTGCGGGCTGGGCTCCTTCCCGCCTCCCGGCTGTCCTGCCTGCTGGCCTGGTCCAGCGGGTAGCTGCCCGTCAGGGCCCCTCACTCGGTGATCCCAGCCCCACCCGCACCAGCCGGGCCCAGGATGAGACTCCTCAAGGCCTGTGTCCCTTTGTGGCCAGGGCGGGAACGTGCCCACCAGCCCTGTGGTTTTTCTGCAGCCCCTTCAAGGGCGCTTAGAGGCAACAAGTAACCTGACCTCTGACCCTCCCATAGGGCACCACCGTTAACAGCCGGGGTTGTTAACGCATCGAGCCCGCTGCGAGGGGGCTTCTGTGTCTGTTTTCTGCAAGTTTGACGGGGACCCGGCCTCTCGCACCACACTGTCGTTTCCCTCGACTTCAGCTCCGTGTTCAGGGCGCATTCCCGTCGGAGCGAGAGCCCGGGGAGGAGGGCAGGACTCGCCCCAGAGCAGAAGCCAGCCTGCAGGGTCTCGGGCAGGTGCAGGGCTGTCCGCCCCGGCCCCGGCCCCAGCTGAGCAGGAAGGAGAGCTGGGGGCCCCCCGGCCCCGGGCCCTCCTTACGTCCCCAGAAGGCAGGCCCGTGACTCACTCGTGCATCTGGCCCAGGAGCACCACGTTGGGCCCCGTCCCTGTCAGTGTGGCGGTCCCTCCGATGCTGGCCGCGTAGCACACGCACAGGGTCATGGCCTTGCGCACGCTCCTCCGGTCGCGGTCGGCCCGCAGCCCCTCGGGGGGCCCTTCGAAGGTCACTTGGCTCCCTGTGGGGGGCACGCGGCGGGCTGAGCTCCAGCACCTGGCCTTGCCCCGGGCCCCTGCGGCCTGCCTCCACCTCCTTCCAGGAGCTCAGCTCCACACAAATCCGGCGGCTTCACACACGCCCTTCTCTCCTGGTGCCTTGTCCCTGCTCAGGCTGTTCCCTCCGCTGGGGGACAGGGACAGCCCTCCGAATCCACCTCAGGGCCCTCTCCCCCCGCAAGGCCCGTCCCTCTCCAGCGCTCCCTCGGCGTCCGGCCGAGGCATCCCTGGGTCAGATGAGCCTCGCCGGGGGCCTCCCTACCCGGCCTGCCGGGCTCTGCCATCCCCGGGGAGCGTGTCTGTGCACCTCTGTAGCCGGAACCCGGCCCGGTGCCCGGCGACAAGGCCATCACCCTCCCACCCCGGGGACGTGCGGTGAACGCGGCAGAGAATGAATAAGACGGGCACTCTCTGGCCAGCCCCGGGGCCTCCCCCCGCCCCCCGATGCCTGTGGGAGCAGAGGCCCCCCGGGCAGGGGCAGGTGCTGGCAGGGGTGAGGGGCACCCGGGCCGGGGGCTCACCTGGCAGTTGGCTGGCCCTGCCCTTGTCTGCCAGCTCCAGGGCCCCCAGGCCGGCCTCAGCGGAGCCGGCGGTCTCCATCTGCTGTAACATGGCCTCCACGATGGGCACCATCATGGCCGTGGTGGCCGTGTTGCTGATCCACATGGAGAGAAAGGCCGTGACGCCCATGAAGCCCAGCATCAGCCTGTGGGGGGGAGGGGGGGGGCAGGGAGGGAGGTTCCCAGCATCAGCCTGCAGAGGTGGGGAGGGGAGGGAGGCCACAGGTTCCCCCGGCCCCCTCCTCAGGAGCCAGCGGGGGACGGGACGGCCCTGCAGGGGTGGCAGGGGCCGGGGCCTAGGCGTGGAAGCCGGTGTGAGACCAGATGGTGTCGGAGGGGGTCACAGCTATAGTGCCTCCCCCCACAACCCTCCCCACAAATATTCTGACACCCCTGTGCCAGCTACGGGGTCACCGAGAGCCTCAGACCCAGTCACGGCTGTAAGGGGCTCCCATCCAGCAAGTGAGCGCCAACATCCAGCTGGCGCCGGCCCAGTGGGGAGAGCTGGCCCCAGAGTGACCAGGCTGGGCGGCCAGCCCTCAGGGGTGGGAGCCTGCCCCCCCGCTCCATCCACGCCCTCTGCCCCCTCCACTCGGCAGTGGACCAGGACCACAGACTGTTCTGGAAACATGTCCCTTTACTGGTAACACCCCATCTTCCCCAGTGTCTAGACTGGCTCCTCGTGGAGAACCTGTCGGACCGCAGCCTTCTCCGAGGCCTCCCTCCCAGCTCCTGCCACCAGGGCCGAGCACATCCCCTCCCCCACCCCCCAGCCTCCCTGGGACATTCGTCTCTGGCCGGATCTGGAGGAACGTTCCCACATCTGCTCCCCCTTTCGGCTGTGAGCAGGGAGGGTCTGATTCTTCCCCGAGGCTCCAGGGCCGGGACTGGAAGGCTGGGGGGGGGGGGGGGGGGCTGAATGGGACTCCGCTGCTCGTGGTCTCCGTGCTCCTGTGGGCCAGACCCCTCCCCGAGGTCACCGACCGGCCCGAGGAAGGATCCAGGGAGGTTCAACAGGTGTCCACGCAGGTGGGCCCCATGGACCCAGAAGAGCAGAGGCCAGGAGGAGGCCACGTCTGCATGAGTCAAGACCCCACGGAGGCTCAACGAAAAGCCCCCCCAGGACGGGCAGTGCCATGGACGGCCGGAGGCCGAGCTCCCAGAAGGAGTGGAGACCAGTGTATGGCCGTCCCGGGTCTGGAAGGCAAATCTGTGCGGCTCGCTCCAGAACGAGGTCCACCTGCTTGTGGAGAAGCCACACCCTCCAAGGATCCCGAGAGTGAGGATTCTGAGAATTCTAGAATTCAAGCCTCTAGACTACACGGGGGCTGTGCATTGGACCCTGTAGAAGCTCCCTGCAGAAGCTCCATGGAGCGTGACAGATCGGGGGCCGGGGTCTGGGAGTGCCCGGCACGACCCCGGCACATGGACTCCCCAGGAGGGATGTACCAGGAATTGACCAGCCGCTGCCTCCGGAGGCCGGGCTGGAGACACAGGGACACAGGCCTGCCTTCACTGAGGGAGCCCCAGGAGAAAGGTGCGGCCTGAGTCCCCAGTTAGAGGCTCAGGCCGGTCCGACCCCCATGTGGCCGTCAGCAGTCTTTAGCCTGAGGGCAAGGTGGCAGGTGCTGCGGTCAGGGTCAAGCCCATTTCCTGCTTTCCCCACAGAACCCCTAGGGGTATCAGGCAGGGCTTGATCCAGCCTCCACCCGCTCGGTTCCCTGTGGGACCTGCAACCCCTCCCCCAGGTCCTCTGAACACACGGGGCCTTCCCTGCCCAGTCTCTTCTGCATTCAGAGGACCTTTACTCCCCGCTGCTCACATGCCCCACCCAGGGGTCCACTGCCTGCCAAGCCCTGGCGGCCGGCCCTCGCCCGCGGGGCATCTGGTGTGGCGCGTCCCGCCCCGGCCCGGCCGTGCAGAGCCCTGTGCCGAGAGAGAGAGGGCGCTCACTGTGCTGGCTTGGCCCCCACCCACAGGAGCGTGCGCAGGGCTATCCTCTTGTGCAGATTCCAGCGCTCCACGGCCACGGCCATGATGAGGCCGCCCAAGAACAGCATGTTGGTGTCCTTCATGTACTGGATACACACCTGGAAGACAGCACGGGGCCCATTAGGGCCACCCCGGCCCCAGGACCGGCCAGCAGGCCAGGCCGCCCGAGTGGGGACGGAAGGTCAGGAGGTCCGTCCGCGGGCCAGACACGTCGGGTCCCCGGGGGGCCGGGCAGCTCCGACAGGGGCTCGGGGAGCGCGCCACGGGGCAGACGCAGCATGCCGCCGGGGCCCCCGGGGGCGCTCACCTGCTTGGAGTCCAGAATCTTCAAGAGCGGGAAGAGCAAGGCCGGCATGAGGGAGGTGACGGCCAGGGGGATGACCTCCGTGCACCAGTACACGGCCATGAGGATGATGACGTAGGCACACCTGACGAACTGAAGGAGCAGCCCTGAGGCCTCGGCACCTGGTGCCCCCTTCCCCCACCAGGCACCCCCTCCCCGCCAGCGGCCGCGGGCACGGCCGGAGCAGGCTGCCATAGTCAGAGGGCCTGCCCTCGGGCCGCCCCACCGGCACGGCCTCCCCGGCCCAGGACCCGAGGGGACCCAGGACCTCCTGCCCCTGCCACCCAGCTGGGTCCTGGGCAAGCCCTTGCACCTGTGCAGGACAGAGTAAGAGAGGGGGCGTGGAGGAAGCGGGGGGAGGAGGAGGACGACGAGGACGAGGACGAGGACAGAATACAGAGGTCCCCAGCTTCCCACGGTTTGACCTAACGGTTTTTCGACCCTCCAAGGTGCCAACGTGGCCACACAAAGTAGGATCCGTATTTAGAATTCCCCGGGCTCCGCGCGAGCGGCCGGCCTCCTCTGTGACCCTGGCGACAGCGGCCTCAGCTCGGAACAACCGTTCTGCGCCCCCACGGGCCTCCCGGTGGTCACTCTCGGGACCGCACTCCACGAATTGCACAAGACATTCAACACTTGAGGTCGGAGAGACTGGTGCCCGACTGCGGGGCCGGCTGGTGAGCTCCAGGCGCCACGGCAGGGGCTGAATGCTTTCTCCGCCTAGATACCTTCCGCTGGCCGTGGGTTCACGGGGACACAGCCCCGTCCCAAGTCCAGGAAGATCTGCACCTGTTCAGTAACGCGCCGGTCACTCTCACAACAGCAGATGCGGCGGGGATCCTGACCCCCTGCCGTGGAGGAAGTGTTTCCTCTCGGCCGGCACGGGAGGTCGGGACCGCCCCACGTTCTCCAGGGGACCCGCTCGCCCCAACTCCTGCTTCGGCTTCTCATTCCCGTCCCAAAGGGCTGCCCGGAGCGCCTCCTCCCGGAAACTAGCTGCCAACCAGCCCGTGCGGAGAACCACTGGTGCAGGGTATTCAGGCTTGTTTTTATCACTGGGCTTTCTCATCAGCACCTCCCGTCACAAAGGCCTCGAGCTTCCGAGTGGAGTCTAACCCTGGGTGAACCGTCCGTCGGTGCCGTTAGCCGCGTAGCCCCCTGGACCTCGGCTTTGCGGTGAGACAGGCCTGGTTCTGGCACGAGCTGGAGGCCGGCCGCTCCCCGGCTGTAGAACTTGGGGCCTCGGCCCCATCGCCTCCGGGGACGGGGATGACCTGGCCCGCCTCCCTAGGCTGGCGTTTGGGGTGCCCACCCAGACCGCCCTCTCCCCGCTCCCGGCCCTTCCCCCGAGTCAGCCACACCTGCCGCCCCTGCCCCTCACCGTGCCACCGCCCCCCTGCACCCTTCTGACCTTCCCACGTCCGGCCCTGCACACTGTGGCTCCCTCTCCCAATCTGCGAATCTGTTCAGGGCATCCCCCATTTAAAAGCCTTCTGTCGGGGCGTCTGGGTGGCGCAGTCGGTTAAGCGTCCGACTTTGGCCAGGTCACGATCTCGCGGTCCGTGAGTTCGAGCCCCGCGTCGGGCTCTGGGCTGATGGCTCGGAGCCTGGAGCCTGTTTCCGATTCTGTGTCTCCCTCTCTCTCTGCCCCTCCCCCGTTCATGCTCTGTCTCTCTCTGTCCCAAAAATAAATAAAAAACGTTGAAAAAAAAAAAAAAGGAAAAAAAAAGCCTTCTGTTGCCTTCAGGACAAAACCCAAATGCCTCAGCAGGGCTCAGGAGACCCCCTGTGAGGAGCAGGCCCTACAGACACTGCCACCCCCCCCCCCCCGCCCTGTACCCTGAACTTCTCTGGCGGTGACTGTCACCACTTTTCTCTTGCACACATGCTACCCGCCCCCCACCCCCCCCGCCTGGAGGGACCGCTGGCCGCACAGCTCCAGGGTTCTCCCCAGTCCCTCCCCCATCCCCCCCCACCCACCCTGTGTCCCCAGCAGCTCGCACCCTGGGCTATCACGGCTGGCCCCCACCCAGCACACACAGCCAACAGCGACCAGCTTGGGGGCAGAGCCCGAGCCCGTGGGTCACTCTGTCCTCAGCACCCAGCACCGGCTGACACTCAGGGGATGCTGGCCGAGTACCGATTCGGGGACAGACCAGCCGAGCCTGAGCCATCCACCTGACGGCAGATGCACCTGTGCACGGTCACCTTCTCATCACCCAGGAGACCACCTACTGTGTGCAGGAAACATTGCACCAAGACCTGGAAATTCTCCATCTGGACGGTGTTGCCAGTCATAAAAAATAAACTTCCTTCGGCCTCCCAGGAGCACCGCGGGGCACTGCCCGACGGCCCAGCCACTGCCGCATGGGGACCAGCGGTTCTGCGGGGGACCGAGCCAGCCTTGAGCTGTAGACGCAGCATCCGTGGCCTCTGCTCCCACTAGACGCCAGTAGAAAGGGCCCTCTCCAGGGGTGATCGTAAAAATGTCCCCAGACTTTGCCAGACGCCCCGGGGCCCGGGGCCTGCAGGGGTCAATGCTGGTTGGAGTCGCAAGGTTCAAGGCAGGACTGCAGCACGGTTAGAAGCCCAGGCTTTGGCGCTAGACAGACCCGATCCCTGTCTACTGTCTGCCACTGTCTGGCCTTCAGGGTCCCTGATGTGTCTGGACCCTGGTTCCGTGGCGGGGGGGAGGCTAGGAATGATTCCCTCCAGCGGCGGACAATAAGGAGGTACATTGTAGAGACTTTAAAGACAGCAACGCTGTCCCCAAATCCTTCTCTTCGTCATCATCCTGCCATAGCAATGCCCAGCAAGGTCGCGGGCACACCCCCCGCCGCCACTCCCAGCCCGGCCCTCTCCTGGCTCGTGCCCAGCCAAGAGCACCCATTAACGTCCGGTGTGCAGAGAGGGCTGGGTGTGACTCATGTCATCTAAACTCAGCAACGTGACACGTGTAACCACTTTTCACAGCCCGGTCCCTGGAGGCACCAAATATAACCCGCTGGGAATGCGTCTGGAAGGGAGCTTAATTCCGAGAGAAAGGTGGACAGTGGGAGTCACAGGGCAGTGCCCAGCACGCAGCGGGTCAACAGCCGTCTGCCCGATGCACAAGTGAATAAAACCATGGCTCATTATGAAACTAATTAACAAGCAAGGGTGTCTGTGACACGGTGCTTAACGGGGAAACGTGGGTGAGAGCACATCTGTGCGTGGGTGTGTGTTAGGGCACTTAAGGGTGTTTTCATGTTCATATTATATGTAACAGACCTTGCAATTAAGAATTTTTAAATAATTTTGGGGCACCTGGGTGGCTCAGTCGGTTGAGCGTCCAACTCTTAGTTTCGGCTCAGGTCGTGATCTCACGGTTGGTGGGTTCGAGCCCCGCGTCCGGCTCTGGGCTGACACTGTGGAGCCTGCTTGGGATTCTCTCCCCCTCTCTCTGCCCCTCCCCTGCTCGTGCTCTGTCTCTCTCTCTCTCTCTCTCTCTCTGTCTCAAAAATAAACATAAAAAAAACTTAAAAAAGAAAATTATTTAATAATTTTAACAAAACAAACAATAGGATGAACATATTGTTTATTTTGTTAAAGAGCAACCTTCTCGGGGAAGGACCCAGAGAAAACTCCCAAGAAGTGGAGCAGAGATGAAGCCAGGAAGGATCAAGGTGGAAAAAGAGCAAAGCCGGGGAGAGGGCCGGGCACCAGCAGAGAGTGGCTGCCTGGGAGCCGCTTCCGCACGCTCGGGGACCGGGACGGCCGCCCACGCTGCTGACCACCCGCCCGCCACCTTCCCGGGAGCCCTGTCCCCGACAGGTGCACCTGGCTTCCTTGCACAGGGGGCGCTGTGGGGGCGGGGCAGCGAGC
Source organism: Prionailurus viverrinus (assembly GCF_022837055.1). Classification (NCBI taxonomy): domain Eukaryota; kingdom Metazoa; phylum Chordata; class Mammalia; order Carnivora; family Felidae; genus Prionailurus; species Prionailurus viverrinus. Next base: position 759,220 of record NC_062574.1, on the reverse strand, counting down.
CCTTTGCTGGTGACCAAAACAAGATGCACCCGGGAGGGAACAAGAACAAAGGGTCTGGACGCCGGTGGGGGGGGGGGGGGGGGGAGGGGACAGCACGGAAGGCTGCCTATAGGACGCCTCTCACGAGGGTCTCCCCTTCCTCGCCTGATCCTCGCTCCCAGGGCGGGTTGCTGAAGTGCATACACACCCCGAGTTGAGGGTCCCATCAGGACCCCCCTGTGTGTGCTCATGCGGGCGTGTAGAGGTGTGTGTGGGCGGGGGGGGGGGGGAGAGTGGGGAGGGTGGGGGGGTGTGGGGTCTCAGCCACGCTCTCTCTGAGCAGGAAGGTCAGCCAAGCTGCTGTCACCCTCCCAGGAACTTCACTCCCTGCCAGCACAGAGGAAAGGCCAGCTTTCCTGCCTGGCTCCCTAGCCATCTATGAGAAAATACGGCTTTTTGCAGCTGGTGCGGCACTGAAGGGCCCCCCACGGCTGGATCTGAGGCCCTTGGCCGGTCCAGGGTCACGCGCAGCCCACCCAAGGGTCCTTCCGGCCTCCCTCCCCCATCCTAGGAACTGGCATCGTCCGCTTTTGGTGCCCAAAGTCGGAAAGCGTCAGAAGCACACCTCCTCGCCCACTGTAGAGATGAGAAAACCAAGGCCCAGAAAATGCGGGCTCTTGGGTAAAGTCGCACAGAGAAGGCGGTGGTGGAAGTGAAATCTGTCGCAGGTGGGCTCCCCGAACTCCCAGCCCAACCCCCTACCCCCTTGGCCCCCGGGGCACCCCCTAAAGAGCTCCTCTGTTCCCCTGAACCTGCCCCCCGGTGGGGGTGGGGAACCGGAGGTTTCCTGTCTGGGCTCAGAGTGAAGGCGCTCAAAGAGGGATGGAGGGAGGAGCAGCCAGCAGCCACAAAAGCCTTCAAAGGGCTTCGGGTCTCTGCCAAACGGGCTTCCACGGCCCAGCGGCCAGGGCTCCCGGCCCGCCCCCGCCCTGCGGCCAAGGCCATTCATCCAGGCCTCCCTCCCGGAGCGCTGGGCAGCCGGGTAAGGGCCGCGGCTTCCCCGAAGCCCTGGGTCCTGCCACCCAAGGCGTGAGCCTGGGAACGCGCCCGCCTCCTGCCCGGAGCCGCAGGCCAACTCTGACCAGCCTCTCAGCCGGCGGCTTCCCGGCCTCGGAGCAGGGAAGAAATGTGCATCACTGAGAGGGAAACTGAGGCTCAGAGAAGGGCCAGGGAGAGGCAAAAACAGCCCTTCGGGATCCACTCAGGGGTTTTTGCGAGCGTCCCTGACTGGCCTCGGGAGCCCCCCACAGCTGCGAATTCCTCACTTGCTAAGAGGGGGTGGGGGCACACAGGCGCCCAGGCTCCCCGTGAGTGCGGGCGACACTTGAGGGTGAAGTGGAGGGAGATTCCGAGCCAGGGGCTGAGCCCATGGACAGCCTGTGTGGCAGGATCCCAGCTAGCTTGCGGGTTTCTGCGCCCTGGGGTCTCCGTGCACCTCGACATTGTTTGTGGGCACCTCTCATCTGGCCCCCGGAGCTCCCGCCAGAGTGCGCGCCCGGGGATCCCCGCGCTCCAGCTCTGTGCTCCCGGGGTCGGTGCCCTCGGCCCGCGCAGGGCGCAGGGGGTCGGCGGGGCTGCGGGGAGACGCAACTGACCTTGGCGGGCATCAGAATGACGAGTGGCAGCAGCAGGAGCGGGGTGAGGAACAAGATCACGAAGGACTTGAACCTGGAGACATAGCTGAGCGCCGCCGAGGCCATAACGCAGGAGGGAGGCGGCGGGAGAGGCGAGTGACGGCAGCCGGCGACCCGAGGGCTTAAGAAGGGGCCGCAGCGGGAAGGGGAGGGGGGGCAGTGCCAACCCCGCCCCTGTGGCGGGGCCTCCCCGCGGCTCCAGGGGCGGGGCCACCGCGCGGGGTCGGTGGGGCGCGCCGGCCCCCCCAACTCCGCCAACCCCGCCCGGGAGCGTCCTGGGCCCGGGCACCCGCCGGCTCTCCAAGCCTTTCCTGCGCCGCCCAGGACAGAGGCGCGCGCGGGGCTGCCGACCAGGGGCGATAGGTCGTTCGTGGTGCCGGCTTTGGCGTGAGCCCCCGTCCCCAGAGCCACCTGCAGCCTCCTGGTCTCCGCGGGGCTCCCAGACGGAAAGTCCTCGCAAGCCCCTGGGTCCCTCGGAACTGACGCCCCGGCCGCTCCCTCCTTTGCCGGTTACTCCCGCCCCCGCCTCCCGCACTCCAGAAGGGTCTCTGGCGGAGACGTCCCCGCGCCCTCCTCGCCGCCGGCCTTGCGCCCGCAGGTCACCCCGGCCTCCCGGCCGCGTCCGCGCTGCGCTGGGCGCAGGACCCCTCCCCCCCTCCGCGCGCCCTCCCCGACCCAGCGCATCCCGCGCTCTGCAGCGATGGCCGAGCAGGCCGCGCTAAGGTCCCCGAGGGCCGAGCGCCTTTCGCCCTCCAGCGGACACCAGCCGCCTGCGGCTCCCGCCTGACCCAGGCTGCTGTTGCCAAGTTACAGAGGGGACGGCGGCGGGGCAGGGGGTCTCCGGTGGAAGGGCCCTTCAAACATTCTCTCTCCTGAAAACACTTACTCAGCGCCTGTTGTGTGCTGGGCCCCTGGCTGGGGCGCTGGAGACCAAGGTGCAGACAATACGGCCTCCTCACTGCCTCCTTCCCTCCCTTCTCCTCCGCAGGCCGGTCTCATCCTGCAGCTTTCTGTTGGTGAGTGGCACCCAGCCTGGGCTTGAACCCCAGCCTGCCCCTTAGTGGTCAGGCCGGGTCTCATCCCGCCCTGGTGCTGGAGCCCCGCATCGCATTTCCAACCTTTCCCGCCAGGACGCACAGCAGGACCTAAAACAACACATCCTAAGTCGGGCCGGTGACTTTTCCCGTGACCCCCACCTAAGGAGGTCCCCCAGACCCCTCCTGCCTCTGCGAGCCTCCTGCCAGCACCCTCCTGCTTTGTCCTTCTCAGAATTTCCCCCCTTGCCTTCCCCACCCCCAACCCTCTACCCCCACACCCCGCACACTCACCACAATCTGTACCTGTGTGTTTACTGGCGTGGACTTTCTTTAATGTCTGCTTTATTCCTCACCGTCTGCCAGCCAGCACCTTCTACGTGGCTGGTGCGGTGCACTCTCTCAGAGCCTTTGCTCCGGGACGCGTGAATGAGACAAGGAAACCATTTCGGTAGGTTAATACAACGCCTTTCCAGGGGCACAACCCGGGTAGAGGTGGACCCCGGAGCCGTGCTGCCTGGATCTGTGTCCCGGCCTTATCACATGAAGCTCATTTTTTCTTAAATGGGGGTAGTAACACCAACTGATTCCAAAAAGTTGCCTTGAAGGTTGCAGGAGTCAACGCTCAGAGAGTTAACACGGTCTCTGGCATCCGAGAAGCAGTCGGGAAAGATTCGCTTTTACCAGTATCCGAAAAATGCTCTGAGTTGCAGCAGCGATGGGGAAGACTTCACGGAGGCGGTGACATTTGAGCTGAGACCTCGGAGCTGAGTAAGATTTGCCAGGCAGCGGTGGAGGCTAGTCAGAATCCATCAGCGAACGAAAAAATAACAAAGTTGTTGAGAAACAAAAACTTGAACGTAAGTACTGCGACGAGAAAATAAACCACGTGGATGGAGGGACTCTATCAATTCGTGGACGGGAAGACCAAACACCGTAGAGAGACACGCGTCTCTCAAGTCAATCAACAAGTCCCATTCGATTCCCGTTAAACCCCCACGGAGTCTTCATCTCACAAGCGGTCTAGAATTCAGACGTTTGCGGGGCGTGGTGGAAGGAAATTGCCCTATCAGAGTTCAAGGCTTACGAAGTCATAGTAATTGGTGCCATCACTCACTACCGGCATGGGGACAGAAAAAGTAGGTCACCAGAGTAAAGAGCCTAGAAACGGACCGTGCATGCTCATATGGAACCCTGATGGACAAGGCAGATTGATGGAGATTCAGTGCCCGCTGGCAGCCGTTAGACTAATTAGTTTTTAGCAGCAGGAATATTTGTCTTTCGCTAAACATGTTGACCACGTAGGAACAGCGTGATGGTAATATCTAATAAATTAATGAACTTATTTCCCATTTTTGTATTCGTGAGCTTTATTTAGTTATTTCCAAAAGCTGAACATAAAGGTTCGATTTTCGAATGCAAATATATTTACCAACAGAAAACTCTGTTGTTTTTTTTTTATCAAACTCCCACTTACAAAAAGCTTAAAGCTTAAAAAAAATTTTTTTAATGTATTTATTTTTGAGAGAGAGGGAGAGAGACAGAGTGCGAGCAGGGGAGGGGCAGAGAGAGAGAGGGAGACACGGAATCTGAAGCAGGCTCCAGACTCTGAGCTGTCAGCACGGAGCCCGACACGGGGCTCGAACCCACGAACCGTGAGATCATGACCTGAGCCGAAGTCGGATGCTTAACCGACCGAGCCACCCAGGAGCCCCCAAAAAAGCTTATAATTTTAGCCTGTTAACATCGCATGATAATAAATGAAGTAATGAAAAGGAGTGTATCAATTTATATCTTGTATTGGTAACTTACCGAAAAATGGATTAACTATATTAGGTGTCAAACGTCATATCTCGATGTGGCTGCTTGGAGTAACCTACCCCCTCAGGATCTGTTCTGCATTGTTTCCCCTTGGGGCTTTTTAAAAATGATGTTCCTCGGGGCACCTGGGTGGCTCAGTCAGTTAAGCGGCCGACTTCGGCTCAGGTCGTGATCTCGCGGGCCGTGAGTTCAAGCCCCGCGTCAGGCTCTGTGCTCACAGCTCAGAGCCTGGAGCCTGTTTCAGATTCTGTGTCTCCCTCTCTCTGACCCTCCCCCGTTCATGCTCTGTCTCTCTGTCTCAAAAATAAATAAACTTTTTTATTTTATTTATTTTATTTATTTATTTTATTTATTATTTATTTAAAAAATAAATAAAAATAAATAAATAAACTTTTTTATTTTATTTATTTTATTTATTTATTTTATTTATTATTTATTAAAAAAATTTTAATAAAAAATAAAAAAAATAAAAATTATGTTCCTCAAGATATGGATTCAAACATTAGGATATATTTCTTGAAGATAAAAATAAATAGTTCCCTAATTAAAAATATGTTTTTACTGATATACACAAAATTAAAATTATTTTGGACTATTTGGTCATAATGATATATCATCTGTAATTGTGTAATGCAACTTTTATCCCCATCTGAATAACTTAATGGAATTTTAATCCTTTTAATTTTTTTTTTTTTGAAGGAGAGAGAGAGAGACCTAGCATGAGCGGGGGAGGAGCAGAGAGAGAGGGAGACACAGAATCGGAAGCAGGCTCCAGGCTCCGAGCTGTCAGCACAGAGCCTGACGCGGGGCTCGAACCCAAAAACTGCGAGATCGTGACCTGAGCCGAAGTCGGACGCTCAACCGACTGAGCCCCCCCCAGGCGCCCCTAATAGAATTTTAATCTTAACACCAAGGCAGTGGGGCACCTGGGGGGCTCAGTCAGTCTGTTAAGCGTCTGACTCTTGATTTTGGCTCAGGTCATGATCTCATGGTCCTTGAGATGGAGCCCCACGTCGGGCTCTGTGCTGACAGCACGGAACCTGCCTGGGATTCTCTCTCTCCCTCTCTCCCTGCCCCTCCCTGCCCCCCTCTCTCTCTCTCAAAATAAATAAATCAACATTTTTTTAAAAACTGAGGTATATCAATTTGACCTCAGTTTCAATTTGCAGTTACTACTTTCTGGTAAGACATAATGGGCTTCGTGTGCAATTTAAATTTTTGAAAACGTACCAGCCTATGGGTGAATTTCTAAGACATCGAAATGGGGATGTCGATGAAAACAGAGATGAGAATTCCCTTAGATACCGTGAGGCGGCGAATGCGACGGTCAGAATCAGACTCTAGAAATTACACAAATGCAGTAACGGCTTTTCAATCCCCTAAACCCAGGGGCAACCACATCAGAATTTACAGAACGCTGTTCATGCTGAGCCCTGCAGGCCGCCTCCCCAGCACACTTTGTTCGTTTACGAAACCATCTATCGAGCAAAACGACTTTGCGGAACAGCCTCCGAAAGCGCACCTATCGATGTTCTGTGAGAAGAGCTGAGTGATGATGAGAATGTAAGGCAAGCGTTAACATCTTCACAGGCCATCGCGGCTCTGGACGCTCATACAGACCAGCATCACTGGGGGCCAAGACTAGGATTGTCTTAAAAATATTTAGAGCTGAGGACGCCTGGCTGGCTCAGCCCGTTCAGCAACTGACTTCATCTCAGGTCACGATCTCGCGGTCCGTGGGTTCGAGCCCCGCGTTGGGCTCTGTGCTGACGGCTAAAAGCCCGGAGCCTGTTTCACATTCTGTGTCTCCCTCTCTCTCTGCCCCTCCCCCGCTTGTGCTCTGTCTTGCTCTCTCAAAGATAAATAAACATTTTAAAAAAATGTGAGGGGCGCCTGGGTGGCGCAGTGGGTTAAGCGTCCGACTTCAGCCAGGTCACGATCTCGCGGTCCGGGAGTTTGAGCCCCGCGTCAGGCTCTGGGCTGATGGCTCAGAGCCTGGAGCCTGTTTCCGATTCTGTGTCTCCCTCTCTCTCTGCCCCTCCCCGTTCATGCTCTGTCTCTCTCTGTCCCAAAAATAAATAAACGTTGGAAAAAAAAAAATTTAAAAAAAAAAAAATGTGAAAGCACAGGGTGGATGTCATCTATTGGCCCCATATGCTTTCAAATCCACTTGTCTGTGGCAAAGATAAAAAAGGTTGTCTTTCGATTACGTTTGTCTTGAAATGAGAATTTAAAAAAAGGTTCTGGCCCGGTGCTGGCGAGGGCACGTCGCGCCTGGGTCTCTCCCACACTATTGCTGGGAGTTTATAGCAGCCTAGACGTAGAAACAGTCTGGCTTATAAAGTCAAACATGCATCATCCTGGAGAAGAGCCAGCACATTCACACATCAGCCTGAGTGTCAATGTTCGTAGCAATGTCGTTAATGACGGCCCCAAGCCAGCAACATCCCCGCGTCCCTCCACGGGTGAGGGTGTAAACAGCCAGCCGGCCGTGCGGCGAAATACCATTCAGCCGGGAGAAAGAACGTATCCGGATGGATCTCAAGGGGATCCTGCTGAGTGAACAAGCCCGTCTCACAAGGCCCGGTACCGCATCACTCCGTTTATCTGACATTCTGCAAGTAAAGAAGTTAAGAGGGAGAACGGACCAGCGGCTCCCGGGGAGCAGGGCTGGGGAGCATGTGGCTCCAAGCAGGTGACTGGGGGGGAGTCTCCGCGGTGACTGGACATTCTCTATCCTCGTGGCGCTGACGGACGCACCCAGTCTCACCACGTGCTAGCGTTTTAGGCTGAAAACGTGCCATGTCGTGCTGTGGGTTTGCTCTGGGCTACAGACAGACATAGGAAAAGACGATACAAATAAACATCACGTTGGCTCTGGTCTTAACCACTGGGGAGGCCGCTGGGGAGGCGGCCGCTGTTCGGAGCGGGGCCCCCACTGTGTCTGAAACGTTTTATTGCCTCGCGGGGGACACAGGGGTGTCTGCCGTGTGGTCCCCGCGCTTCCTCGCATATTTCGAGTGTGGCAAAGTGAGCGTGTGTGACGTTTTCGGAGGGGCCTGCACACACACGGAGCACCAGAACGGCAGGAGTGAGGCTCCAGGCGTGAGAGAGAGGAAACGGCCTTTCGGACGAAATAACTGGAAGTTGAGCCGCCCCGCACCCCAGAGCCCCGGGGGCGGAGAGCGGCCGAACCGTGTGTTTTGGAGCGAGGTGAGTTTTGTTTTGCTTTTATCGCTGTGTCCATCAGTGACATCCCGGGTAGAACGTGCACTTTGATCCCCCTTCCAGGTCGGTGCCGGGTCCAAAGTTTCGTGTCGTGAACGAGTGACGCTGGCTTGACGGGCTGGCACGCGGACCCCTCTGGGCTCCCGGACGTCTCAAAATTTCCCCTTTGCCCTAATTATTCAGTTCCCTTCGCGCTGAATGCCATGGAATTCTCGTCGTGAGTCCTTTTCTTCTCCTCTCTGTCAGGTCTGTCCATCGATGGGGAGGAGGAAAGCATTGGTTTCCATGGCCGGAACGTGTGCTTTTATGGCACATTGCGTTTTGTTGTTAAAGACGCCAGATAGCCGTCTCTTCTGCTGAATTAAGTGACAAAATCGTGTTGTGCAGGGTTTTCTTTTAAACATTAAAAAAAATTTTTTTTTAATGTTTGTTTATTTTTGAGACAGAGGCAGACAGAGCACGGGCGGGGGAGGGTCAGAGAGAGAGGGAGACACAGAATCCGACGCGGGGCTCGAACTCACGAACCGTGAGACCATGACCTGAGCCGAAGTCAGAGGCTCAACCGACTGAGCCACCCAGGCGCCCCTAAAAATTTTTTTTAATGTTTATTTATTTTTGAGAGAGAGAGAGAGAGAGAGAGAGGAGGAGGGGCAGAGAGAGGGAGACACAGAATCCGGAGCAGGCCCCAGGCTCCGAGCCGTCAGTCCAGAGCCCGACGCGGGGCAGGAACCCACAAACTGTGAGATCACGACCTGAGCTGAAGCCTGATGCTTAACTGACCGGGACACCCGGGCACCCCTTGTGCGGGGTTTGCTGTAGCAAAGAAAGTTGTTCGGAATCCCGAGTGAGACCTGGGTCATGGGCATGGAGGGACAGCACCCACGACGTCCTCTCCCTACTGACAGACTCTCCACAGGGGGCTCAGCACCACCCCTGTCCCTGCAAGGCCTCTCCCCCTGCTCCCCCCTTACACCTGCTTTTCTCCACCTTCCCAGACTGACCGCTACACTCCTGCCTCCCAGGAACAGAGAACTAGAACCACTGGTCTACACCCGCAGCCCCCAACCTCTCCTCCCACTCTTAAATCCAGGCCAATGTGGCTTCTGTTGCCATAACTACACTGGGACAAACTGACCAGTGTCCCCACCTCGCTGGTTCTAGTGACCCCACAGGGTCTGCGCTGGACTTGCTCCTGGCAGCACCTGACACGACTGAGCTCTCCCTCCCGCGGCCCCTCCCCTCCAGCCCCGGGGCTCCCCCACGACCGAGCTCTACCCCCCCCCCGCGGCCCCTCCCCTCCAGCTCCGGGCCCCCCCACGACCGAACTCTCCCTCCCGCGGCCCCTCCCCTCCAGCCCCGGGGCCCCCCACGACCGAGCTCTCCCCCCCGCGGCCCCTCCCCTCCAGCCCCGGGGCCCCCCACGACCGAGCTCTCCCCCCCGCGGCCCCTCCCCTCCAGCCCCGGGGCTCCCCCACGACCGAGCTCTCCCCCCCGCGGCCCCTCCCCTCCAGCCCCGGGGCCCCCCCACGACCGAGCTCTCCCCCCCGCGGCCCCTCCCCTCCAGCCCCGGGGCCCCCCACGACCGAGCTCTCCCCCCCGCGGCCCCTCCCCTCCAGCCCCGGGGCCCCCCACGACCGAGCTCTCCCCCCCGCGGCCCCTCCCCTCCAGCCCCGGGGCCCCCCACGACCGAGCTCTCCCCCCCGCGGCCCCTCCCCTCCAGCCCCGGGGCCCCCCACGACCGAGCTCTCCCCCCCGCGGCCCCTCCCCTCCAGCCCCGGGGCTCCCCCACGACCGAGCTCTCCCCCCCGCGGCCCCTCCCCTCCAGCCCCGGGGCTCCCCCACGACCGAGCTCTCCCCCCCGCGGCCCCTCCCCTCCAGCCCCGGGGCTCCCCCACGACCGAGCTCTCCCCCCCGCGGCCCCTCCCCTCCAGCCCCGGGGCCCCCCACGACCGAGCTCTCCCCCCCGCGGCCCCTCCCCTCCAGCCCCGGGGCTCCCCCACGACCGAGCTCTACCCCCCCGCGGCCCCTCCCCACCAGCTCCGGCCCCCCCCCACTACCAAGCTCTCCCTTCCACGGCCCCTCCCCTCCAGCCCCGGGGCCCCCCACGACCGAGCTCTCCCCCCCGCGGCCCCTCCCCTCCAGCCCCGGGGCCCCCCACGACCGAGCTCTCCCTCCCATCACCCCTCCCTCCAGCCCCGGGGCCCCCACTCTCTGGTCCCTCCCAGCCTGGTGGCTCGTCCCTGGGCCCTGCTGCTATGTCTTGTAAAGCTCTGAACATTCGAGAATCCCAGGGCTGAGTTCCTTCCCGACTCGGTCAGGGGGCTGGCTCACTGTCCTCTCTATGACGGGGGTCCATCTCCAGGCCACCCCAGGCCTCCTCTGGAACAGACCTGCGTCTCCAGCCGCCTACCTGCTGGCCTCCCTTGAGCCCCTACACACGCCCGACACATAACCTGTCCCCGAATGGGCAGAGCCCCCCCCCCCAGCACCCGCTGCTGTTCTGGCTGTTCCCCAACCTGGGAATGGGGTCCCCAGTGTAGCCGAATGCCTCCCTGTCCTCACCTCCATGGGGACCGCCCCATCCCAGCCCGCAGCCTCCCTGCTTCCCCACTATCTCTCCTGTGCGTCCACAGCACAGCCCCCCGATGACCTCAGCCACCTCTCCCCTCTGATGAAAACCCTCGTTGACTTTCCACCTCGCTCGCCGTGGCCTCAACCGGAAATGGTCAAGGTGTCGTGTGGCCTGGCATCCCAGCACGTGCGTCCCCTCCGCGAGCCCGCTCTATTGCAGCTGCTCACCCCAACAGACCACACCTGCTCCCGCCGTGGGGTCTTTGCAGATGCCGGCCCTTCGTCCTGGAGAACCTTCCAGGCGCCTACCCACAGGACGTGCCCCTCGCTGCCTCCCCACCTCTGATGCCCGCCTCCAGGTGAGAAGGCCTTTCCCGTCCGCCCGCATCAACGGCGTCTCGGGCACAGTTCACAGCCCCTTCTGCGAGGCTCCTTCTCACCTCTCCCCACAGCTTTTGATCGACTAGAACACGAGCTGAGGGAGCAAGAATGTGTCCACTGCCCTGTTCACCCCTGCCTCGCACATAGTAGGTGCTCAACAAAGCCTGGCTGAAGGAGGAGGGAGGGAAAGGGAAAAGCCAGTATGACTTTCAGTTTTCCAGCTTGGGGGCTGGGGGGGTGGCTGGCGGGTGGCAGTGTCGTTTACAAATAGGTGCATATTGTGACAACTTTAACACCAAATCCAGGCAAGGATGGTTCGTAAGGGGAAAAGTATATGCCTGCAGATGAACACGTACGTGCCCCAAATAACTCAGTGTAAAATCAGTCCCACAAAGCACCAAAAACGTCTTTTCTTTACCCTTTTATTTTTGAGAGAGAGAGAGAATGAGAGCCTGAGCAGAGGAGGGGCAGAGAGAGAGGGAGACACAGAATCCAAAGCAGGCTCCAGGCTCCGAGCTGTCGGCACAGAGCCCAATGTGGGGCTTGAACCCACGAGCCACGAGATCATGACCTGAGCCGAAGTTGGATGCTTAGCCGACGGAGTCACCCAGGTGCCCCTAAAAAAATTTTTTTTAATGTTTATTTATTTTTGAGAGACAGAGGAGAGGCAGAGAGAGAGAGAGAGAGAGAGAGAGAGAGAGAGACATAGAATCCGAAGCAGGCTCCAGGCTCTGAGCTGTCAGCACAGAGCCCGATGCGGGGCTCAAACCCACGAACTGTGACCTGAGCTGAAGTCGGACGCTGAACCCACTGAGCCAGGAGCCCCAGCACCAAAGATGTCCTCACACGACACCCCTCCTCAATGAGCAGTGTGGCCGAGTGAAGAACTCTATGCTGAAAACCGCTTTCCCTCAGAAATGTGAGAGAATCTTCTCCTCTGTCTTCTAATATCCAGTGTTTTTATCAAAACTCTAAGTCCATTCTTGCTCTGGGTTAGTTTTAAGGGAACCTGCTGTATTTTCCTCTCTGGAAATTGACAGGCTTGTCCCCAGGGTTCTGAAATTTTCGTATCGAATGTTTAGTTTTGTGTGTGTGTTAAGCTTAGCAAACTGACGTCCTTTTGTTCTGGAGATTTTTGTTAAATTATTTCTTTGATTGTGTCTTCCTTTCTGTTTCCCTCAACTTTACCTTCCAAGATTCCTATTGAGCTGGGTTTTTTTTTTTTCCACTATCACATTGTTCATTTCCAATTAACAATAGTCTTTTGTTTTGCGTTCTCTTCTTGTTCCTGAAAGCATCTTTTCAAAAATCTCTCCGGATCTATTAACAGCATGCACACGCACACGCGCACACACTCTCAGGCCTCACCTCCATACGAGGGCAGTCAGACCTGACCGCCTCCAGCATCCCTGCTCACCTCCCTGGTGAGATGATTTCTCGGCATTTACAAAGTTCACGTGCATTCCTTCGCTTTGGGCTTTACCCCTCTGGCCTGCGGGCGCTCTGAGCGCACAGCCCCTGAGCCAGGTGTTTAAAGGCCTTTTGGCTGTCAAATTAATTAATCAATGAAAGAAAGTGGAAAATTCAGGAGCCTGGCCCCTCTCTACTGTATCTCGTGAAACAAAGCAGGATAAGGAAATAATTCAACCCCGACTGTGCCTCCTGCCTTGTAAGGTCATTTCCCACCGCCTCCGCCTGCTGCCCCGCCTTACTTTTCCCGACGACACGCACATATTGGCTCTTTACTGATAGTAAAGACATGCCTGGGTCTGAATTTTTTCTCTTCCGCCCCAGACGAGTGACAGGAACAGACTCGACGTGCGTGGTCGTTTGTCCTGTGTCCCCCGACACGGCGTTTGGCAGCAGCGAAGGCGGCCGTTGTGTCAGTGAGACCGGAGGCCCCCGAACACCGACCCTGAAGTGCCCCTCAGGGCCCCGGGAAAATGCCTGTCTGGGGACAAGGAGGGGCGTGTCTGCTGGGGGGGGAGCCCGGGGAGGGTGCAGCAGGTGCTGTCACCAGTGTGTGAAGAGAGACCTCAGACAGACGAAGGGCAGGAGAGTACCAGGGACCAGGGCACACACGGAGTCCTGGAGCCGTGGCTTCTCTCCAGGGGCCTAATGACAAGGTTCCCCTCCCGCGCCTGCCGGCTGAGCAGGAGCCAGGAGGGCACCCCCGGACTCCGCTGCCCATTGGGGCCCCGGGGTCGGCCCCAAACACAAACACAGAGATTCCGGGGCTTGAATTCCATCCAGAGACCGGTCATTTAGTGCAATTGCATGCGGTCTGAAAAAGAAACTCCCACCCCCACACACTGCCCTCCGGCAGACAGCAGCCTCCACCATCGCGTCTCGCGGGGCCCGGGTCCATTCTGACCACAGGATCCTCCCAAAGGCACCACCGAGGAGCAGGCGCAATCACACCGTGTAATTTCCGTCTGGGAAGCGAAATGCCTCTGCCGTTACATCATTCCCCTTAGCGTAGCGGTCCCGGAAGAATAACACCCGAGATGGTTCTCGAGGCCGACGACTGAAATCTTCCTGTTGTGATTTTCCCTCCTGCCTCCCGTGGCCCCGGACCCCCCTCACACACAGTCTCTCACTTGCCCTCAAGTCCACACACGGAGGCGAGCGCCGTTATCCCGGTACCTGGTCCAGCCCACTGCCCCCGTGCCCTCCTCCCCGCGGAAGGGGACATCTGCACGACGCAGGTCAGGGGCGGGGCTCCCGTGGCAGCCCGGACCCCTCCCGTCCCACGGCTGGACAGCCGCCAAGCGGGCGGCCACAGTGGCCTGGAGAGGAGTCCTGAGCTCACGCGGGGCGTTTTGCATCTAGTGTTCTACGGGACGAGGTTGGGGAGGCTTGGTGGCCAGCCAGGGCCGGCTGGCTGAACGATGAAGTCATGCGAGCCCGCGGACCCGCTCACGTCGTGGTGGGAATGGGGACGGGCTTCGGTGCCAGCCAGAACGCGCCCACTCACCCGCTCAGCGGTGGCTCTGCAGCGGGCCGGCGGTCAGAAAGAATTCTCGCTTTGTCTGTAATATTCTAATTTTTTTTTTCAGTGGAAGCATGTTGGTGCGTTAGTGACATAGTCATGAGTTATGTTTAAAATCAAAGGACCACGGCCGTCCTGCTGCTTGGAGAGCCCTCGGGGCCTGGGAGGGGCTTCTAACTTCAGCTCTAATTGACTCAGATGCGCACCCTTCACGCCCGTTCAGGCCGGCCAGCGCCCGACCTCCCGCCACAGGCATCTGGGCACCACACGCGGGTCCCTCTGGCGGAAGGCGACCGATCAGAAAGCCGCACGGGAGAGGCCTTGACTCTCCAATCGCTCGTGCAGACAGACCAGCAGCTAACTACAGCCGGGGCAAAGGAGGGCGGCCCCGACCAGTGGTAACATAGGAGTCGTCCGCAGGGGAAGGGGGGGAGCGGGGCGGGACAGTCTGGAAAGAGGAGGCATCTTGGAAGAAAAGTAGCATGTGGACGAGAAAGCTCGGGGTCACTTCCAGTCCACCCCTCTCCCACCGGGAGGCCTCACCACGTGCCCCCTTTTGGGTCTCAGCCACCCCTCCGTCCCGGGGGTCCCCGCGGGAGACAGGACACCCTGTGACGTCTCATTTTTTTCATTACTGTCAATACTCACCAGAGCTCCAGGAGACGGACAAGGTGGGCAGCAAAGGTCGTCGGGATGGAGGAAGGAACCGGGAGGCTGACCCGGGTCTCTCCTGGCCCGGTGCCCCCTGCCCACGTGTCCAACAAGGTGGGCTGTGACTTGCTCGGGCACCCAAGTCCTGGAGTCGCACCAACCTTGTTTGAACCCAGCTCTGACACTCGCCGTGTGACCCTGGGCAAATTACATAACCTCCCTGTGCCTCCGTTTCTAGAGCTGCAAAATGGGGCTGTTAACACTTACACCAGACCAGCTGGGCGACGAAACGAGACAGTGCCTGCAAGATGCTTGGCATAAGCCTGGAGAGCCCACCATGGGGTCTCTGGTTCGGTGCCTGAATTTAAGAGTCAGGCAGGAGACCGGAGTCCGATCCGGGCCTTTCCCTCAGTGCGGTGGTTTGCAGCCCTCCGTTAGCATGGCTGCTCCGGGCTGGGGAAGGCTCTGAGACCTCAGGGATATGCACTAGGAGGGGTCTCTCACGTGAGCATGGGGGCACGTGTGTGGCCTCATGTCCTGTCCCCGCAACCCCGAGGCCCCCGTCCCGCAGACCGTCACCCCTTCTCTTCCAGGTGAAGCTTACCGGCACCTGGGGGGGGGGGGCTGCCCCGCACGCTCGCCCACGGCACCCTGGCCCCCCGGCCCCCTGCCCCAGCCTCACTCCTGGGGCCGGGTCCCCTCCATCTGACGAGTTCATCCAGGGCCAGGGTGGTGACGGGGACCTCTGCCCTCTGCCCCTCTCTCCTCTGCAGCAATGCAGCCCAACTTTCTTCCACGAGCTCCAGATGTCTGTCCCCACCCTGTGCACCTGCACCTCCAGACGTGTCAGCGAGCTCATCCGCTCCCGTCTCCTTCTTGCTCTGATGGAAAGGCCAGAGGCCAAGGCTCAGCTCGGAGCCCCGGCCCTGGGACTCAGAGCCAGCCCTCCCTCCTACACCCGCGACACGCCGCGTCCCCGCACCTTAGAATCCCCCGGGACCTCTCTCAGCCCCCACAGCCCCGGCCACACGCCAGACCGGGGATGTCACACTCTCTGGGATCGGGCACATCAGTGGTTTTCTGCAGGTTCGCCGAGCGATGCCCCCCCGTGTGGACAAGATTGGGAGGTCATGCCCTTGCATCCAGCGCCGAGAGCCCCGAGCCCGGCCGACCAAGGGCGGTCGGTCATTAGTACCCAGCGGTGCCCCCCTGAGAACCCTGTTTGATTCCAGATGAGGGAGAATGTCTGCAAGTTGTAGCAAAAAGCTGCCATTGGAAGTTACGCATGCAAGCTCCCCGAGGCCGAAATACACGACAGTGTTTCCACAGATACGCGGCCACGTTCAACCCTCTCCAAGGCTCAGGAATTTCCTAATCGTGTTTACAAACCATAAAAGGTAAGTATAAATAGTGAAACGAATTACACACGGGCTTGACTTTTTATGAATCAAATTCTGGGAACAGAAAAATGCCCTGAACGTTTTTAACATGAAGCACCTAGGATCTAAATGTTTCTAACAGAGTTGCAATTATCTGCAAATTCTTTAAGTTCCTGCTGAGCCATGAGATGTGCTGCCCCCACGTTTTTATTTGTCTAACTGCCCGCACCTCCTTCCTGTGGAAAGACCACAAGTAGTGCGCAAAGAAATGTCTTCTATTCAGTTGATTCAACTATGCACGTGTGACGTCTGTTGCCTGTAACAGAACTTGATTTCTCTGAATCTCAAATCTTTGGGCCACTCAGCCCCGTCCGTTAGGAATTGTCGGGCTGTGGACGGCCCCCAAAATGCTGACCACTCCTCGGGAAAAGGAACACGCACTCGAAGGCAGCTTTGCGCACAATTTCTGGGAGCACCTGCCCTAAACCCCCCCAGGCCCCCAGTGGAGTCCAACGAAATGAGAGGCCCCAAAAGCTAAGTGCACTCTCAGGATCTGAACCCAGACCTCCCGGCCCTGCAGCCGTCCTGGGGGAGACCAGCCCGGGCCACTCTGCCAGGGTTCAGGGTCTGAATCTGCTGCCTGTGGACACACGCCTGCTACCTCTCCCCTCCGTGCACGGTTTGTCTGAAGCCAGGATCATGACCTTCCCTGTTGTCTCTAGCCTCGTCAGCGATCGTGTTTGCTCTACAGACGCACCTCGGGGACACCGTGGTGCCACGTGGACCATCCCGATAAAGGTGGCGTTGCAACAGAGGGAGTCACGTGAATTTTCCGGTTTCCCACCATGCATATGAGTTACGTTCACACCACTCTGGAGTCTATAAAGTGTGCAATAGCATCATGTCTCAATTTTGAGGCACAAGTAAAAATACTTTATTGCTAAAACATGCTAGCCATCCTCTGAGCGATTAGCGCGTCCTGATCACTGCAGATCCCGTCCCATCGCCAACATCATAGCGAAAAGTTCGAAATATTACCAGAATCACCGAAAGGTGACCCAGAGACAGGAAGTGAGCAAACGCCGTAGCACCAACAGCATGGACAGACGAGCTCCCCGCCCGGCGGCCGCAGCCCTTCACTTGGCCGAGAGCCCAGTGTCCTGTCGGGATTCAGAAGCGAGGGAAGAGCCTCTCGGGAGGCGGCCTGCTGGCGTCCTCCATCGCCAAGCTGCTAAGTGACGTGGCTCCAAGCCCCGCATCTTGGCACGCACCGCCCTGCGCCCCTGGTCCCCAACGTCCCCTGGGGACGTTGCGGCTTGGTCCCCAGTAGGACCTGCCTCATCATCTTCTGTTCCTCGTGAGAGTCTGTCAGCTTGTGAGCTCCTGACTCTATCTGCCCTCAAGGACGCTGACAAAGGGGACTCCGTAGAGGCCACTGGCGGGATCGACGGGTGGGCGGGAAGCACTCACGGGCACCTCCTCAGGCATTGGCGTTTCCCGGCCACTCTCCCCATTGGCAGGACGGAGCACTTTTCCTCTGGGGAAGTTTAGCAAGGCTTCTCTCCGAGGATCTTGCCTCCTTGCTTATCCTCTCCTAACCCTTCGACTCAGAGAGCTAGAGAGCACCGCGACTAAAGGAGACCCGAGGCCGACCTAGGTCCTTCCCTCTTGTGCTAAAACACACACAAAATTCACCGTGTTATGCGACCACCACCACTGCCTATTCCAGAACATTTTCATCACCCCGAAGAGGAACCCCCTACTCCTTGGCCGCGCCCCATCCCTCCGTCCCCAGCCCCTGGCAGCCACGCATCCACTTTCTGTCTCTGGATTTGCCTGTTCTGGATGCTTCGTACGAACAGAACCGTAGAATATGTGGACTTGCGGCTTCTTTCGCGGAGAAGGTTTTCAAGGTCCACCGGCATCGTGGCACCTCTCAGTACGGCATCCATCCTATGGCCTTTGGGCAGCCACCCCTCACGCTCCATCCGTCCGCTGACAGGCGTTTGGAGCTTCTGCCTCGCGGTGCTGGCCTTTCGAGGTGTGGCCCGTGGACCAGCATCAGGATCACCCGGGAGCCTGTGAGAACTGCAGGATCGCAGGCCTCCCCCCTCCCCCCAGAAATGCCCCTCCACAAGATCCCCAGTGTTCCCAGCTTGTGGAGCCCCAGCCACGCGGGTCCCGGGCTCAGCGGTGCACGGACTCGCCAGTGTACCTGTTCCCCTCACCGCTGGGGCTTTCTCCATCCCGTACGTGGTCTTGCGTTGGAATCGGGAGATACTTGGTGAGCCGGGGAACAAGACGTGGCGGAGCCCTCCCCTTCGAACTGGCGACCAGAGGCTCCCACACACCAACTCGGGGCTGGAGGTCCGCGATTTCAGCTCCGCTCTGCCATTTGCTGGCCGCACAGCTTCCCGAAGCCTCTCTCTTGAGGTCAAGGGGGCTGTCTAGTGCTTCCCGAGGACACCCGTGGGCACTCACCACGGATGTGCCACCGGACCAGCATCCACACGCACACAGAGGCGCTTTTCTACGCCATCGGTCAACTGCCAACGTATCATGTAATGTACTTAATACTGTGGCCACTTAAACGCCACTACCTCCTTAATGCTACCCTCGCCCCACACGCAAATACTCTGCTTTCCAACCTTTTGGACTGTTTCTTCTGGTATTTATCTCTATACTTCTCAAGCACCTTCTTATGCTGCTGTTTTTTTGCTTTCAATTTTAGGTATTATCAATTAATCTATAAGGATGTAGGGATACGGATTTCTCTCTCTTACACCACCGATCCTGTACAGCTGCCGGGCTTCTCTCTCTCCACTCTCCCATGCTGGTTAAATCAGCATTCAATGGGGGCGCCTGGGTGGTGCAGTCGGTTAAGCGTCCGACTTCAGCCAGGTCACGATCTCGCAGTCCGTGAGTTCGAGCCCCGCGTCAGGCTCTGGGCTGATGGCTCAGAGCCTGGAGCCTGTTTCCGATTCTGTGTCTCCCTCTCTCTCTGCCCCTCCCCCGTTCATGCTCTGTCTCTCTCTGTCCCAAAAATAAATAAAACGTTGAAAAAAAAATTAAAAAAAAATCAGCATTCAACGTTAAATTACTATGACCATGTAAATACTACACATGATGACACCACACAAATTATGATTATATCTACTTTCTTCTGTAACTTTTTGTTTTTCCTGGAGTTGGTTATTGCTCCAATTTTTCATTTTCTTCTCTTCGTAGGTAACTATAAATCATTCCTAGAATTTTCTACTGGATGAGAAAGATTTCTCCTTGGCATAATCAAACACAGTAGTCTTCTGTCCATTTCATTTTGGGGGCATGTGTTCCCCAGACCTGATGAATAGCTGTCATTCTGGGAATTTCTTCCACCCTCTCCAGTGCCGAGTTCTGTTCCCAAATTTCAGGTTCAGGTCATTCTCTTTCTTGTTTTGCCCCTTCTTTGCTAGAGCATATCCTCAAAGAGTTTCTTAAGAAAGAAGGCACAGAAAGCTAATTTTTGAGACCCTATTATGTCTGAAAAGGATAGCTTGGATGGCAATAGAGTCCCTCTACTACCTTAAGCCTTTTAGGGGTATTACAAAAATTTTCAAGCAAATATGAAAGTAGAAAGCTAATGTGATATAATATTCATCACTCAGATACATCGATTGTCTTAATCCTTTCCAATAAGCTTATTTTACAGTCTGTCTCCTACAGTTCTATTTTCCGAAGTTTCCAGAGAACAGCCCTGCTCTTGCCTGTGCCTCTGACTCTCACTCAAGGAAGAGTGTTTCCTTGTGAGTCTGAACCCTGAGCCTCCATTCAGTGGGACTCTACCTGGAAGAATGACCTAGTTTGAGCTGATGTACCTTCCAGAGGGATTTTTCTGATTGCTTCAGCCAGACTTCCCAATTTTTATGTTAATTCTTATGATGGGGGTCCCGGACCACGAGGCTAATGTAAGTCTGAACCCCAAGTACACGAATGGCATGCGCCCGTGATTCTGAGGTTTCAGGAGTGTGAGTGTTTCTTCCCCACGCTCAGATCCCAGCCCAGTGTAGACGAGCTGGCATGCCACGTTCCCCTTCCACTGAACCGGTTCTTCTCTCTTAGCCACAAGCGTAGCCTCTAGGCTCCCAGCTCCGTGCAGGGGAAGGGGAAGCTTACTTCCAGCCCCCTACCCCCACCAACTTTGTGTGGACAGGACTTCTCTCTCGTCCAAGCCCTTATTATGACATGGGGACCCACGTCTCCTCCGTAAGTGCATGTGCTCAAAAGGTCAGGCCTTCATTCCTGGGACGTGGACCTTTAAAGTTTCCTTCTTTTAAAGTCAGCTGTTGGCTTAAATGTTTGCCACGTCTCACCAGGCATTTCTACACGCGCGCAGCGGGAGCTTTGGGGTTATCTAGTTTATCGTGTTGTCCGACTGTTAAAGCCAAAGCCATTGTTTTAGTTCACCGCATCACTCACAACTGCAGGGTAAATGTGGGATCCGAGAGTCCGTGAGACATTTTCTCTGCACCCCTCCCAAGTCAAAGCACTGAGGATCCAACCTCCAAGGCAGAGAAAGACGTCTGTCCAGAGATGGAGAATAGGGAGTCTCTCCCTCTTTCTGAAAATTCAACCAAGCGAGCGGCAAGGGGCACAAGCAAAACGGTGAGCCCGCCTTTGCGGTGTGAGCACGGCCCGCGTCCGCCCGCAGAAGACCGTGGGAGCAGCCTGGCACAGCCCGAGCGCAGTTCTCAGTGTGACCCTGAATCAACACCAGGCCCTGCCTCTGTTCTCTCCTTACCTGGCCGTGAACTATCTGGACCGTGTTTTTAAACCCCCCCAAGAGCTGCCGGATGTTTGCAGACACGGCCGCCAGCCCTTCTCCAGGCCCCTTCTCCGCGTGCCCGAGTGAAGTCTCTCAGAGCACCCGATACCGGCTTCGTCGCGTGAGCTCCCGGAGACCGGGCCGCCTTCGAAGGCTGAGCCGGATCTCTGAGCGTGTGCCTCTGGCTCCGAGCCCGGGGACGGACGCCGCGAGCACTGCACGCGTGCTGAGGGAGGGAACGAAGCGGAGGGCGCCGGGCCGGCTCTCGTGGTGGAGCGGGCAGCGGAGGCCCAGAGAGCACAAGTCCTGGGCGGGATCCAAGCTGTCGTGGCTTGCCTCCAGCAGATCGGGGTTTGTAGCCGCTAAGTTTTTACATCCTAAATTATTTCCTAGTAATAATAAGAGTTGGCATTGGAGCTACCGGACCATCGTGAGAACGTGGTTCAACAGGAAGCTCTTTATAAATGGTTAATCAGCCAAGGAAGCTAGACGGAGCTGACGGGGAGCTTCTCTGGGATTATACGAGGAAAGGGAGGCAGGATCCAGCGTGGAATCCACGTGGACGGAGTTCCGAAGCTTACACACCGGAGGCCTCATTTAAAAGACAAAAGCAGCAGTGACCACAAGCTTTCATTATCGGATGTTTTTCAAAACACAGAAGTACGAGATTTGGTTGTAACCGGCTGATATAATGTCACACACGAGGGGAAAGCTGACAACCTCCCCTCCCCGCCCCGGGGCCCTAGGACACCCACACCGGCAGTCTGGTCAGTATGCTCTGAACACGTTCCCTTCGCTCATGCAAACCCGGACAAGTTCACGTGGGGCTTAAATTGTTTCTCATTCCCCATATATTATCTCACTATACTCATTACTCTGCCGTTTGCCTTTTTTTTCTTCATATATGACACACGCTCCTTACCAAAAAAAAAAAAAAAAAAAAAAAGACCTAAACGTTCCTTTCTAACTTCTTTAGCTACTTCTACGAGCACACGAGGGCACCATTGTGCAAAGGTGGCGAGCTCCACAGCTGGTGGGGGTACTGGGGCCGCACACCCTGGCCACCCACGATCCGCGTTTTCTTTCCACGCTTTCCCCCACCCCTACGTCACGGGGTTGCCAGATCCAGCAAGTAAAAATGCATTACTTGGGACAGAAACAGTTACAGAATAATTGCATGGGACGCAGTTATACCAGAAAAATGTGGCCCTGAAACTGAAATTTCACGGGGAACCCTACATCTCATCTGGCAACCCGATTATATAAACACGCACACTGGGAGTCCCACTATAAACACTGCTTTGTACCTCTGACCCCAAACACCCAAGGACATGTCTCCAGGCCAGATGATACGGCTCTTCTCTCTTAACAGCCACATAAGAGGGCACAGTGTGGCTTCCCTAGTCTGTCCCTCCTGTCCCAAGCCCCCAGAAGTTTCCTCCGTGTCTCCTCGGTGCCACCTGCAGCTCAGGGTTTGTGCTTTGGGGACCGGGGACAGCAGCACGGAGACATAGCCCAGGAACTGGCTTTTGCACTTTAAACACACCAGGTTTTCTATACGCATTTTTTCAGGAGAAATGCTGGCGGCCGGCTTCACGGAAAGGAAACCGAATGAGAACCTCCCGCTAACCTGGAACAGAAAAGGTACGCAGATGAAGAAGACTGCGTTTTACACCGTCTTCCTGCGCCCCCCCCCCCCCCCCCCCCCGCCTTTTGCAGTCTTTCCTTGTGAAAAGGGAAGGATTTTCTTCTTGGGTTTTTTCCTCTTACAAGAAAAGGTTTAACTATTTTCCTTCGAACGGAGATACTGGTTTGCCAGCAGCTGCAGAGAAACCAGGAGAGAGGCCCCCCGGCTCTTGGGCCTGGGAATCCCAGGTGTCAGGCACGTGGATGGGACATCTGGGCTGTAGTCTGGACACCTGGGGAACCCAGGCTTGTCTCTGGAGACTGAAAATACCCTCTCTGGCAGCTGTCCACCTTTCCTGAGATTCCTCACTGGTCCTTCCTGGTCAGAGACGCGGCGCTAGGAGCGGGCAGGACAGGAAGGGACAACGCGCAGGGAAAGGCAGGAAGGAGGCAGGGAGGATGCGGCTGCGGGGGGGGGGGGGGGGGGGGGGGGCAGGCCGGGGCTCAGGACGCACACCGGAGCCGGGAGGCTGGTGTCAGAGGCCCACATGCACCCCCCCCCCCGCCTCTTTGCCTGGCCTTTAGGGACACCCTAGGGCGGCCAGGGAGGGGAGGGCCATGGAAAGTGGGTGCGTTAGACACCCACTCACGCCTTGTGTTAGGTGAGTCAGGTGGGCCAAGGCTTTCCCGTGGGAACCACTTCCGAGTTGGGGAAAGGAAGGGGGGGGGGGGCAGAGCGCAGCGCCTCCTCCCACAGGCCGGGCACCGAGCTCCGCACAGCCTCTTCCCCATCGCAGAGGGAAGCCCACCTTCGGTCGCGCGCACGCAGCCCCCAGACACGCCCGGACCCCGCCCCTACCCTGCGCTCCGCCTCCGACTCTGTGACCCCGGCCCTCTGCCCTCTGGCCCTCCCCAACCCCGAGCCCCATCCACGGCCCAGACCCCGCCCCCCCCTCCTCCACCCCGCGGACCCGGCCCCCAGTACTCTCTCCAGCCCCCTCCCCGCTGGTGCCTGAACCCACGCACCTTTGCGCACGGAACCCGCCCTCCCGGGACCCCCGGACCAGGTCCCCTCAGACCCCGGCGCGCGGTCCGGGACACTTGGCGGGGCCGTCCCGCCCCCCGCACGCACCGCGGGGACCCTGGCGACCCCGGGTTGGGGCCTCGCGCCCAGGGCACAGCGGAGGCCCGCAGGCCTGGGCGCGTCACAAAGGCTCATCGCCGGCGAGGGCGCGCGTCCCGGAGGCCTGCGCGGAGTCGGCGTCGGAGCGCAGGCGGCGCGGGAGCGGGCGGGCGGCTAGCGGTCCCCGCAGCCCAAACCGGGCGCAACGAGCGGGGCGCGGTGAGCGGGTAATGGGGCCCCTGCCGCCTCCTCCCGGAAACAGGCGTCCTCGGGGCACCTCCGGGCCGTGGGTGACGCGGCTTCCTTAGGTTTCTTCCCGGGCTGGCAGCTCCCCGCCTGGGGGACAGGTCTGTGAGCCCTTGGGGTGGGATCCGATCCCTTCCCGCTCTCTACGGGCGTTCACGGGGAGACTTTCCCAACTTGCAACACCTCTGTTTCCCCACCTGCAAACTGGGTGTGTTCACCGCGCCCAGCAGGGACCCCCCCCCCAGAAGCGCCTTGGCCTCCACTTACCAGGCGCAAACGCGGTATAGCCTCTGATACGCACCAGGCACCTGCACGGATCAGCTCATTTAATCCTCCCGCCGCTAAGACAGAGGCACCACTATTATCCCTGGTTTTCAGATGTGGAGACTGAGGCACAGAGAAATTTAACTTGCCCGAGGTCATCCCTAGCAACTGATGGAACCAGGACCCGACCTCTGAGCTCTGCGGCCTGCGGCTGGCGAGGTCATTTAGGAGGGGAGGATGTGCCCAGTACCGACTGTGGCTTTTGGCTTTCCCAGCCCGCCGATCGGTTCTGCCCACACCACCCCGCGGTTCCGTGTCTGAGAGCTCCTGCGCCCAGTGACTGCTAGGGCAAAGGGTTTTGCTCAGCTCTGGGAGTGGCTTGGCCTCTCTCACGCGCCTAGCTCCAAGCAAAGCGATGGGGACCCAGTTCTGGGAACAAAGAGACGACCCTCTCTCTTCCTTTGTTCAGTGTGCAAGTGCTACTCACAAGAATGAGGCCGTCCCTGGTCTCAAGGGGTGTGTGAGTCCCGCGGGAGACAGGTTGGGGCGAGGATCATCGTCAGGGACGGACACGGGCGAGAGGGGAACCCTGGACGGGGCCAGGCCGCTGCCAAATCCCGCGTGCAGGTCTGCCTGGATCTGGAGGTGGGGGAGGGCGCCGGGCCCCAGAGGACCCGGCAGAACCAGCCTCCCACACGTCACCACCGTCGGGGGCGCCCGGGGGTCCGTCACAGGGAGAGCCGAGAGGAGAGTGGCACGGACGCCCACCACGGTTGCACGCGGATCCTAGATGCAGCCGGGGACAGGCACGGAGAGCAAGTGAGCGACGCTCACGAGCTCACGCGCAGACACATGTCCGTCCTGCATTGAGAAATGCGACTAACGTGTCCCTCGGCTCCTGAGGGCTGTGTGACCACAGGCAGGCGCCCTCACCCCTCTGGGGCTCAGTTTCCATCTGTAAAGACATACTTCCCAGAGCTCCTCCGGCCCTGCGGTTTCGTGGGCCGTGAGGATAATCTCGGGCCACTTGGTCAAGTAGCCGGCAGAAGCCTTCCCGGGCCACAGGGCCGCAAGCTTGAAGAGCGGGGCCTCTGGGAGAGACAGGGAAAGGGAAAGAGGAGAAGTTTCAGGCCAGGGAAACGTGGAAATCAAACCGTCAGGAAAACCTCAGCAGATGGCTCCTGTAGAAAGTCCCAGGGCCCAGCACCCCAGGTGGGCGGTGGCCGGGCCCTCCCGGGGCCTCCCTAGCTTCGCAGAGGTCTCGCCTGCAGCCCGGCTGCCAGGTTGTCCCCACTTCTAAGTTCCCAGTCACCGTGTCCTGCAAAGAACGCATAAACCCACGCATCCCCGCGGTCCCGCTGCCCTGGCCCCAGGCTCGGAGCCCAAAGTCTGCTCTGGCCATTCATCCTCCCCCTCCCTGGAGGGTCGTTTCTAACGTCAGACTGACAACACCTGTGGACGCAGGACCCTTGGCCCTTGCCCGGCCCCAGCGGCCTCACGGGAGTCTCTCCGCCCGTGACCCTTGATGTGCCGCTAACCTTTTGAATGCAAACACCCCCATCGGCAATTCGGTGCCAAGAAGCCAGGGTCCCCATCCCCAGAAGGGGACCCGGCATGTCGGAATTCCAGTCTTGGCCCCTAGGACACAGCCTCTGTCTGCATCGCTCCGGGGCCCCTTGACCCGGCACCTCCCCCCTGTTCTGGCTCCAACCCCCACCCCCACCAGTGAAGTGACAATTTTTAGTTCCCCGCACATGAACAGATCCCATTCGTTCCCAGTTCTGTGGCTTTGCGCCACGGTGCCCTCTGCCCAGAGTGCGTCCGCTCTCCTCCAGCACCGCCAGGCCGACCTGGGCTGCCTCGCGGCTCCCACGCAGCCCGCGAAGCCCCTCCCAGATGCCGCCTCCTCTGAACAGCCCTGTCCCCAGGCTTCTCACTCCTGGGACTGTGCTGGGCGCGGGTCCCGGTGCGCGTGTGTCCGAGAGACCCCGACGGCCTGGGTCTCTGCGGGCCTTCACGGCGAGGCTCACCCCTCACGGAAGGGCTGCACGTGCGGCCGGGCTGCGAGTTCATTCAAGGGGGTCTGGTTTCTTTTCGGCAGGTCACGGTGCTTCCTTTTTACTCCCCACAGAAGACGAGCGGTCGCTTTTGTTTCCTCGTTTTTGGAAGCCCCTGCCTACCGCACGGCTGCTCTGGACACCCCGGCTCCTCAATGGACGAAGAAAGCCAAGCCGTCCAGCCCCGAGACCAGAGCTGCTGGGCCGCCCTGCCCGACGTGTGCCTGCGTCGCGTGTTCTGGTGGCTGGGAGACAGGGACAGGTCCCGGGCCGCCCTCGTCTGCAGAAAGTGGAACCAGATGATGTACTCGGCTGACCTGTGGCGGTACAGGACCATCACGTTCAGCGGGAGACCCTCCAGGGTGCACGCGTCCGAGTTCGAGTCGGCTCTTTGGTACGTGAAGAAATTTGGCCGCTATCTGGAGCACCTGGAGATCAAGTTTCTGAACCCTTACAATGCCGTGCTCACCAAGAAGTTCCAGGTCACCATGCGAGGCCTCCTGTCCTGTCTGGGCAAGAACAACAACCGCCTGAAGTCGCTGTCCGTGCAGCACCTGGAGCTGGACCGTCCCGTCTGGAGGAACAGCATCCGCGGCTCGCTCATCAAGAGCCTGAGCTTCTTCTTGAAGAAAGCGGGAAGGCAGCTGGATCACCTCAGCCTGAAAGGGGCCAGGCTGACCGTGGAGCAGGGCTGCGCCGTGCTCGGCTCCCTGAGCTGCTCACGGGGCGAGAGCCTGGTGTCCCAGCTCAACATCGAGGACTACTTCAGCCACCACCTGGCCGTCTACAGCAGCCCCCAGTTCAGCAAGACCATGGCCACGTTCCGCAGCCTGGTGTCCCTGACCCTCAACTACAACTGCATCTCGGACGAGCTGCTGGACGGCCTGTGCGAGAACAACGCCAGGACCCTCTGGACCATAAACATCAAGTGCCACGTCCACGACCCCCACGGCCAGGTCATCTGGGGCATGTCCTGGGCCAGGCTGGCCAGGCGCGCCTCCAACCTCAAGGTGAACTTCTTCTTCGAGCGGGTCATGAAGCACGAGCGCCTGGCCCGGGTCCTCCTGCAGGAGATCCCCGTTCGGGGCCTCAGTCTGAGAAGCTGCTACTTCAGCGACCCGGACTGGTCCATGAGGCCCACGCTGACGGATCTCCTGCCCACCTTCCGGCACACGCTGCAGGTAGGGGGGCCGAGGGCCGGGAGGCTCCCCCAGGGCAGAGGCCTCTCCTCTGCTGCCTGCTCCCGGCCGGGCCTGTGCCCACTCAGACCGACGCTCGGGCTATGTTCCCAGACTACGCGTCCCCCCCCACCCCCACCCCCCGCCCCTGCTCCGGGGTCACAGAGGGTGACAGCTACTGCTCACCTGTGCACGCACAGCACGAGGCATTTTCGGGTGGGCTACCCGGCAGGGAAAGCCCTCTGTGCCCTCTCGGAGCCTCTCCAGGTTGAGGGCGGGTCTGAGGCCGCTTCCTCCCGGCACCGGGTCCCGGCAGCACACAGTCGTCTGACTCCAGACCAGACCCACCAAGTCACTGAGGAGCCCAGGGGCGTGCGCGGCCCTCTCCCCTGGCCGCTTCCCCATCTGTAAAATCGGGGTCATTGTGTCCCTCCAAGGACCTCCTGGGGGGCTGGGACGATTGAGGTCAACTGATACAAATACCACCACCACCAACGAGGGCCTCTAAGTGCCGATAACTCAATTGAAGCCTGCCTGTTACTGTCCTTCCGTGGGGGGGGGGGGGGGGGGTGTGGGTGGCCGTCTGGTGGCTCAGCCGGGAGGCTGAGGGGCTGGGACCAGCGCCTCGGGCTCTGAGCTCCAAATGCCTCTTGCAGATTGGGTGAAATCACCCACACGTCCCGTCTGTTACCTGGGGCCCTGGGGCCACCGTGGTGGTCTGACCCACAGCCGGGCCGCAGGCGTGTTGTGGGAGGACCCGGCCGGTGCCCAGCATCTCTGCCCACTGCACCCCCACCCCCACCCCATCCCCCCTTCACTGCCTTTCCAGAAACTGACGTTTGAGTTCAACAACAACCACGAGTCCCTGGACGAGGAACTGTGCTTCCTCGTCTCATCCTGCAGGAAGCTGTTCTACTTCAAAATCTGGGCTTTCCTGGACGTCAGGTTCGTGGAGCGGATCCTGAAGAGCCAGGAGGAAGGGCAGTGTTCCCTGCGCACTCTCAAGGTGGGGCCCTGGGTCTGTCCCCGGCGGTACCTGCACGGGAGGGGGCCCAGAGCCCCCTCTCCCCAGCAGCTGGCTTTGGGCTGTGCCCGGCGATGCCGACCGTGCGCGCCCGAGGCCGGGACCAGCGTGGGGCCGGCCTGGCGCAGTCACGGGGCGCGTGTCGTGTTTCTGTGCTGCGCAGGTGCGAATTTACACAAACAGGTACGAGACCAACGACGAGGACAGGACGCTGCGTGAGATCCACCGGAAGTACAGGAAACTCATCGACTCCGAGCTCAACTATTTCGTCATCGCTTACCCCATGATGTAGGGAGCACTCTCCGAGGGCGTCGGAGCCCCCCGCCGGTTCCCACAGAAGGGCCCGGAACCCCCCCTCCCACCCCCCCGTGTCCATGTTGCCAGTTCCACCCCATCCGACGCCCCAACAAAGGCTGGGGCCGCTGGTGATGTGCCTTTAAAGTGCTATCTTTACCAACTACCCAGGGCTGGCTTCTCCTTGGTCCCCGGGCGTGGGCTGCATGGCCTGCCTCAGGCGGGAGCTGAGAGCCCGGAGCCACACAGAGCAGTGCCTCGCCCGACTCCTAGAACACCTAGAACACCTCGGGGGCAAACAGAACCATGCTTTCCCCCGACTGGCCAATTCAGAAAAGCCTGGCGTCCCTGGTGACCGCAGGAGCCCCGGCACCAGCTCAGCGCTGGGTTGGAAATGCACGCCGTCTGGGAGGTGGGGAAATGCCCGCTTGTGAGTTTTTTTTAACTTTTATTTATTTTTGAGAGAGAGAGAGCACGCACGTGTGAGCAGGGGAGGGGCAGAGAGGGAGACACAGAATCCGAAGCAGGCTCCGGGCTCTGAGCCGTCAGCACGGAGCCTGATGTGGGGCTCCAACTCACGAACCCGAGAACATGACCTGAGCCCAAGTCCGGTGCTTAACCGACGGAGCCACCCAGGCGCCCCCAAACTCCCGCTTTTAAATGCAGCCGCTCAGAACTGGGCCCACCTCCCCTGACCCCTGCACGGTGATCCCACGCCAGCGGTGCTGTGGCCGTCACTCCCACTTACAAAGAATTGTAATGTCCTGGGGACACATCCCTAATTCGGTGTTAGGTGAGAAGGCCAGGACACAAAGCTGCATGTTTGGTGGGATATCAATCATGTAAAGTGTGTAGGGGGGTGTTTTGAAAGCAGAGAAGAGCTACCCCAGAAATGTTAACAGCGTCCCTGGGTGACGGGATTATACGTGGTTTTTGTTTTCCTTTTTATGCTTTACCCCACTTCTCAAACTTTCTACGAGGGCTGTGTGCTATTTTTAGAATGGAGGGGGGTGGTCTCCTGTGTTTTAAATAGGAAGTGATTACAAATCCTTGGGCCCAGGCCCCAGACATGTATTAATCCTGCTCTTTTGAGATTTTTGTGCATATATTTGCATATAGGGTTTTTTTCCCAATAGACCTCAATTAATAAAATTTCAGAATACCTTCGACAAGGGTCTCGTTGCAGACTTGATTTGCATAGCCTTCTGTGTGCTCTGTCCGCATCTGTGCAGCTGCCCAGGCCTCTGTTAGAGTTCCTGTGGATCCAGTGTTTTTGAGGTCCCAGCACCTCCGTGGCCACAGCCCCAGGAACCACCCTGCAGCTGCTGGGTCCCCGTGGCTCCTGTCTCACTAGCATTCAGGATAGACCAACACAGGTGAGGGGGTAGGTCCCCCTGTTGGGGCACCAGAGGGGCCCTGGGAGCCACAAGGGCACAGCCAGCTCAGTGAGGAGAGCCTCCGCTAGAATGCAGACCACCTGTAAGAATGACTGGCTGGTTGACTGATTGGCTATTTGGTTGATTGGCTGGCTGATTAACTGGCTGGTTGACTGACTGATCGTCTGGTTGGTTGACTGGCTACTTGGTTGACTGATTGGCTGGTTGATCGACTGATTGGCTGGTTGGTTGACTGATTGGCTGGTTGGTTGATTGACTGATTGGCTATTTGGTTGATTGGCTGGATGATTAAGTGGCTGGTTGATTGATCGTCTGGTTGGTTGACTGACTGGCTGGTTGGTTGGCTGGTTGATTGACTGATTGGCTATTTGGTTGATTGGCTGGCTGATTAACTGGCTGGTTGATTGACTGATCGTCTGGTTGGTTGACTGATTGGCTACTTGGTTGACTGATTGGCTGGTTGATCGACTGATTGGCTGGTTGGTTGACTGGCTGGTTGGTTGACTGGCTGGTTGATTGGCTGGCTGGCTGATTGGTTGACTGATCATCTGGTTGGTTGACTGGCTGGTGGGTTGACTGGCTCGTTGATTGACTGATTGGTTGCTTGGTTGACTGATTGGTTGGTTGACTGATTGGCTGCTTGGTTGACTGATGGCTGGCTGACTGACTAATGACTTCTCGGCATGGACCAGTTTTGGACAGCTTGCTTTCATCTCCAAACATGGAATCTGAGTGTAGAGGAGTCTCATACAGAAAACACATGAACACATTTTATGGACATGTTTTCCAAAGAAGTGTGGCTCAGTTTACAGTTCAGACAATCTTAAGTCTGGCTCAATAGTTAACCTGGGTTTCTCATCCCTGCCTCTGCCATCTGTTTAGACATCACACGACATGCAGCCTCTGGAAAACTCCAGAGAGAATGAGTGAAAACACATGTAACATCTTGGTGGTGGTGTTAAAATAGTTTGACCCATGGGTCCCCTGACGACAGTCTGAAGGACACCGGGACTTCCTTGGCCACACAGACATTCCCATTCCCCATGGAGCTGAGGCAGGACCCCCAGCTGAGAGTAGGGGAGCCCTGGGGAAACACAGAGCACACGCAGTCTGTAACCCGCATGCTCAGGGCCCAGGGGTGGATGAAGATGGCCACAGGGTTGTGACCTCCGTGGGCCACGGCCGCGTGTCCCCGCCTGTCCCCTCTGGCCGGAGCACAGGAGCCTCGCCCGGCTGTGGGTGCAGCAGAGGAAGCCCTGGCGACCGTGATGGGGGCCAAATCCTCCAAATTTCTAAATGCGTGAGGAAAGCGGGACCGCGGTCCCCTGAGGCGCTAGACCACCACCCACAGGCAAGGCGACAACAAAAGTGCAGGCTTTGTTTCTGAGAAGACTGAGCGAGGGGCCTTCAGCTCTGGGCAGAAGGGTCCTGATACCTGTGACCTCCGTCCCCTCGGCCACTGACTGTGTGACCCTGAGTTCTGTACCTGGTTCAGACATGCTGAGCTCCCCAGCATGCAAATAAAGCTGGGACGGGGTCCAGGAGGCTGCACGGAACTGGGAAGGGCCACGTCTGTCGCCTGGACCCAGAGTTGGCCATGGGCCGTGAGGGATTTACTATGTGCATGACAGAACACAGACTCAGAAGAAGAGGTGACTGTCCCGGGGCCACACGGCCAATTAGTGGCAGAGCTGACACCAGGGTCCCTGACTGAAATGCGGGACACTTTCTACCCCCACCCCCATACAACAGGGGGCGTCCCCAGAAGGGGCGGAGTGCTCAGTGCGTGCGTGCGAGGTGTGGGTCACGGTTTCCTTGAACCCATGTAACAGCCCTGGCAGGTGGACACCATCCTCCCTCCTTCAGAGATCAGGAAACAGGGACTTAAGAGTAACCTGCCCGAGGTCACTCGCTCAGGAAGTGCCGGAGGCAGATGCGTCAACGCCAACCGGAACTTAGAGCCTCTCCCTTCATTCTGGCCAACTGCCTCCCACGCAAGGACATGTGGAGCGCCTGCGACTCTGGAGCATGGGAGCTTCGGACGAATCAGAGAAAACTTCCGTTTTACTATGTGTAGCTGAGAAATGCTGCCGTGGAAGATGGAGTTCTCAAGAACCAAGGTTTATTTTTGTTTTTTTTTTTAATGTTTATTTATTTTTGAGAGGGAGAGGCAGAGAGAGAAAGAGTCACAGAATCCGAAGCAGTCTCTGAGATGTCAGCACAGAGCCCGACGCGGGGCTCGAACCCACGAACCGTGAGATCGTGACCTGAGCCAAAGTCAGACACTTAACCGACCAAGCCACCCAGGCACCCCGAGAACTAAGGGTTGTTTTTTTTTTTTTTTTGAGTAAAATAGAAAGATAGGAATGCATCTTCATGACGTTAGGATGACAGATGTCACTGTTCCAGAAAGA
Organism: Prionailurus viverrinus; assembly: GCF_022837055.1. Lineage (NCBI taxonomy): Eukaryota > Metazoa > Chordata > Mammalia > Carnivora > Felidae > Prionailurus > Prionailurus viverrinus. The sequence goes on along the minus strand of NC_062574.1, from coordinate 727,063 downwards.
GTGTCGCCAACTATAACCTGATGGAAGCGATTTCTGTAGACACAGAATAACCCCTCTCCAGTGGACACTTGCCCCTTCACACTTCCGGCCACCCCAGAGGAGGCACCTTGCAGGCTGAAGTCGCAGAGTCCTGTGTGTTCACCGGCTGAGCGTCACACGTGGTGAGAGATTCGCGCGGCTTCCCTGGCTGGCACTCGGGTGATGGACCTGATTCCCACTCCTCTGCATCTGCCCGAGTTCAGGCTGGAGACAGACCCGCTCGCTCCGCGCTGACCGCCTGAGAGTGAGATCGCGAGGAGGCGCCCTCCCCCTCTGTTTGCACAACCAGTGGTTTCAGAGCGACTCGTTTTGCCCGTGCTGTCTTCCTGAGTACCGAGACCCCACCCTTTTTAAGCAGCGGGAACAGGCGCCAATGACACGGACACTGGGAGCAGTGGATGGAACCGCCCCATCGAGTCCTCTCCGACCACACGCCGGTTTACTGGTCGGGATTCACTACTCCCGGTTTACCTGTGGGGCAGCGGGCACTCTGGGAGCCGGGGACCTGTGGGGACCAGGCAGGTGACGGGGCTGACCTGAGCCAGGTGGTGACCTCAAGGAACCACGGAGCCGCTCAGAGCTGTTTTCACAAGAAAGGGTTTCCCGCTGAGTCCTCGCACCTGCTGACCACACCCCCTGGGATAATCCCAAGTCTGCACAGACACCCCCTGCCTCTCACCTGGGAAGGGGCTCCGGACCCTTCCCAGCCAGAGCAGAGGAGCTCCCGGGGCGTCCCCAGGGCAGAGAGGAGGGGGTCCCTCCTCATCACCCGGCAGGAGACATGCAGCCCCGGGGCAGGCAGGTCACGGCGCAGGTCGGCTCGAAGCAGACGCCCTCAGCCTCAGAGAGGTTAGGGACACCCCTTGCCAGCCGCACAGACGCTCCGGGCCAAGAAACACTTAGATGCTAAACCCCGAGGGAGTCGGGCCCGCGTCTGACACTGTTCAAGACACCGCGTCTGGAGCTGGGCAGCCAGATTCAGGGAACATCAGAGACGGGAAGGCCCTGGGCTGTCTGGCCGACTGTCACCTTGCAGGGGGCCCTAAGAGGAGGCGGGGCTCGGCTGGCCATGTGGGAACTAGAATCCAGGTGCTGACCCTGGGCGCGGGGGCTCCGCCCTCCTGGCCAGTGCCCTCCCCCCACCCCCGCATCACCGAGTCGAGTGTGAGCACCGAGCGTGGCAGCGGCTCCGAGCAAGGCGCCTGGACGTGAGCCCCGCACTTGCGAGGTGGCCCTTTGACGTCAGAACGAGGGCGGGTGGCCAGTCCCCGCAGCCACCATGAGGGAAGAGAGGTCATACCTCACCGCGCCTGAGCCGTGAGCACAGCTGTGCAGAAGCGACGCGGGTGTGAGGGCAGGGGGCTGTCACCGCGGCTCACGCAGCCGCGCGGTGCCCCCCCCCCCCCCACCGAGGCGGGCAGTGCGGGGGCCTCGGCCCCCCTGCGTCTCCAGAGCTGCCTACTCGTCCAGACACAGGCTTGAATCTGCGGCAGAAACGGGGAACGTTTTTCCTTTCTCCTTTACTGTTACTTGAGTCTGAAAAAATGATTATCCATTGGTCTGGAGACCGTCACTAAACTCACACCCTCCATCTGCATCCAGGGGAGGAAGGAGGCTGGGAACCCCTCCCGAGACCGGGGGCTAAAGGAGGCGCCCTCTATCTCCCTGGCTGGTGACCTGAGACCACAGCCTGCCCTGCCTGACGGCCGGCTCTGCAACAGACGCGCCCACTAACGACCCCTCCGGCCAGTGAACCAGAGGTGTCCTCCCCACCCCTCCCCTGCCCCCGAACCGCACGACCCCACGTGGCAGCAGCCGGGCTCCTCAAGCCCCAGTACTCAGCCGACTTTCTAGGAGCTGAGGCCCCTCCGTCCTCTTGGGTCTCCCAGCAGAAAGGGGCCCAGAGAGACGCCTGCAGGTGCGGGTAGATCCAGGGCCTCTGCTCTCATCTGCTCTCTGGGAGGCTTGAAAAGTGGGTCTGAGTCAGCAGCCCCGGCGTGGTTTCATAGGGAGCGGGGATGGTGGCACCAGAGAGGTCCGTCCCTCTCCCAAGTCTGCGTAGGGGATCCAGGACCACACTGGGCGGAATCAGAACTAAACGTCTGGGACCCCTCGGCCCCAGGCCCGAGTCCCGTGATGGACGATTGGACCCGCGGTGCAACTGGGGAGCCACCACTGCCCAACCAGCGGCCTGGAGCCGCCCCCCAAACCTCGGCCCCGAGGCCCCGCCCAGAGCTTGTGTCTCTGACCGCAGTCCTGCCTCCTGAAGCGAGAGCTCTGTGCCACCGATCGATCGTGAAGTGCTTTAATCAGCATCTGAACCGTGGGCACAATCAGCAGACGGCGTCGGGGCGGGGGCCCCCCGCCCACTCGCCCTGGTCGCCCCGTCCCTCGGGGGATGGACTTCCTCATGTGGGTGCACAGCACCTCGTCGATGTAGATGGTGTTTTCCTTCACCTGGACCTCCTCCTGCAGGGCCAGCTGCCTGCAGTTCAGGCCCTTCAGCTCCGCCTGAGCCCGGGCCAAGGTCTCCTTGAGTCTAGGAGAAGAGGGAGAACCTGAGGCGCTTTTCCGGGGCCGGGTGCGGGGCGGAGGCGGGGGGGGGGGGGGGGGGGGGGGATGAGTTCATGTGTTCGGGACAGAAGCCAGATTGATAGTTTCCTCCCCACAGAGACTTCAAAGGGGCCAGATTCCCAAGGCAGAAACCCCCACCAACTGCCAACGCTTAAAACTGTGGATTTTGGGGGGCCCCTGGGTAGCTCAGTCGGTTGAGCGTCTGACTTCGGCTCAGGTCATGATCTCGCAGTTCGTGGGTTCGAGCCCACGTCGGGCTCTGTGCTGACAGCTCGGAGCCTGGAGCCTGCTTTGGATTCTGTGTGTCTCTCTCTCTCTCTGCCCCTCCCCCACTTGTGCTCTGTCTCTATCAAAAATAAATAAAATATCTTTAAAAAATTAAAAAAACAACTGTGGATTTTTACCTAAAGTCTGGATTTGGGCTCCAGAAAAATTTAAACCTTGGGACCCATTTTCTGCGTGACAGCAAGTGGCCGCCCTCTAGAAAGGGAGCCCTCGAACTTCACCGGTGCAAATGCACTCATGCCCACGTGGCTCTGCCCAGCCCTGTTCACAGTCCACATGCACAGTCCTGTGCACCCCGAGTGCCGGCCGTCCCCTACCTGGCGACGCTGTGGGCGATCTCTTGGACCTCCCTGACCAGCCGACACTGTGCGGCATCGCGACACAGCTCCACGTTAGGCCGGTGCGTTCTGGTCTCCAGGCGCGTGTGAGCCACCTTGGCGGGTCCTTCCTGGTCAGCGATGCCTTTTCGAGAACCGTGACATTTTTCTCCTGGCAAGCAATCTCTTCCATGACCTTGCAAGCGGATCGGAGACAGTGAGGGCGGGCTGTGCCGTTCAGCACTCGGCCGCACACACTCTCACGTCTGCTGTGATCACGTAGGTGAGCAAGGCGGGACATCAGACTTGCGCCCCCGCAGGGCCCCTGGACGTGCCTGACCTCTCCTCCCTGCCGAGGGCACAGCTGGCCGGCGAGGAGGCTCACCGACCCTCAGAACCTCGCCGGTGGGATGAACGAGGCCACTGTCGCCTCACGTCCTTCCCCGGGCACGTGGATTCCCTGGAGAACGCCCTGAGCGTGGGCTGCAGGCTGCCCGCCGACCTCGGGTGCCCTGTGCCGGGAGCAGAAAGCTGCCCGTTTCCCTGTCGGTCTGCCCGCCGGCCCGGGGTCCACCCTAGAAGCCCGGAGAGAGTGGACGAGCTGCCTCAGGGTCTCTTTGATGGGGGCTTGTGCGCAGAAAAGATCACTTAGAAGTGACTTGGGGTTTTAGATGAATACTTAACTAGTTTGAAATTGTATTTCTTCCTTAAGCTTTTTTGTTTTTAAACTTTGCATCATGGAAATTTCCAGAAGAACACAGAAGTAGAGAGGATAGTGACCCGGGTGGGCCCCTCATCAATTTAAGCAGCAATCACTATATGGTCAGCTCTTTTCCATCCCAGCCCCGCCCATCCGCTCAACCATTTTAAAGCAAATCCCAGATATTATATCACATTAGTCTTAAAAAGTTGAGTACGTGTTTTTAAAACATAAGACCTCTTGGGGCACCTGGGTGGCTCAGTCGGTTAAGCATCCGTGTTCGGCTCAAGTTATAATCCTTTAAAAGCAGGCTACATTCTCTTAAATTTTGCAAATGCTTAAAATACCCAAAATGCACACAGATTCTTGAAAACAAAATTAGTCACCATGGGTTAGGTCAGGACTCAGCAGTATGGCCAAACCCAGTCTGATGCCTGTTTTTGTTTGTACACAAAATTAAAAAAAAAAATTGTCTTTTTAATTAGCAGACTCTTTTCAAGAGCAGTTTTAGGGTTTCAGCAAACGAGCCGCACGTCCAGAGTTCCCAGTACCCCCTCTCCCTGGAGGGCAGATTTCTCCATCATCAGCGTCTGGCATCGGTGTCATGCGTTTGCCACAATCGGTGAACCGTGCTGACACGTTAGTAACTAGTCGACGGTGACGTTAGGGCTCACTGTGCACATCCTGTGGATCTGGACACATGCGTGATGACACAGGTCACACGGGATAACTTCACTGCCCTAACCACCCCCCCCCGCCCCCCCCCCCCCCCCCGCGCCATGCACCTCCTGTTCACCCCTCCCCCTCACGGAGACCCCGGCGACGTCCGTCCCTGTAGCCACGCCCTCTCCAGAACATCACGTGGGTGGGAGCAGACATGACTAGCTCGGCTTGGATTTCAGATGGACGCCTCTCATTTAGCGATCGCTGAGGTTCCTCCACATCTCTCTGTGGCTTCACAGCTCGTTTCTCTTTCTCTGGGTAACATTCCGTCGTGTGGATGGACCACGGCCTCTCCGTCCGTTCATCTATCAAAGGACACCTTGGTGGCTTCCAAGTTTCGACGATCATGAGTCAAGTCCTACGAACGTTCGGATGCAGGGTTTCGTGTGGACATAAATTTTCAACACATCTGGGCAAACGCCCCGCAGCGAGACCGCTGGATTTATGCGCGCGCTCGGTTTCCTAAGAGACTGCCGAGCTGCCCTCCCGGCTCCCACCAGGATGGACTGGCAGCCCGTTGCTCGGCCTCCTCGCCAGTGTTTAGCGCCGTCCACCTGCTGGATTTTCTGCAGGTGCGCACGGCATCCCGCTGCCTTCACAGGCACCTCCCTGGTGACCTACCACGTGGTGCCTCTTTCCTCGTGCTCAGCCACCCGTGTCTCCTCCTGTGACGTGTCTCTTCACGTCTTTTGCCCATGTTTCAGTTGGTCTGTTTGTCTCCTTCTTGGTGAGTTTTAAGAGCTCTTTGCCTATTTTGGGTACTGGTCCCTTATCGGACGTGTGTTTTGCACGTCTTTTCTCCGAGTCTGTGGCCCATCTTTTCTCTTTAAAGGAAGGTTTTCACAGGGCGCCTGGGTGGCTCAGCCGGTGAAGCGTCCAACTCTTGCTTTCGGCTCAGGTCCCGATCTCACGGTTCATGGGGTCACGCCCTGGCGTCGGGCTCTGCACTGGCAGCATGGAGGCTGCTTCGGATTCTGTCTCTCCCTCACTCACACATGCTCATATGCACACACACTCTCTCCCTCTCTCGAAAATAAGTATACTATAAAAAAAAAAGTGAAAGACAGGTGTTCACGTATCTAAGTGGTTGAAAAAAACAAAAGAAGAATGAGATTTCACGTCATGTGAAAATTATATAAAATTCAAATTTCGGTGCCCATAAATAAGGTTTTACTGGAACACAGCCACGCGCATTCATTACAGTGGCTCCTTCTGGACTATGGTGGCGGGTTGACAGACGGCACGGGCCGGGCTGTCATCACTTTGCGCTGCCCCAAACATCACAAACCCCAAAGCCACGGTCGTGACCTGACGGCGCGACTTCTGTGGCCACGCACTGCCACCTTACCTGGTACACCAGCGCACGCTCGTTACGGTAACACAAGGAAAGCAGCCTTTGCGTTTTGCACGTTTAAGGCGCATCAAGGGGGGGGGTTGTTAATCAAGGAGACTGCACAGCAGGGCCGGACGTCTGCACCACAGGGCGCAACATTCCCCGCCCCCAGGAGCGGGATTTCTTCACAAAAATGAAACTGAGGGTCCGAATGAGGCTCGAGCAGCCCTTCCGTCAGCCACGTGGGAAAGCCGCTCACCGAGGGCGAGTTAATCAGGTCGTGTTCGATGGCGGCAGCTGAGGAAGGGCGGCCCGAGGATGCGAATTTGCTGGTGACCCTCGGTCCTTCTGCAAGAAGGGTTGAAGCGCTAAGCGCATTAGAAGCCCACCGATGGTCACTCGAGGAACGAGGCGCGTGCCTCGGACGGTCCGTCTTGTTCCCCGTGAGCTGCCCGGCTGGGCCTGAGGCCTTCCTCTCAGAGCCAGACGGTGCCGGCAGCCTCAGTCACCCATTCAGGGCACAGGCTCCCAGACGCCGAGCTCCCGGACCCCATGGCTCCCTGGCCCTGCGTTCTCCGACCCCTCCGCTCCCTGACCTGGGGGATCCCTGACCCGCCACTCCCAGGGCGAGGTCACCAACCCCCACAGCAGCCTTGTCTCTGATCCGCCCATAGGAGAGGGGACAGTCCCCGTGCCGACTCTTGTGAACATCGGAACGATTGCAGGGTGCGTGTGGGTCGCCTCCTGTGACACGTGGCCCGCGTCCCACCCCCTCGGCTGTGCCACCCAGTCACCCCCCACGTGCCCGCCCATCCCTCCCACGCATGGGGTCGGCAGAGACACAGCCTTTGCGGTCGCCGTGACGGGAGGCAGTGACGGGAGCCACCCGGCCCGGGCTCCGCGCCCGGGGCTGTCGCCCGTGAGCCCGTGAGCCCCGGGGCCGTAACAAAGCTGTCAACCTTTCTGGCCTCAGTGTCCTCACCTCAGAGACAGGGACCACGACGCTGCCCCTCTCATTGTCGCGTGTACTGGCGGCAGTCCTGCGGCTGAGGCCCCACCCCCACCTGCTGCCCCCCAGGCCGCCCTGTGCGGTCTGCCGGGTCTCACTGAACCGGACTCCCCAGCCTGTCCAGACGGCTGGATCCCTTGTGGACTCAGCACCCCCGGGTCCTCAGCTCCGGGGCCACGACCCTTCCTGCCTCAGACCCGCCTTCCTTCCGGGGCCCCCACCAAGCCTCCTCCTGCTCCCTGGCCGTTAATACCACTCTCAGCGGCGGCCGCCAATTTGTACCGGGGATACGTCGTATGAGCCACATACACGTGCGTACGTAAACGCGTGTACTCGTGTGTGGCACGTCCTGGGGGTCTGGCCGGGGCTGTCTGGCGTAACCCTGACCCACCCAGACAGCTCCCTACTTTATCAGCGAGGAAGATAAGCAACGGGGCTCAGGCGGATTGCGCACGCTGTCAATTTTCTGTATGTTCTGATGTTCTGCCATCAAAACACAAACCTTTCCTGGTGGGGAGGGCCTGGCGACGGCCAAGGGGCCGGCCTGCGCTCGCTGCCGGCAGACTCATGGTCTGGGGCTCGGCCCGCTCTGTGCGCCCCGAGCCCGGGGGGCCGTATCTCTCCGCCTCAGCCTCCCAGGGCCAGGTGCCAGGGACGCCCCCGAGGCCCAAAGAACCTCTCACATCACTCGGGCCGGTCCCGAGCTGCTCTGTCGGCCCTGCCGCGTCTGCCCAGGAAACCCCAGGAAGCCCGGGCCCCTCACACCCGCCGTGGGCCCCGGCCACCCGCGTCTCCTCCCGACCCTGAGCGGGCGTCCGCCTCTAGGGCCCGTGGGCCTCGTCAGCTGTGTCTCCCCGGCTGCTGCACCTGGGGGTCCGTCAAAAAAGTGCACAAACGTTAAGGGGGCTCCCCAGCACCACACGGGCTCCATCTGTCCAGGGTCCACACGCTCACCCGCCAGGCTCTTCTCGCTCCCGCGGTGCTGACTGAACCCCGCCAAGTGCTGAGTGAATACCGTGTTACTGAATGAATCCCACGGTGCTGAGTGAATCCCGCCAGGGGCTGACCGAACCCCACCAGGTGCTGACTGAACCCCATGTGGCTGACTGCAGCCTGCCAGGTGCTGACTAAACCCCACGGTGTTGACTGAATCCCACCAGGTGCTGACTGAACCCCGTGGTGCTGACTGAACGCCATGGTGCTGACTCAATCCCGCCAGGTACTTACTGAACCCCGCGGTCCTGACTGAACCCCGTGGTGCTGACTGAATCCCGTGGTGCTGAATGAACCCCGTGGTGCTGACTGAACGCCACGGTGCTGACTCAATCCCACCAGGTGCTGACTGAACCCTGCCGGGTACTTACTGAACCCCGCGGTGCTGACTGAACCCCATGGTGCTGACTGAACACCACGGTGCTAACTGAATCCCACCAGGTGCTGGCTGAACCCCGCGGTGCTGAATGAACCCCGCTTTCTGCCCGTGTGGCTCCTCACGCAGCTGAGCTGTCTGACGGCCAAGGCCTGGGTTCAAGGTCCGAGTGCAACTCTGCCGGCCCGCTGCCACGTAGGCGGCCTCAAGTACTTACACCATAGAAACCGGCACATGCTGAAAGTCAGGGCCCCGTAGTTCTAATTTGTCCCGAACGCCAGGTCAGCAGCCCAGCAGCGGGTGACCGAGAGGCACGCGGCACCCGAATCCTGAAACTCCGGCGGGGATTGGGGAATCGGCGGCATCCGACGAACTCATGGAATTTCGGAGCCACGAAGGATGTGGCCACCTCGCACGCGAGCGGAGCCGAGGTCCAGGGTAGGCAGACGGCCTGCTCTTCGTAGAGATGACGCAGAGGCCCCGAACGGGGCCAAGTCCCCTCCGACCCCAGAAGCCGAGCCCTGCGGCCGAGCTGGGGGGCCGAACAGCCTTCCTCCTTACAGACCACAAGCACAGGCCGGGGGCCAGGCTGGTCCCACCGCCCGCCCCTCCCCACCCCCGGCGAGCCTCCAGCTCCCCCTGCCGAGGGGCTCACCTTGGCCAGGTGAGCGGCCAGCTTGTCCCTGGCGCCCTTGGTCTCCTGCAGCCCGTCCCTGAACGCCGCGTCCACCGCGTCACACTGCCTGCGCAGGTCGCCGGCTGTCTGGGACAGGATCCGGTCCACCAGGGCCTTCAGCGCCAGGGAGCTGCTCCTCTGCTTGGCGGCCTTCTCCACGTTGGCGTTGGAGAACTCCAGCCAGTCCTCTGGGCTCACGGAGCTGAAACGGAAGCCACGCGCTCACTCGCGGCGCGTCGGGCTGCGGAAGGGGGTGCGCACGGGCGACGGGGCCCCGCGGATCCGCGGAAGCTCGGCCTGCCCCCCCCCCCCCGGGTCGGGAGCACGAGGAAGCCCCCCTCTCCAGAAAGAGCCAGCAGCGGTCCCTCGGTGGCCACCTGTGTCACTCTGGTGCCGGGCGCTGCAAACGCGCACCCAACTCGGGCTGTGTCCGCGGGTGTGGGCCGGAAAGGGGGTGATTAACGTGCCCCCCGTACATTTAAAACAGGACAAGTTCTCACTGTTTAGAGATTTTGTATCAGACGCCCCTGAGGCGCCCGCACCCCCGCCCTGGGCCGCCCTCCACTCACTGGGGCTCCACCCTCACGGCGTTCTCCGAGCATCGGATGTTCGGGGAGTTGTTGTTGAGGGAGAAGCAAACGTCGTCGATGGTCAGGGCCACAAACTTGTCCTTCAGGTCCTTCTCCAGGTTGTACTTGGCCGAGCGGTTCAGCCTGCAGGAAGAAGGAAGCGGGGTTCCCTCTGCGACGCCCAGGCGGCACCCGCGGGCCCCCGGAGACCCTGGGACACCAGCCACCGCGAGCCTGGAGCAGGACACGGTGCCTGCTCCCCTCCCGCCCGCCCCCGGCACCACGCTCACCACTGGGTCACCCACCCTGGCCTTCCAGACCCTCCGTCCCACCGGGACGGCTCCTGATGTCAGCGCGGAAGAGTGCGGAACGTGAGGGCTGAGCGCTGGCGGGAAACGGCTCCGTGTCCTTTGGGGTGAATCCCTGCCCCCCACCCCGTCCCCAGCCACGGCCAGGGGGCGGCTGTCACGTAGGCCTGATTCTGCGTGTTCTCGGGCCGCCTGGGGCCTGTTTCCTGGGCACGCCCCGGGGGGACGCAGGCGGGCCACAAGGACGCACCTGATCTGCTCGGACACCTCCTCCAAGGTGCGGGTCAGCAAGGCCGTCACCCCGCGGATGATCTCGGCCTCCTTCACCAGCTCCTGCTCCACCTTATCGTGCACCAGGTCGATGCCGACCCGCTTCTCCCTGGACGAGAGGAAGGGGCTGCTCATCCAACGGGCCGGGGACGCCGGACACGCCGTCTGTCCGGACAACGGGTTCGAGTACGACCAGACCCGTCTGGGTGGCGTGGTCGGGACGTGCACGGGTCCGTATCTGCGAGACTTCAAAATATCCAGACGACAAGGAAGCAAGACGATCGATTGCTCACTGCTCACGACGGATACACTCGTCCCCTCAATTTCGCCTTCATTCAGAAGCCTTTTCCTTTTTTACTCATTCGTTAAAAACATCATCTTTTGACTTACAATTCCAAACACGCCTGTTTCCTTCCTGGAAACAGGACCCAGTCCTGACTGTTGCCAAGGATTTGAATCCAGAAAGATGCCCTTCGATAGTAACCACGACGCAAGCTCGCTATTCCCACGCTGGGCGTCCGTGACACCACAGGTGTCGTGCCGACCTTTCAAGGGGATTTGTGACGTGCCCTTTCCAGCAAACTCGAGGAAACGGCGCTTCAGAGCAAGGATCTCACCCAGTGTCACGCCACGTTCCCGCCATTTCTCCCCCCAGAAGGACCCGTCCCTGCCGATCTCTCGGTCCACCCCGCATGGCCGTGCGTGGCGGGAAGGCCCCTCCTCTTCCAGCCGCGAGGTCTCGAACTCTGCACACCCGACTGAGCCCACCCCACTGCTGGGCGTGAGGTGAGGGTCCGGAGAGGTCCCTGGGCTCGGTCGCTAGGACCCTGGGGGCTCTGGCCAAGGAGCTGCCACTTGATCTTGGAGGCATCGGGTTGGAGGGAGAGGACTGTGAGCCCAGGGGGGCCCCGTGAAAACTGGAACAGTGTCTCCCCAGAGCAGACAGCACCGCCCACTCCCAGGACTGGTAGGAGCAAAGGGACAGTAAGAGGTATGTCTGCACAGGGCCCTCTGGGTGACAAAATGCTCCCGTGTGGCTTGGTGCGCGGGAGCAAACCCGTCCTGGAGGAGCTGGGCCTGCCCTGCGCATCCACGCTAGACTGCTGCCGTGGCCATGTGACTAAGCTCTGGTCAGTGGGATGCAGGTGGAAATGGCAAATACCAAGCCCTAATTATTCCTCCTTGCGGGAACACAGACGAAATGGCTGGAGCGCCGGCTGCCGTCTGGCGACACGAGGTAACCTGGGGGGATGAATGCATGCGGCAGAGCACGGGACGGCAGTCGCCCGGAGCCTAGCACGGCGCGCACCGTGCCAGGCCTGCGCCGTCTGCAGACTCCCTAAGTGTGAGACAGACAGAAACCACCCTATTTAAATGCAGCACCGTTTTGCCGTGCACAAACCCAGCCCTAACTTCCACTTAACTTAAGGCAGACAAGAGCTCCTTCCGCGGCCCGCCAGCTGCCCGCCACCGCGGGAGGCCGAGAGAACATGTCCTCGTTTGCCCCTGGCGACCCGCCACCCAGCACCCGGTGACTCCCAGCAGAGGTTCCTCGGGGAGCCCCCCCTCCGCCCACCTGTACTCCAGGCACATCTGGGTGATGTGCAGGGGCTCCTTCAGGCTCTCCAGCGCGTTCTCCAGTCTGGTCCGGTAGGTGAGCAGGTCTTCGGTGGTGCACACCAGCTCCTCCAGCTTGTCATCCAGCTCCTTCTTCCAGAACCTGACCTCCTCGAGCCTCTGTTCTGGGCACACAGAGAGGACACGGAGTCACACGGGGGCCAGCCCGCTCCCGGGGCCACCGGCTCTGGGATTAGAGACCTAAACCAGCCGGGACACGTTCTCTGCTGCTTGGGGCACCTTCGGGTCCTTGTTAGGTGCCGACTGGGGGAGGGCGGGGTCGGGCGGCAGGAGGGAGGGAAGGGGTTTCTTCTTACAAAACCAACGTGGAGTTCGTGCAAACACCATCCACGCGGGTCGCTCTAACTCTTCAATACCTGTGTTTTTCATAACGTTTAATCTGATCAAAGCTGGAAACCTACGGTGTTTGAAAGGTCAAACAGACCGAGCTTTGCAGACCCTTCCCCACCCAATCCCGCTTTCTGGAAGCAACTGCCTTCTAAATGCTTTTAGAATTTCCTCCTGCATTTGCTCACACGGCTGCTTGTTCAGGATCACTTTCAACGACGTGGGTCAGTTTCCTGTGGTGGAAAAGACCAGGATCTGCGCTCACACAACACGTCCCTGACCTCCTGTCTTCCCGATACGGCCGCATTGGCTTCTGGTTAAACAACAATTTCACACGTGTTTATGATACTGCAAATATGTGAATGGTACTTACACCTGAGCCAGGCGGCGTGCTAATATCAGTTTCTTCTCTTACACGTTTTTTGTTTGTTTTCGGAGGGGCTGCTAGTTGTGTTTTTGTTTCACTTTCCAGACACTCATTACTAACTTTTCCTTCAACTTTCTGACAGATTTATGACCCACAGGTATATTCAAACCCATCAATTACTCAACGGCTTTGCTTACTCCCCAGGACCTCTGCCCGGAGTGCTTTCTCTGCCTGCCTGCTCGCCGGCGATGCCTGTCTCCTCCAGAACCCCTGACCCTGTGCACCTGCCACAGCCCCCTCCCCAGCTGTCCGTTCCAGAACCCCCCACCCTGTGCTCTTGCCACAGCAACCCCCCCAGCTGTCTCCTCCAGAACCCCTCACCCTGTGTACCTGCCACAGCGCCCCCCATCTGTCTGTTCCAGAACCCCTTACCCTGAGCATAGCCACAGCCCCCCAGCTGTCTGTTCCAGAACCCCCACACTGTGCACCTGCCGCAGCCCTGTCCGATCTGTCTCCTCCTCCTGTTCACACCCCTCCACAGGTGAAGCAAGCCCTCCTGAGACACGGGGACACATGACCGGAAATTTTTGAAAGCCTTGGTTCTACCTTCATCGTTTGACTTTGGCTACGTGTAGACTACAGGCTGTGATTTTCGTTAGAATTTTGATGACGTCTCTTCACTTCCCTCCAGGGTCTGGAGCTCCTGCGGAGAAGTCTGAATGAAGCCCTCCGGATTCCTGATTCTCTGTGTGCGGCCCGAAAGCTTTCCCAGGTTCCTTCCCTATTCCCCTAGTGTCGGCCTTACTCGAGTATGCCCAACACTGGAAACAGACCCTCCGGTTCTGGGGAACTTCCTAGGGCCCCCCACAGGTGGTTTCCTCTCCTGCGTCTTCTCCGTGCTCCTTCTGAATCCCTGTCAGAGACAGAGCCTCCCCGCAGGGTCCCCAAGTTCTTACCCCTCCTCTCCTGTTATCCAACTGTCTGTCTTGTTTTTTCCCCTATATCCTGGAGATTCTTCCACTTTCTCTTTCAATCCTTCTTTTAATTTTTAAAAATGTCCTGCTCTGATATTTTTAGTTCCCAAGAACACTTTCTCGTGCCCCAAATGTTCTTTTTTAAGACTCTCCTTGGTCTATGGACACAGTGTCTTCTCCAAATTTCCTGAAGACTTTATGGTATAATTTCTTCTCTGGCCCTGTGTATGTCTGACCATCCGTCTGCCTGAGTGTCTTGTCGTGTTAGGCAGATGTCGTGTTGGCTGACCCTCAGCTGACTACGTCTGAGACTGAAATCCTGGCTGGAACCTCTCTCTGCAGGCACAGGGCTTGTCCGCCCCCGTACCTGGTTCTCTCCTCGGACGATCCCGGGCCCTATCGTCCGCAGATGCCCCCTGTGGGCCTGCTGGTGTTCGCACGGACTGAGGCCTGTGACTCTCCACTGGGGGAGACAGAGCCACAGTGGGGAAGGGGCTCTTTGTAAACTCTTCCAACCAGTCTCGCCTCCAGTTCTGCCCTGGACGTCCAGAGCCGGAGGTAACTGACGCTTAGGTTTTAAGCATCACACAGTGTCCACAGCATGAATCTGCTATGGGCCCCAGCCAGCATCTTCCTGTCCCCACCTGCACGGGCTTCCTGCAGTCCCTACGCCTGTTGCCTGGACCTTCTGCTTTCTGTCCCCAGAATCTTCTCTCCACAACGTTTCCACTTCACTCCCTTCCCCCACCAGCTCTCACACTCTTCATCAATGCCATACATGACGTTGTTGGAGTTTTATCCTTTTAACGTTTAGTTATTTTTGAGAGAGACAGACAGTGCAAGCAGGGGAGGGGCAGAGAGAGAGGCAGACACAGAATCCGAAGCAGGTTCCAGGATCCGAGCTGTGAGCCCAGAGCCCGACAGGAGGCTCGAACTCCCGCGCTGTGAGATCATAACCTGAGCCGAAGTGAGATGTTCCACCGACTGAGCCCCCCAGGCGCCCCGACTTTGTTGAAATTTTAAAAGGGAGGGAAGGCGAACGCGTGTGTCCACCACGTGCCCTGATGTCCCCCGGCGCCTGCTTATACCTGACCACCACCCTCACGCTGCGTCGGCCGCTGCCCCGCTGGAGCTGTTACCCACAGGTCCCCGGTTCAATTCCTGCTCGTCCGGCTCTCAGCCTCCCTGATGTTTGCACAACCACCAACACAGTGGAAGACCTCCTTGGCCATGACAGCATGGCCTGGCTCTCCCCTTTCTGCCCTGTGATGACCCCGGACCGCCACCTCTGCCCCCACATCTAACTGGCTTCCCACCGAACTGGGCCTTCCAAACCCACGGCCGTCCTTGGCTGGGCCAGCCTCCCTCCACCCCGCTGTGTGCACACCAGGAGTGCTGCACGCCTCCCGCCTTCATGGCTCCGTCCGAGCCACCTCCTCGCTCAGAACGCTATCTCCTGGACTCCTGTCCAAGAGACACAATGGAAAGACATCGTGTGTGAGGCAGACGCGAAAACAGACAGTTTCAATTCAGTGAGTCTGTACTCTCTCTCACCACGTAAAAAGCACAGTGGAGGCTCAAAGGAGGGAGGCTGGGGGTCAGGAAAGGCCCCAGCACTGACGAGCCCCTTGCTCTGACCTCTAGACTTGAGCCCTCAGAAGGTCTCTCCAGACAGAGTGTGAAAGATGCACGGAGGCAGGGGTGCCCTCAGTGAGGTCCTGCAGTGACACATGTAGCACACGACGGGAGGCACCTGTGGGTCGATGTAACTGCCAGTACTCTGTGCGTGTGGCCTGATTTGGATACGGGGTCTTTGCAGGTGCAACCAAATTCCCCGCCAGTAGGACTGCTGTCCCCACACAAAGACAAGACAGAAGACGCAGACATACACTCAGGGGACGTCACCGACAGCGGAGGTGGGAGGTGGAGGGCTGTGTCTACTCCCCAGAGCCCGCCGGGAGGGCGCGGCCCCGCCACACCTCTTCCCTCCAGCTGTCACCTCTTTGGCACCTGGGAGGTTTTGCCTCATTTCATGTTTATGTGAGTTTTGCTCGTTTAAGGGCACTACCCTTTAAATCGTGTCTGATGCTCTTAGGCGCCCAGTGAGTGTGCCTGGAATCCACAGAGGAATGGACACCGGAGAGCTGGAAAGCGGGCTAGGTTACCGGGCCTCTGTCTTGGGGCCGTGAACTTAAAGCCGGAAGCTGAAGAGCACGCGTGTCTCCCCCGCTATTCCAGGGTACTCCCTTGCCACTCGCGAGCGCCCAATGCAGACGGCACCGTGGCTGGGCCTCGCCGGCCACATTCAGGCACGTGCGAAAGCGCGGCGCGTGGCCTGCCTTACCTAGTTTCTTGTTCACGTCGCTTTGAGACTTTCTTGTGGTCTTTCCGATCTCCTCCACAAGCCTCTGGCTTTCTGCCACCAGGCGCTCGGAGCGGGACCTCTCGGCCTCCGCTCTGTGGTACTGGTTCTCGTTCGCCATGTGCCATTCTGCCGGCAGGAACTTGGGCGGAGGTTGCAGAAGTCTGGCCATTGCAGCTCCCCAAAGTCCTGACCACAAAGGCAGACCCTCCTTTAGTTTCGTAGAAAGCAATCTGTCCTTTTTTTGATGTCACTTTGTATGAAAGTGTGACATACATACCAAAAAGCACCTAAATCATAACCTGTACGCACCTCACGCTCCCTGCGGGTCACTGTCCTTCACCCGCGTTCCCACGGGGCAACCAGTAGTCTGACTCCACTCTAGAAACGTTCTGGTGTTTCTGAACGTGCCATAGGTGCAGTCAGACAGCGTGTACCCTTTGACATCTGACCGCCCCCGCGTAACCTTATGTTTGTAAGATTCACCCGCCTCGCTCACCTAGATGTGGTTTGTGTGAGTGGCTTGTTCAGTACGCCGTGAATGTATCTGTCTTCTCTACTGTGTTTGGGGGTTTGGGGCTCCAGCGTGGGGCTATCTGGAGTGTGCCAGGAATATTCTCACACGTGTCCTTTGGCGACCCCGGGCATGCATTTTTAAAGACTCATCAGAATGGCTGGGTCCTGGGCAGTGTTCACTTTTAGTATGTTCTGCCCGCAGAGGAACCCAGCCCCGTTCCCTGGACAAGCCAACACCTGTGACATCTGCACCCAGACAGCTGGGTCTGGAGCCTGCTGGGCAGGTGGAAGAAACAGACCCTCCTCCGCTCGACAAAGAAAAGGGAGAAGGCGGCCTGCGGGGGCCAGAGCGCCCCGACCCCCACACCTGCTCCTCACGCAGCACCCCCCGGAACACCTGTCCGCACACGGCCCTCAGGGGCCAGAACCTCCAACCCTCCCACGGCCCCCCGAGTCCGTCCGGATGCGGGCTCGAAATGCACCCCAAGACCTCGGTGCATCCAAGCAGCCCCCGGGAGATGGACAAGAGGCCGGACGGGGAGGGAGGGTGGGCGCCCTGCACTCACCTCCGGGAACCACCGATCACGCGGCTCCCGGGCGGCGCCCTCACTCACCTGCAGCTCCCGGCTCCGCAAAACCTACCGGTCAACGGCGCGTCTCCGCGGCAACCGGGGACGCGTTACCCAGGCCAAGGGGGCGGGGCTGCGGCCGGGAAGCTTGCGCAGGCGCGGACCCTGCGGCCTAGCTGCGGCTGGGGAGGTGGGCCGGGGGCTCGGCGGTGCGCACCTCCCACGCCCGGCGTGGGGCGCCAGGCAGGGGACAGCGACCGTAGCTCCGAGTCTGGGGTGGGGAGCCCTGCGCCTGGCCTGGCCCTGCCGCGGCGCCCCTGGGGCCCAGCGGGTTGGGCCGGGACCCGAGGCCGCGGGAGAAGGCGCAGGCACTGGCAGCCGGGAGGGTCGGGGGTTGAGGGTCGGGGGCAGCTTGCCCGGCTATGGAATGAGAGCACAGCGCTCGGGATATGTGCGCACTAACAGAAAATAAACGAGTTACCCAGCTGGGGGAGAAATGCGGTATGGTCCTCGTCCACACAGCCCGAATCCCAGAAAATGGGCATTCAAATTTCCCGGCCAGGAGGCGGACTACTTTACCGCTTGACACCAGCCAATCGAAGGCAACCTCCCTCTAAAAACAACCAATCAGAGGAGGCTTTGCCTCGTGAAGCCCGCCCCCTACGTCTCGCGAGCCTTCGGCGCGGCCGGGAGTCCCGCGAAGCGTCATGAATATTAAGCAGCTGCTGTCCAATGGCATCCTGGGGAGCTGATATTGTATATTCATATCCCCGCCCCCGAGAAGCGTCTATTTAAGGAGCGAGCTGGGCGTCCTGCGGTCAGTGTCCCGGCGAGAAACCGGGTGTTTTGTCTGTGTGGTGGGGTTCCCCGCTCGGAAGGCGAGCGCGGGGACGGATGGGGGTCGTGTGGCTCCCGGGTGTGCTGGACTCACGCACGCGGGCGAAAGGAGGGGGCGGTGTCCTGGGAGCCGGTGGGCCTGAGGCCCCACCCACCATGGGGGTGTCCCCAGTTTGCAGACCCCGAGGCTTCCCAGGAGTGCTGGAAAGAGCGTAGAATGGGCAGAAGTACATGAAATGAGTTGTGAATCATGATCGTAGGTCACCATTGTATCCGCACCCATGCGCAAAGGTAACCCTCGCCCTCCCCACCGGGTGGAGGGGGCTAGAAGAACCTGAGACCCTCACCCAAGAACCGACGCTAGGGGTGAAGTGAAGCCGGCCCCCTCCGCTGGAGGTCCGCCCTCCAAAGGCCTAACTCTGCTGCATTTCTCGATGTGCTTAAAAAGGAGAAAGGACTGACTCTCCAGCTATTTATTCTGGAGTTCCAATATAATTGCAAGTATTTGAAAACATTTTCGGAAGAAACACCTTATTTTGCACGCACAAGCCAGCAAAGGAATGAGCCCGATAGAGGAAGCCTGGAAGGACTGATCACCGATTGATTGCTCAGGGGGGCCTGGTACACGGCTGCGGGCTGGATGGACCCTATAAAGCACACGTCCAGCACAAGGCTTAGAATTTGCTAACTTAACAAGCAAGCAGCCAAAGCTTACAAACTAGAGTATTCAGGCAAGGTGTATTGAAGCTTTAAGTGATTTTGAGGTTTTCGTTGGTTGGAATAAAGCCGTGTTTCCCAAACTTGAGTCATTCTGGTACCAATTTATTAAATTTTGGCCCTTCCATGTACCACCCATAAAATTATTTTGTGGTTTTCCTTCAACTATACTCCTTTTTACATGTAAGGATAATTATTTCATTTATTTTTTTAATGTGTATTTATTGTTGAGAGAGAGCGCGAGAAGGGGAGGGGCAGAGAGAGAGAGACACAGAATCCAAAGCAGGCTTCCGAGCTGTCAGCACAGAGCCCAACGCGGGTCTTGAACTCAAACACCATGAGATCATGACCCGAGCTGAAGTCGGATTCTTAAGGGACTGATCCCCCCCGGGCTCCCCAAGCATAATTATTTTAAAAGGAGGCTTTATATCACCATCGTAAAGGGAAAATTAGTATCACTCGTATTATAGAGAGTAGCCATAAATAATATGGTACATTTATGAATCCCAATCATCAAAAACTAAAATATACTTCAACACCTTAGCACACAGGTTGTGTTATTTTGTCATTCCTCGTGGTTACCTTTTTGGGGCCTGTGCATGTCCTGGCTCCTTTGGTTTCGATGTACATTTCTGATGGCTTAGGTCCGGCTTAATATAGTTCTGGTCCTTCAAGCGTTCTAAGCACTCAGCATACGTGGGGCCAGAATTCTCCTCCCCTTTATTTCATTTCACGTGAAAGAACTTTGGAAAGCAATTTTGGTAGTTTTTAAATCTATGGGTCTAGGGGCGCCTGGGTGGCGCAGTCAGTTAAGCGTCCGACTTCAGCCAGGTCACGATCTTGCGGTCCGTGAGTTCGAGCCCCGCGTCGGGCTCTGGGCTGATGGCTCAGAGCCTGGAGCCCGTTTCTGATTCTGTGTCTCCCTCTCTCTCTGCCCCTCCCCCGTTCATGCTCTGTCTCTCTCTGTCCCAAAAATAAATAAACGTTGAAAAAAAAGTTAAAAAATAAATAAATAAATAAAATAAATCTATGGGTCTACTTTGGGATTTTTGGAATATCTTTTAAGAGAATCTGGGGATGCCTGGGTGGCTCAGTCGGTTAAGCATCCGACTTCAGCTCAGGTCATGATCTCATGGTCCATGAGTTCGAGCCCCGCGTCGGGCTCTGTGCTCACAGCTCAGAGCCTGGAGCCTGTTTCAGATTCTGTGTGTCTCTCTCTCTGACTCTCCCCTGTTCATGCTCTGTCTCTCTCTGTCTCAAAAATAAATAAAGGTTAAAAAAAAAAAAGAGAATCTGATTCTTGGAACTTGAAAGGTTGTCTGGTCCAATCGGACGTGGAAATGTCCTCTGCAACATCCGTGCCAAATTGTTGCCCAGTGCTTGATCATGCCCAGGGACGGGGAGCTCATCACCTCCAAGACAGTCCTCCTTTGGGCTGCTGTGCTGGTAAGTCCTTTCAGTAGTTTCCATCCATGGATACAAACTTTACGTGTTTAAAAAAATTTTTTTAATGTTTCTTTATTTTTGAGAGAGAGCATGAGCATGGGAGAGAGAGAGAGGGACAGAGACTCCCAAGCAGGCCTGTCAGCGCAGAGCCTGACACGGGGCTTGACCTCATGAACCATGAGCTCATGACCTGAGCCGAAATCAAGAGTTGGATGCTTAACTGACTAAGCCACCCAGGTGCCCCTGTTCCTCATTTTTAATCTGAGAAAGAGGGCACTATGTGACCCCAAAAGCCGAGTGCTACATCTAAAAGCGTTTTTCATTAAGAAGGGTCTATTCAGGGGCGCCTGGTGGCTCAGTCCGTTAAGCGTCCAACTTCAGCTCAGGTCACGATCTCACGGTTCATGAGTTCAAACCCCGCCTCATGCTCTCTGCTATCGGCACAGAGCCCACTTCAGATCCTCTGTCCCTCTCTCTCTCTCTGGCCCCCTCCCCTGCTCACATGGTCTCTCTCAGGGTCAGTTTTTGGCTGAAGAATATATTGGGTTTGCAAGTCTAGAAAATGAATGTCATTTGCTACCACTTATCTGTAGGATTTTCTCATTATTATACAGCTAACTGTTCTATTTAATTTTTTTATATTTATGTATTTTTCAGAGAGAGATTTGGACAGGGGAGGGGCAGAGAGAGGGAGACACAGAATCTGAAGCGGGCTCCAGGCTCCGAGCTGTCAGCACAGAGCCTGACGCGGGGCTCGAACTCATGAACCGCGAGATTGTGACCTGAGCTGAAGTCGGATGCTCAACCGGCCTAGCCACCCAGACGACCCTAACTGTTTAAAATAAAGAGAAATAATAGATGTGGAAGCTGATACGGTACTGTCACTGGAATCCCAGTGCCACCTCTTTTTAGCTGAGCCGACCTGAGCCAAAAACTGGGATTTCAAGGACATAACGCTACAGCCTGTAACCCTAACCCCTGAGCCCGTCGTCTGAGCCCTGCAGTCACTCGCGTGCTCCGGAGGACCTGCCGGTCATTTCCGAGGTAGTCCAAGGTGGCCTTCTCCAAGTCGAACGCCCGAGGCTTGACGGAGACCTTTCCTGAATCTGGCAAGGCGTGTAGCCCGTATCTGCCTTCTGGAACCTGAGCTGAGTGGCCCTATCACGTCCCTCATCGTGTGCTGTCCTGGTTCCCTTAAAGAAGAGTGGGCTGTGCGAGTGATCCCGGGAGAGCCCCCGTCACCGCGGGAGATGTCGTGCAGGCTGCTTCGCACGGCGACAACCTCCGGGCAGGGGCCCTGCTTCAGGCCGTCCTGCCGCCCGACGCCTGGGCTCCTGAGTCACGGCCGAGTCTTGGCGGTGCTTTGGCCGCGTGTCCCTCGTCTCCAAAACTGCTGGGTCAACTCTTACGAAACGCCTTTTGTTTCCGGCCTTTTTGGGTTTAGCTTCGGAGACGCTCGGGGGACGTGTGTCTGATCAGACCCACAGCGCTTGCCCCAGGCTGCTGTCCCGGCGAGCAAACCAAAGATGGAACACGTCCAACATTCGGGGCTCCGCCGGGCGCTCCGGGGACGAGGCCCGCACGCGGTGGCATTCACAACACTGACGGCAGTAAAGACCGGGAACTTGAGCCCTCCATCGACAGGGGGCTTGTTAAAGAAGCATGGGGTCATGGGGCGCCTGGGTGGCGCAGTCGGTTAAGCGTCCGACTTCAGCCAGGTCACGATCTTGCGGTCCGCGAGTTCGAGCCCCGCGTCGGGCTCTGGGCTGATGGCTCAGAGCCTGGAGCCTGTTTCCGATTCTGTGTCTCCCTCTCTCTGCCCCTCCCCCGTTCATGCTCTGTCTCTCTCTGTCCCAAAAATAAACAAACGTTGAAAAAAAAAAAATTTAAAAAAAAAAAAAAAGAAGCGTGGGGTCTTTACGACTGTGAACTGTGAACGTAAGAGCAAGGAAGCGAAAGGCTCTCCGAGGGTTAATGTTCAACGAGGAAACAAACAGCAAGAATCAAGGTGCGAGCCTGTTGGTATCGGACGCCATCGTTTGCGCACGAAACGGGGGGAAGGAAACTGATATTGTGATTTATGATAAGAGAGTTGTATTTGGTCTTCGTCCCTGTTCCTCGCGCGGGGCCCCCGGAACCCTCGTGAGCCCCCAAGTGACAGAACACCTCGTGCCTCTTTCATTCCACTGAGGCGACTCTGGCTGGGCTCCTGGACGGGGACTGGTCAGCAGAAGGACTGGAAGCTCAGACCCCTGTCCTTCGGAGAGGGGAGAGGGGCCTGAGATGGTTCATAGCCGGCCACGCCCACACGGGGAAGCCCCGGTAAAACCACGGCAGTCGGGGCTGGGGAGCCTCCGGGCTGGTGATCGCATCCCCCCGGGGAGAGTGACGCCCCCCGAGTCCGCGGGGACAGGGGCTTCCGTGCTGGGGACCCTCCCAGACCTCGCGCCGTGCGTCTCTTCGTCTGGCCGCCCCCCGGTGGCCTTCGTCCACGACCCTTAATAAGCTGGCAAACAGAAGCAAGGGCCTCCCTGAGTTCTGCGAGCCTTCTGAGCAACTCATCAAGTCCAAGGGGAAAGAGGTGGTGAGAACGTCTGATCTGTAGCCAAGTCGGACGAGAGCTGCGCGTAACCGGGGGACCTAGTCCTTCCCACCGGCATCTGAAGTGGGGCAGATTCGTGGGACCGAGCCCTCAACCTGCGCGACCTGGCGCGATCTCTGGGCGGACAGGGTCAGAATTGGGTTAAATCGAAGGACGCCCGGCTGGTGTCGCGGAGTTGGTTGCCGTGGGAAAAACCCCACAGGCCCGGCATCAGCGGTGCTGTGAGGGTGACAGTCACGTGAGAGCAGTCACGTGAGAGGAAAGACGACTCTTTTCCTAAAGCAAAAACATACACACGTTTCCTTGTAAATGCATAAATATCCCGGGAAGGATACACCAGGAGCTGGTGACGCGGGCCGGCCCTAAAAGAAAGTAGGCAGCTGGGGGGGCCGCCGTGGACGGGAGGCCTCCCACGAAATACCCTTCTGTGTCTTTCGGATTTTGAACCACAGACATGTACTACCTTCACAAAAATAATTAAATGTTTAAAGAAAGCTGAGCACAGAACAGTAGGAACAAGACAGATAGTCCTGTAACAGAGTCACTGCGTTCGGTCATTTCCAGAAAAGAGAGTGGAAATCCAATTTCTGCTTTGGTGAAGCCATTCCATAACCGGCATGTGCAGGATTCCCTTGAAATTCCGGTTCCTAATAATTATTTGTTGTTGTCGTTGGGTGCAGCCCCAGAAGCGTCCCCGCCATAATAATGATAGAAATTTTGTGGTTTTCCTGAACATCTAATTAGTAATTACATGCCTGCAGTTCAGAAAACTTCTTACCTTATTTACACACGTGTTTAACAAATCCCTTTTGCACTCCGCCTTTTTGCACTCCGCTAGCTGCATAGCGCCGTTCTAGATGCTTCAGGATGGGCAGCATGCGGCCAGCCTCTGCCGTCAGACCTGAGTTCAAACCCAGTTCAGGCTCTAATCACCAGGGAAATGCAAATCAAAACCACCATGAGATGTCGCCTCGTACCTGGCAGTGTGGCTACAATGAAAACGATGAGGTGGGGCGCCCGGGTGGCTCAGTCGGTTGCGCGTCCCACCCTTGATTTCGGCTCAGGTCACGATGTCACAGCCATGGGATCGAGGCTCAGGTGGGGCTCCACACTGAGCACGCAGACTACTTTAATTCTCTCTCTCTCTCAAAGTAAATAAATAAACATTTTTAAAAAGACGAGAAACAGGGGCGCCTGGGTGGCTCAGTCACTTAAGTGTCTGACTTCAGCTCAGGTCATGATCTCACGGTTTGTGGGTTCAAGCCCCGCGTCGGGCTCTGTGCTGCCAGCTCAGAGCCGGCTTCAGATCTTCTGTCCCCCTCCCCATCTCACACACATCCTCTCTCTCTCTCTCTCTCAAAAATAAATAAGCATTAAAAAAAAAAAAAAAGAGGGGCGCCTGGGTGGCGCAGTCGGTTGAGCGTCCGACTTCAGCCAGGTCACGATCTCGCGGTCTGTGAGTTCGAGCCCCGCGTCGGGCTCTGGGCTGACGGCTCGGAGCCTGGAGCCTGGTTGGGGTTCTGTGTCTTTTTTTTTTTTTTTTTTAATTTTTTTTTTTCAACGCTTATTTATTTTTGGGACAGAGAGAGACAGAGCATGAACGGGGGAGGGGCAGAGAGAGAGGGAGACACAGAATCGGAAGCAGGCTCCAGGCTCCGAGCCATCAGCCCAGAGCCCGACGCGGGGCTCGGACTCACGGACCACGAGATCGTGACCTGAGCTGAAGTCGGACGCTTAACCGACTGAGCCACCCAGGCGCCCCTGGGGTTCTGTGTCTTGTTTGTGACAGCACGGATGGATCTAGAAGGTATTATGCGAAGTGGAATAAGACGGAGACAGACAAACCCCATGGGATATCGCACGTACATGGAATAAAAAGAAACAAATAATCAGTGAACAGAAAGCAGAATGGGGCCTGTGAACACGGAGAACAAGCTGAGGCTGCCAGAGGAGAGAGGGCGGAGGGGGTGGGCAGAATGGATGAGGGGGCGTGGGAGGCACGGGCTTCCAGTCAGGGAATGAACAAGCCACGGAAATAAAAGGCACAGCATAGGGAATACAGTCCATGATACCGTCATAGCCTTGGATGGTGACCGATCGGAGCTACCCTGGTGAACACAACATCACATGAGAGAGGTGAGTCACTGTGTTGTGCACCCGGAACGAACGTACCATTGCGTGTCCGCTAAACTCAGACAAGGACAAAAACCAAAATCCAGTTCACGCTGATACCGGTTGGGCGATCTGGGATACCTGTTTCTTTGCACCTCGGTTTCCTCATCTGTGAGCGAAGGGCACGATAGTATCTACCTCATCGGGCACCATGTGCGTTAAACGGAATGTATGCAAAGAGCCGTCACGTAGGAGATGATCAGTAAATACTTTGTGTCAGGTGCTCGGTGTGTGGACGCGCTCAGAGGAACATCACTTACAAGGCAGCGTATGGTATGAAACAAGTGATACAAACAGCACATATGGGGGGGCAGAAACTTGTAACCAGCCGTCCATATCAGCACCTGCCTGAAACCTTTCCTTACTAGTGCTTGTCGGACCAGCTCCGTCAGAATCACCAGCGCAGGGCTGGGTGCGTGAATACAGCGCGCATTTATTTCCTGTTAGAACAATAATGCAGACTTACGACCGATCAGCATTAAGAGGTACAAATTTCCAGTTATAAATGTAAAATAAAAGCGGGGGAAAGCTTGTAGCTGGCTCATTTGGAAGAGCGTGTGACTCTTGATCTTGGGGTCATGAGTTCGAGCCCCACATTGGGTGTACAGATTACTCCAAAAAATAAACTTGAGAAAACTGTAATTTAGGAAACAATAGCATAAAAAAGATATGCGATGAGGGGCGCTTGGGTGGCTCAGTCGGTTGAGCGTCCGACTTCAGCTCAGGTCATGATCTCACAGTTTGTGAGTTCGAGCCCCCCGTCGGGCTCTGTGCTGACGGCTCGGAGCCTGGAGCCCGCTTCGGATTCTGTGTCTCTCTGTCTCTCTCTCTCTCTCTCTCTCTCTCTGCCCCTCCTCCACTCACGCTCTGTCTCTCTCTCCTTCGGAAATCAATAAACATTAAAAAAAAAAAAAAGATATGCGATGAGAGGCAAACTCCCCCACTGCCGCCCCCTTCCCTATCCCCGCCCGCAGAACGTTCATTTTTCCCAAAGACATGCGCCAATTTTTCCCAAACTTTTTTCTCTGTGTTCTTTTTTCCATTTCCATGCTGCTGTGAGCCCATCCCATGATTTTTACACATTTCCCATATTTCATTTTTAGTGCTAGGATTCCGCCACTTGGTGATTTTTTAAAGTTTCCGTTTCTCTGATGGAATTTCCTATTTTTCATTCGTTAGGATTCGGTGCCCGCCCCTTGGAAAGATATCTTCCGCGTTTACTTAATTCTCAGATGGATCCCCTGTTTATCTAGAGAATGAAGATTTAGGCCCAGCGACCTTCACAGGAAGAAAGTCATTCTAATCTCTTAAAATCCTTTCGTCCATCTTGCGAGGAATTTTGAATTTCAGTTTTTACTAAAAAGCAAGTATTTCACTGGGAAACTGTAGCGTGCATCTAAGATAAGCGAAAACAGTGTATATTCTGCCAAGTTATTTGGTAAGAAGACACCAAACACACTGACTGTTGCATATTATTTTGTTGGACGTTGTAAAGTTCTCTCCCGGCGCGTCATTAAGGAAGGTGTGGAGCTGGCCAGGCGGGCCTCGCAGGAGCCGCGGGGGCGGGCAGAGGCCTTGTGAGGACAGGAACACGACTCTGCCATTTGCCCTGGGGTTGCTGGACCAGGGCTGGCCCCCGGGGTCCAGCAGCAAAGAGGACACAGGTCTCTCCTCCCGCTCCCTGCACGGGGGAGAAGGAGGCAGACTTCTGCAAATTAATTGCTTTTGAACTTATTCCATCTTAGATTAGTCGTGGGAAACCGTACGACACATAATCAGTGTGTTCTCTATTCCCTGAAAATCGCTTTAAAGTTTGGGTGAGACTGAGAAGAGCCCCTGGAACAAAATATCCACTCAGCAACCTTCCTATTTAAAGACATGAGTTCTCGGGGCACCTGGGGGGGCTCGGTCGGTTGAGCGGCCGACTTCAGCTCAGGTCATGATCTCGCGGTTCGTGGGTTCGAATCCCGCGTCGGGCTCTGTGCCGACGGCTCGGAGCCTGGAGCCTGCTTCGGATTCTGTGACTCTTTCTCTCTCTGCCTCTCCCCTGCTCGTGGTCTGTCTGTCTCTCAAAGATAAATAAACATTAGAGTTAAAAATATATACATATATGTATATATATATATTTAAAAATACATGAGTTCCAAAAAATTAAAAAATATGTGATTACACAGGATGGTATTTCCTAATGAAAATACCAGAATTCTCCAAGGAAAGGAAAGTGTGAGGGCTCGGATTCGCATGTCTTTTGTATTTAGCAGATTTAATAAAGAACAGGTCCCTAAGCGGCAGAGTATATCCAGACACGGCGGTTGTCTCTGTTCTTTACAATGAGATTATCGATCGCATGGGGACCCGGGACCCAGGAGAGGAAAAGCGTGGTGATGCAGGCACCAGCCAGGCCTCCCACAGAAGTCGGAGCAGCCTGGCCCCATCCCGTGAGCTGTAGGAGATCCTTTTAAATGAGCATTGCATAGTAAAAATGACGCTGATTATTCCTTGTTGATGGTGTTAAATGTCAACTGTGGAATTATGAATTGCATAAGGAATGGCTGTCTCTTCATGTTCTATTTCAAAGTACAGTTCAGGAAGCCACAGGCACGTTCGCTGTTGAGAAATACCCCTCTGCTTGCGTGGACGTGGGCCAGGCAAAGTCTGCGTGGGCCAAACCCTGGAAATTGTAAATATATTTACTCCTTGACGACCGTGTCTGGCCTCGGGCTCCTGGTAGTTCTAACGGGCGTGTTTCTGGAATGTGGGCGGCCCTCAGGCCTCGGCATCAGGACCACCCACCCCCTCACCGGGGAGGCCTGTGGGTTCCCAGCCCCGCCACAGGACCTGCCGAATAAAAACTCGAGTTGCAGAAACCTGGACCTTCGGGGTCCCTGCTGTGTCCGACCGGTGGTCTTCCCCCGGGGAAGGAAACAGGACACAGGAAACAGAACATAAGCCTCAAATTGTCTTTGCACTTGGACCAGTTCCCTCTGTTGATCTGACACAAGAATGGCTTTTTGTACGGCAACGGTGAGTGTGTTGAAAAGATCCCTTGTGTTTTAGGAGAAGAAGTTTCGTGCCTCGATGCTCACCATCACCACTGGCACTGGTAGCCCTGAGGATAAACCGGCTTGGATTTCACCCTCGAGGATTAACATTTCACAGAGCACATAAAGCCACTTGAAAGTCAAGATGAGGTGACGCCAAGCGTGCACCGCGCTCTTTGTGTGGTTGGTTTCTTGCCTTTGGCCATTCGTCGGGCACCGCGGCTGAGGCTGCTGAGTTGGATAAAGCGGTGACATTCAGGAGTTGAACCAACTGCAAGCTATGCCCCTGGAGGGTGGAGCAAAGCCTGCTGACCCACCTCCCGCCCTTTGCACAATTAGGTCCACACCCGGGATCGTAGGAGTGGGAAAATTGATCTTCTATCCTCTTAAGATCAGTCGCTGGGGCCTGCAAATTAAATAGGCAATGACAGATTGGCAGGAGAAAAGGCATACCATTTTCATTGATGTTAATATTTCACACGATGGGGGCTTCACCAAAGAGAAGCAAAAACTCAAAGAAGCGGCTAGACTTGGGCACTTAATGCCATTTTTGGAAAGGGCAGTAAATTGTGGGAAAGTGAGCAAAAAAGATCTGGGGGAACTAACGGAAGATAAAGACTATTGTAGGAAGGTCTGTTCGTGCGGATTCACCTTGATGTGACCCTCAATCTCGTGATAACAATCTCCTTCTCCCGGTGGAGGGGACCTCTCTCAGAGGAAAATTAATGCCCTGCGTTTAGGCAGATAAGAGGAGGGCAAACACTGTTCCTGACCTGCTGATTCTCAGTTACCTTCAGCTCAAAATAACCCTTGTGCCGAAGTGGCCTATGTCAGGCGGGCGTTTCCTGGCCCCCTTCGACATGGCCAGCTCGCCCAGCCCGGGAGAGGGCGGTCAGGGCTGGCACAGGAAGTGACTGCAGGCAGCGTCTTTGAGCTCTCACCGCAGCTCCCGTGCAGGACAATTGTCCCATGCTCTGGAGAGGCCTGTCTTCTGCACTGTGCCAGCGTGTAGGGCCACCAGGCAGAATCTTAGGTGGTGAAGGCAGACCCCACAGGTCCAAGGATTGAAAATGAAATAATGGGTGATTTTTAGAAGCGTTTTGCGAAACGTGTGGATACGCTGTATCTTGAGATAGGCCTTATGTTCCGAATAATAACTCAGCGGGGTCCTATTCACAATCCAGGCGAGGCCCTAAGCGCAAGGACACCGTTGTTCCACGAGAGGGCGCTGTGGGCGGCCGGTCACCGGCCTCCGAGCTCACAGGCTGGCGGGAAGGAGGCGGGGAGCTGGCAGCTCCTGGACCGATTCGGGGGAGACAGCCCGCCGTGACAGAGACAAGATCGACAAGATCAAAGCCCACGGTTGCCACAGGGGCGTGCGCACGGCAGAGGACGAGTCAAGTGGTTTCAAGGCGGAACGACACTTTTTTCAATGCAGTCGGCCGTCTTGAACAAAAGGGCTGTCCCCCGGTTGCTATGTTGCCGTTGCTAGGAGGTCCCGGGAGACCAAACACTCAGCGAGATCGCATTTCCTCTGCCTCAGCCCTTTGCGAAGCCTCACCCGCCAGGCGTCCTGGGCGCCGGAGAAACCAGCGTGCAGGGTTTCCAGCGGGGAGGATGATCCAGGGGGCGGCTGGCGCCCTGTGAACCGGGTCAACCGCCAGCCTGCCTGGGCGCGGCCCCCTCCCCAGCCCCGGAGGCCGGAGCTCAGCATGGGACAGACGGGAGGCCCGCCGAGCTGCCCCTGGGGACTGCCTGCCTGCCCCGGAGGACGCGGGCCTCGCGCAGGGCCGGGGTTCCAGCCTGGGCCGCTCGGGTCTAGGTCCTGAACTGAAGCGATTTCCAGGCAATCAGTGACAGAGACAGAACTGGAACCCGGGTGTCTCTGTGGCAAACGTAACGGGGACTTCGGTGCTGAAAAAGAAGCATCCGGGCAGGAGTGGGTAGAACACTTTAGAAGGGGGGCGAGGGGGCGCAGAACGGCCGTTTGCAGAGAGACGGGTTCCTGCGGGGAGAGGGAAAGCTCCAGGCTGAGCTGGGCGCCCTGCGTGTCATTGCTGTGCACCCAACCAGGGGGTCCGAGACCAGAGGGAATGCCCTTCTCCCCTCCGGGTGGGCGCACTTCCCAGAAGGCCCCGGAAGCCTGCCTCTTGCTTCAGGGCAGTTAGACTGCACCCCCAGCGCCTCTAGTCAAGGACACCCCAAAATTATACTAGTGTGTGTGAGCCCCGCCCTCCAGCATTCTCACGACACACGTGGCTCCAAGAAGCACCACCTGTCCTCACCCCCCCAACTTCCTAGATCCTGCAGGGGGGGCGTCACCTTGTCCTCACCCTCCCCCCGACTTCCCAGACCCTCAGCGGGGGCACCACCTGTTCCCATCCCCTACTTCCTAGACCCCGCAGGGTGGGTGCCAGGCGCGTGTAGGGGTGGGAGGTGCGGGCCCCCCGGGGAAGGACGCGCCCTGAGTGAGGGTCCACGTCCTGCACGCGGACTGTGTGTCCCAGTTCCCTCCCTTCTCATTGAGCAACACAAATTCTGGAAATTATAAACTTTTTTTTTTTTAATTTTTTTTCAACGTTTTTTATTTATTTTTGGGACAGAGAGAGACAGAGCATGAACGGGGGAGGGGCAGAGAGAGAGGGAGACACAGAATCGGAAACAGGCTCCAGGCTCTGAGCCATCAGCCCAGAGCCTGACGCGGGGCTCGAACTCACGGACCACAAGATCGTGACCTGGCTGAAGTCGGACGCTTAACCGACTGCGCCACCCAGGCGCCCCACAAATTCTGGAAATTAAAGGCAACCCAGGTGTGAGCAAACGTGGCCGGCTGCCCACTCCGCCTGCAAAGCGTCACCAGGACGCGGTGAAGAAGTGAACACGCGTGTGCACACCTGGAGGGAACGATGGCTGAAGGCACGGTGTGGACGAGTCCCGCGGGTGCCTGGAGGACGCAGAGGCCTGAGGACCAGCCTGTGGAGCCCGAGGTCCGGAGAAGGGAGGCCAGGATCCGCAGGAGGCAGGAACGTTCGAGGAGGCCTGGCCCTAAAATCGGGATAAAGGCTGTGTCTACCTCCTCCTGCCTCCAGCAGCCTTGCCGGCCCCCCACGGCCCCGGGGCAGAGGGTCCCAGCTCTGAGGTCACCTGTGCAGGCCCTCCCCCCACAGACAAGCCCCCGGCCTCCCTCACCTGCCCAGGAGGTCGGGCTCAGGCAAGAGTGCACGGCCCAGAGCACCAGGGGTCAGCTTGAAGATGGAGACACCCCCCCCCCCCAACCCACGGCCAGCAAAGAGGACCCGGAGGAGAGACACGTGCAGGGACAGGAAAAGAACGTGGACGCCAAGATCCCTTGAAGAATTCGGTCAGAGAAGTACCGATGTTAGGCCCTCTCAAGAAGAAATAAATGTTTAAAAAAAAATTGCAAGATCTGCAGGGAGAAACCCGCTCTGAAGACCAGGGTGGCAGCCGGTGTCTCAATAGTCACCGCACAGCGAGGGGAGTGGCCCCCGCCATCGTGTGTGAGAGCGAGCTACGGACCGATTGCTCCGGCTCGCTCGGACCAGGTGACCAGGGAGGCAGGGGAGCGGCATGCCCGTCTCACACGCGCTCTGCTTGTGCCCGCCGGGTGAGCAAGTGCACGGAGCGCAGGGCTGTGGGAGGGGACTCACGGGCTCCACACAGCCGGGCACCGACAGGAAATGCCGGGGTGACCGCTGTTGGAGACAGACCACCCAAAGGACGGGAGAAAACAGCATGCCTGTGGCACCAGCACCAGAAACACTGAAGCACTTGGGAAATTAGCGAATGGTGCGTGGAGCACTGGGCAAGTAGAACGCCAGCCGTAATTATTGGTTCCAGGAAAGAGATGACGAGCATGGCTTGTGCAAAGGGCCTGAGGTACAGTGTGTTCTAGGAGGAGGGGGCGGGATGAAGGGGGGGCAGGGGATGATGTCACAGGCTAGGAGGGGCCAGGACAGGCTCCCACTCTGAGGGACAGGGACTCAGCTGCTGCAGGGAGAGGGGGGGTTGCCCTGACTTACCTGTCGGCAGGAAATTTCACGTGCTGTGTTGAGAATAAGCCAGGGAAGGAGGGAGCAAGACACTGGTGCAGGTAGGAGGCCACTGCCGTGCTCCGGGGCAGGACACGATGGGGCTCGGACCAGCTGTCGGCCCTGCGAGGTGGCTGGGTTTGGGGTGGACTTGAAGGACGAGCCCAAGTATTCCGTGACATACTAGTGGTGACGTGTGCAGAAAGATGGGGTCAAAAATGTTTCCCAGGCTTCGGTCTGGAAGGATAAAGTTGCCCTCAGTGAGGCGACCAGATCAACGTTCCCATTACCGACTGCGGAACCAGCCCAGACGTAGAGCACAAAACGACAACAATCACACTATTATTATTAACGCGCGTGGTTCTAGCAGTTGACTGGGCTCGGCCACGTGTGTCTCACTTGGCGGTTGGGGCCGGGGCCCCTCGAAGATCCCGGGAGCTGGGGCTGGACAGCAGGGGTCTGGACATCCCTCCCTCCCTGCCCCAGTATCTGCCCACGATCTCCTGAGTGTGGTGCCTTCAAGAGTGGCCAGACTCCTTACGTGGTGGCCCCGGGCTGCACAGACGCGCCGAGAAGCCACGTGGCCTTTATGCCCCAGCCCCAGCAGCAACACAGCACGGCCTCCGCGTCTCTTCCCTGGAATCCAGTCACCGTATTCGGTAGGGCAGGGATCAGTTTCCCTTCCTGATGGACGTGGACTCACAGAACTTGTGAACGCTTCCGAAGTCGCCCCGGCAGGTCTGGGGAAGAAGAGAAGAATTCAGCCGGGGGATGTTTTGAGTCGGACTCGCACAGGCTCTCACGGTGACTTAAACCCACACTCGTGAGGTGACCACACGGGGGGGGACGTGTGGGGGCCACAGAGTGGGACAGCGCGGCCCCCACCCCCACCGTGGGAAATCCGTGGATGCATCCAAAGGGAAAATCGAGAAAGAAAGGTGAAAGAAGGCCAGCTAGAGATTCGGGCAAATACGAAGGGAACCCACGGAAAAGGGACCGTGAGGAGGCCTCCTGGCAGGGGTCGGGGTGGGGGGGGGGGGTGGCGAAGGCATCTTTCCCACCATTTCCTCTCTGCACAAGTATTACTTTGCTAACAGAATTAGCACCCTCTTAAGAGGGTGTTGGATGTTGTCTCAATAAAACTGATTAAAAATTTTTTTAATGTTTTTATTTTTGAGACAGAGAGAGACGGAGCATGAGCAGGGGAGGGGCAGGGAGAGAGGGAGACACAGAATCCGAAGCAGGCTCCAGGCTCCGAGCTGTCGGCACAGAGCCCGACGCGGGGCTCGAACCCACAGACTGTGCGATCATGACCTGAGCTGAAGTCGGGACTGAGCCACCCAGGCGCCCCTCGGTAAGACTGATTTTAAAAGGGTTTAGGATAGAACACCCATATGGCACGGGCCCCCTCGTCCGTGTGCCTCCTCACGCCTGGGCCCGCAAGGACCCCAGCGTCCGGCCTCCCCCAGCCCCCCGCCCCCAGGCTCGCAGGGCGGGCCCCCACCCACTCGGGAGAGGGGACGGTGCAGACTGGAAGCCCCGTCTGCCTGCTGGGGGCTTGGCGGCCTCTGCACTGGGAACACGAGGTCACCCTCCCGCGGGTTACGGGCGGGAGGGGTGGGTGGGGAGAGAGGAAGGGCCATGTTCTTGGAAGGGAAGTGCATCCTCTAAATTAAGTGCATTATTTTTCCTGAATAAAAACACACCTGTCGTGAAACCGGCCGGTCCAAAGACACTTGATGCAGCAGCTGTGGTGGCCCCTGGCTGAAAATACCCATTTCCCCTGAGTCACCCTGCTCGGGGCGGGTGAGCCGTGGATAAAGTAACAAAGAAACACACAGATCTCCTCTGAAATAGAACTCCTCGGCCTCCGCCGGGAGGGAAACCGCCTGGAGCCCACCCACCCCCCCCCCCCCGGGGGCAGAGGAAACACCAGCGTGAGGCCGCTGCGAACCGTTTAACCCTCCACACACCATGAGCCCACGAACCCCCCGGAACCAGCTCCGTTATTTCAGCGATCGGGTGGCCTGGCGAGCGGTGTCCCCGCAGTTCCCCAACGTGCGAGCGTGGCCGTGACGGTGGCACAAGGTCAACAGGTGGGCAGACCAGGTCAAAGGGCCACTGAGCGCCCGCTGCGGCCAGCTGGGCCCAACACAGCGCCCTCGGCCCCTGGGGAGCCCACGTGGACGCACCGAGTGGCTCCAGAGCCTTCGCCGGGACTCCGCACGCGCAGGGTGGTTGATCCACGTGGCCCCGCCACGCCGCCACAGGCCCGACTGTTCACTCTGCTGGGCGCTTTGGCCTCGGGGAGCACGGCCCCCAGACCGTCGTGCGGGTGCAGGGGCGGCGGGGGTCCTGTGTTCTGAGTGCAGCAGCCCCAGAGGGCGGGGTCCCCCCGGGCTCTCACCAAAGGTGATTTTATGTTTTTCCAGTCTGGGGATAATGGCCAGGAGATGGTGGTTGCCCCGTGACGCTAGTAACTGTCCCTCTTCCGAGGCCGTGACGCTGCACCCTGGGCACGGAAACGTGAACCAGCGGGGCCCCAGTCAAGTTACCTTCGGCCTCACGTATGAACATCTGCTGAGTAAAGCAGATACCCACGGGAGCACAGCTGTGACCCCCGGGCCGCCTTCCCCGGCATCCGGGAGCCCCCCGAGAGCGGAGCTGAAGCCCTCCCGAACAAGAACGTCCCACTGGAGAGAAAGGCAATGGCACCCGATTAATTCCGAAAGGAAGCGCTCAGCCTTCAGAAACTTGGGCCGGGTCCACGGGCCTGAACAACGGCTCCATTCAGCCAGCTCCTCCCGTGTTCACCCGGCACTGAGTTCACAGCCTGGCCACCCCTCCGAGACACTCCTGGAGCCGCCACTATGTGTCAAGCACGTGTCAGGCCACGGGGACCCCCGAGGAAACCAGGCACCTCTGTCCTCCCGAGCTCACGGCCTAGTGATCGAATGAGGTGGTCGGTAACGGGCAGACCCAGATGCCCAGATGGCCTCCGATGCCCCGTGAAGGAATTGCTTGTCCCAAGGACGTGAGAATCCACTCAGTGGAGGTGACATGATGACACATATTGGAGAGGCTCTTCCTGGGGGCGGTGCAGACAACGGGGGCCGAGGGGGGGAGGTCCGGAAGCCGGTTAGGAGGTCATTACAATCCGAGTGAGAAGTGATACAAACCAGACACGGTTCCGGGGCCGAGGGGACGGAGAAACCAGCACAAAGAGATATAGAAGTCCTCCTCGTATATAAAGAGCTCTTAAAAATCAAGAGGAATAAAAGAAAGATGGACAAGAGAGGTGAACAGAGGGAGGTCACAGGAGAAGACACAGGAGTGGTTCACATGTATGTAAAAACGCTCACACGACAAGTAAAAACAGACACAACGCTGACAGCCCCTGTCGCCCGGGGAATGGCGGAAGTCCACGAGGCTGAGCACGCTCCCTTGCGGGGAGACTGGTGTCCTCACACCTTGGCGGTGGGAGTGCAGGTGGCACCACCGGGTGCAGCGAGATTTGACCGTTTCCGCAGAGACCCGCGCGGCGTTTCCAGCCAGCAATCTCATGCCTGGGCTTTCACCCCGAGGACTCGTCCCCACGAGTGTGAACAGCACACGCACCGAGCCGAGAGCTCCCCAGCAGAGTCCCTGGCGCCGGCGGCCGGCCGCCCCCGAGTAAAGCTCAGCGCGCACAGGCTGGAGGGCCCCGCGGCTGTGCTGTCCGGGGGCGGGGACAACTGCACTTGTTTCTTTTAAGATTTTTTATTTTGAGAGAGAGAGAGAGAGAGAGAGAGAGAGAGAGAGAGACCCAAGCAGGCTCCACACCGCCAGCATCAGAGCCCGACACAGGGCTCGATTCCATAAACCGTGAGATCACGACCTGAGCTGAAATCAAGAGTCGGTGCCCCAAACTTCACTTGTGAACAAAAATGAAAAGCAAAGTCCACAGAGAGTATGTGCCACGCTTTCTGCTGTGTAAGACAGGACGGGAAATAGAGGCATGGTTTGCATTTGCTTCCTGCCGCGGGAGGGGAAGGAAGGACGGACGGAAGGACCGGCGACAAGCACAGCAGGGCTGGGTGGAGGACGAGGAAATAAACCTCGTTTGGTCGTGATTCTGAATTAGCCGAAGAACTTCAGATCCACGGAAATGAAATAAAATGACGGAGACAAACCCTCGACTGAACACAGGCGGAAACAAGTGAAGGTAACGTGCGTCCAATCCGTAACTTTGAACCTGTTCTCTGGGCCGCCCAGAGGCCTCCGGGACCTCACTTAGTGGCCTGTTACTGGCAGTGGCATCGGCGTAAAACCACGGCAGTGTTGTCTGTGTCTTGAGGAAGAAATGTGCGGACATATGGACATCGTGGGGAATCAGAAGGGTCAGAGAAAAGGAAATGGAAGAAAAGAGGCCAGTCGGCTGAGTCGTGCGGTGCAGGATTTAAACGGGAGGCACTGTGGCCTCTGCGGGCATCTCTGCACAAAATGTCCTTGCCGTGACCACCGCGGGACGCCCACGTCCTGCGTTGAACACAGCCAGCTTCCGAATCTTGATAGATAAATCTGAGTCCCCTCTAAAAGAGGCCGGATTTCTCAAGGAAACGACTGATTCCAAGTTTAAGTCAAAAGTCAGCTGGGAGCACCTTGTGCCCAAAGCAGGAGGTGCCCGGAGATGCCTGGGGACGCGTCAAAGGGACCCCAGAGCTGACCCCTTCCAGCGGGCAGGCCGGCCTTGGACCATTGTGGTTACAACCCACCAAACGAAACAAAAACAAACAATAAAAGAACTCGTGAGTTTAAGTGGAGTTTAAAAATCACCAGTCTGGGGCGCCTGGGTGGCTCAGTCGGTTGGGCTGCCGACTTCGGCTCAGGTCGTGATCTCGCGGTCCGTGGGTTCGAGCCCCGCGTCGGGCTCTGTGCTGACAGCTCAGAGCCTGGAGCCTGTTTCAGCATCTGTGTCTCCCTCTCTCTGACCCTCCCCTGTTCACGTTCTGTCTCTCTCTGTCTCAAAAATGAATAAACGTTAAAAAATAAAATAAAAAAATAAATCACCAGTCAACGCCCGGCATCATTACAGATTCAGGTAAAAATCATCATTCGATGACCCTAAAGGCGCCGTGTGCAGTCGAACCCCCCCACGGCGGAGGGCGGGCCAGCCCACAGCGCGAGCCCCTCACCTGCCACCACGCTGGGTGTATTTGTGCCGAACACGTCTCGTCCACGTCTAGTCGGGAGGAAACAGAAACGTGCAGACTGGGGCTCGGCCGGGGAGGCACCCTGCCCGGGCTCTTGAAAAGAATCGAATGGAAAATAGACAGCAGAGAGTGGGGAGACTGTTCTAGATTAAGACGTTAAAAAGACGTAACAACGGAACTTGGCGCGTGAACTTCTACGGGACCCTGGGGTTTTTCAGTTTTTTAACAGCCATGAAAGGCATGTGGGGACAATCAGAGAAATTTGAAAACAGGCTGTACATCAGGTGAATCAACGTCTGGTTTCTGGAGTGTGCTAACAGACACGCGTGCGGGAGGACGTGGGTGTCTCCGTGGATGTCCAAGCGCTCGGCCGGGAGCGTCGCGGTCTCTGTGCCATCCTACCCACGGCTCGGCAAGCAGGAATGTGGCACGGTGCTCGCAATCCACGAAAGGAGTACACCTGTCCGCCGACCTCGTCTTCCCGCTTTTCCGTGAATTTCTGAACCAGAACCTTGGGAACTTAATGGCTCTCTGCCTCGGGACACTGATGAGAGCAGGGGGGCCACGACAGAGGCCGGGAAGACGGGGGACCTGGAGGTGCGGGTGAGGCCTCGGGGGGCAGGAAGAGGGTCCAACATTGCCCCCGCGCCCTGTGCCAGCACTGGACCCGGTGGAGGGATGGCCGTGGCCGGTCTGGATGCATCTCTCCGCTGCCACCAGCCCTGTCACCTGCCCTACTGTTCGGGGCCCCCTCGCGGCCCTTTATCACACCTGGCCAGACGGCCCAATCCCACGGAGGCTGCCTGGATGCCCCGGAGAGCCCAGAATTCTCGGCTCCCTCCTTCCTCGGTGTTTTCCCTTGCTTGCTGCTTCCTAGGGAAGAGGCATGCCCAGGCATTTTTTTAAAAAGTTTCTTTATTTAGTGAGAGAGACACAGAGGAAGTGAGCAGGGGAGGGGCAGAGAGAGAGGGAGACAGAGGGTCCCCGGCACAGTGCAGAACCCGACACGGGGCTCAAACTCGGGAACCGCGAAAACCAAGAGTCGGACGCTTAGCCGACCGAGCCACCCCGGTGCCCCTGCCCAGGCATCTTTAATGTGCTCTTCAAAGGACCACGGAGGCTGTTGGATGTCAAAGCAGGACGAAGAACCAAGAGATAAGGGATCAAAGGCGCTAGAAGCAAGGGAAATGGGACGGACAGTCACACCGGAACATTTGCCATCAGCAGCAGCCTGAGAGCAGGCTAAGAGAAGGGAGACAGAAGCGTCAGCCGTCACCAGTTCAAGAATCCCAGTCTGGAGCTGCGTCGGCTGGGTGGGGAGATGTCCCACCCACAACTGACCGACTTAACCAGCATTTTTAGCTGGCCACCCAATCGCCTGGAGTCCGACAGACCCGGCGTTGCAGCAAATAGCGCCCCCCGCTCGCCTCCTCTGGTTACAGAGTCCTGAGCACCGTGGCCTGGGACGCGGAGAACTTCTCATCCTCTCGACCATTTGCGAAATTCATTGGCTTTAACAAACTGTTCCCCAAACACCTGGCCTGTACGTGCTCTGCTAAGCAGCATGTGCTGTATCATATTCAGAAAGTGCTTATAAGCTCTCACTTGCCTTGAGAAATAACCCATCAGCTGTCAGAAAGGCTAGAGCCCATGCTGGCTCTGGCGAAACGTTCACGTCAGGGAGACACAAGCCAGTTTGGTCCGACTTGATACATTTTAACAAAAGCCAGGTGAAGGAATCTAGCTGGAAAAGCGAGAGCATCTTAGAGGCACGCTGAGAAGTAATTCTCTCCGGGGAGGGAAACAAAAAAAGACGTGAAGCCATTTGTACCTGAAATTGGATTTCGCAGACGGAACTTCTAAGTAACCCTGACCTAAAACGATGGTTTCCTAATGTCTTGCCGTGGTGCAGCCTTCCTGCACTTTCTGCCCAAGCCCGGGAACCGTCAGGCTCTGTCCTAGAGGTAAAGACGTTTGAAACCCCTTGAGGTATCCGAGATCTCCCTGAAGACCACAGACGAGATCATCACAGACAGACCCTGCTTTAAACGGTACCCGGTCTGTATCGTTCTGAACGTTGAAGAGAAATCGTTCCTTGTCCCGGCAGGATCTGCTCTGTTTTATGAGCGAAGGTGTGCGGCCACCTCTGCAATTCCGGAGAGTTCCGTTTAACACGCGCGAATACTCAGTCACGTATAGAAATGATTTTTATAGGGCTCTTGTGTTCCCACATCGGCTTTAGGTTTGAAACCCTAAGCTGCAGTATGAAGAAACAAAATACGATAAAAAACGGGCCCTGCGTCTTTGCTAACAAGAGGGCTCCCCGCCCCTCTCCTGGTTCCCGCTGTGGGGAAATCCAAAATGAGGAACAAGAATTTGTCCCGAAGAAGCAAATCTGCCCCCCCCAAAAAACCCCAACACGTTCCCCCTCACGCCCCAAAGAGCTCTTCCCCTGCCCTCCCGACACACGGGGGACACGCGTGTGCGTCCAGGCGGTCACAGGAGCCCAAACTGCACCAGCTGAAGAACATACTAGCCGCTTGAAGGGGAATTCTGCAAGCGCGTGACTGAAGTCCAACCGAATTAGAAAATGGTTCTTGGGGCGCCTGGGAGGCTCAGTCGGTTGGGCATCCGACTTGAGCTCCGGTCATGATCTCGCAGTTCCTGAGTTTGAGCCCCGCGTCGGGCTCTGTGCTGACAGCTCAGGGTCTGGAACCTGCTTTGGATTCTGTGTCCCCCTCTCTCTCTGCCCCTCCCCCCCCCAAAATAAATAAACGTTAAACAAAATTTTTAGGGGCGCCTGGGTGGCTCATTCGGTTGAGCCTCTGACTTCGGCTCAGGTCATGATCTCACGGTTCATGAGTTCGAGCCCTGTGTTGGGCTCTGTGCTGACAGCTCGGAGCCTGGAGCTGCTTCGGATTCTGTGTCTCCCTCTCTCTGACCCTCCCCCGTTCATGTTCTGTCTCTCTCTCTCTCAAAAATAAATAAACATTAAAAAAAAAAAAAAAGAAAGAAAATGGTTCTTGAAGGAGCTAAAGACTGCACCTGGCAGGACCTAAAGATGTTGTTAGAATCCTAGCACAAATCGCCGTGACTATAGAGCAGCGGCCGAGGTGGGCTTCCTCCACACGTGGGCCACCGTTATCACAGACCCAGCAGCCAAGGCCCAGAGGCCCCTGGAAACCCGAGGGGAGTCCCAGACCACGTCCCCCGGCAGCAGGGACGAGGGAGCCCGACTGACAAGTACGTGGACGTGGTTGTCAACTTCCTAGGGAGCGATCTAGGTGCAGAAGCAGAGAAGGGGGGATTTGAGCAGATTTTCACCTGGAATGCATGCAAACTCTGTCGTCCACAGGCCCCAGGTGTCCCAAACAGAAACAACCAATCCAAAGCGAAGTTTGACACATCTTTTTATGTACAAACGGCCAATGGTACATAGTTACTTTTCATAAATATCTCAGCAAATCCCCTAAAAAAAGATGTGAATAAAATCTACCTCTATGCACAAAGGGCCTCGTCCTCCCCCAAAGCCTTAACTTCCCGAGACAGGGAGCTTTGGGGACCAGGTGACGGCCTTCCCACCGCCCAGCCAGCCAGGGTAACTTGAAGGTCATCTGCCGCCCAGGACCTGGGGGAGACTGAACGGTTCCGCGTCAGGCTGGGCTGGGGCGTCCTCTCTGCTTCCCGGCAGAGGCCCCAGGGACGGCGGAAGGGAACCCAAGATACGGTGAGAAAGTAAAAAAAAAAAAAAAAAAAAAAAAAAAAACTCTGGGTATTTTGAGCACACACACTTGGTAACCAGTGTAACCCCGTGAAGCCAATGTATCAAATTCGCCCAAGGGAAAAGGGATCTCACATTCCAGAATCCACAGGCAAGCCTTTTATTTGCAGGGAGATAATCATGTAGCACCGAGCGCGCTCCCTCCTCCTCGGAGCCCCTGCGCGCGGGGGGCACATCAGCGACACAGCGGCCAGGGCGCGCTCACACCAGAACGCACGCGACTCCCGTGGGGCCGCCCCACAGTGTCCTCCCGGGCCTGCGCCCTGGCCACCCAGCCCCCACGGGCTTCATTCAAAGCGACGCAGGTGGTTGTACAGAGACTGGACGTAGGTGAAGACACACATGGGGTCCGGCTTGCGGCCCATCACCATCATA
Organism: Prionailurus viverrinus; assembly: GCF_022837055.1. Lineage (NCBI taxonomy): Eukaryota > Metazoa > Chordata > Mammalia > Carnivora > Felidae > Prionailurus > Prionailurus viverrinus. The sequence continues at coordinate 685,926 of NC_062574.1, read as the reverse complement.
TCCTCCACCTCGATGAGGCGCTCACAGTTGGCCAGATTCCTGAAACACAGAAGCTGGGTCAGGACCAGGGTCCCAGCCACCGGCCAGCCCCGCCACCCTGGGGAGAGAGGAGGGGTGTCCCCACAGGGCCTTCCATGACCCCGGGAGAGCCCAGGAGACCCCCCCAAGAGATGCCTGAAGACCCCAGCAGACCCTGGGAGACCCTCGCAGACCCTGAGAGTCCCCAGCAGGGCCCTGGAGACACCCAGAGACCCCAGCAGACCCCGAGAAACCCCTTGAGACCCTGGAGTCGCCTTCTCGGAGGCGGGCTGCCCAGACCCCCGCGTCCAGGAACCACTGCGACAACTCAACGTTTTGACTTAAGTAGACTTACTTTATTGCAAGTTTCAGCGAAATTTAATTTCACTTTGAACTTTTCACTAAATCCACTTAAAAAGTAAATGCGAGTCAAAACTTTGTTAGTCAAATTTCAGTTTAATTTAAAAACTAAATTTCACTAAAAACTTCGACGTACGTCGGCAGCCTGTGGGAAATCAGCACGAGCTAGAAAAATAAATGTAAAATGAAGTAAAACATAAAAGTCACCCACACGGCTTCTCAAACCGTCTTTTAAAACTTTTCCAAGACGCACCCTTGGCGATTTCTCACCCCAGGTCAGCACGTGCACGCGGACAACGCTCACAAACGTCTCACCACCGAGATTTCCTCCGTGGCGTGTCGTGTCTCCTGCCCCACACTTGTTCCTGAACGCTGGTCACGAAACACTCACCTGCTGTCACTACCTGCTGACGGGTCACAAGCTTAGAAACCTGCCTACCTCCACTTACGACCCCTGGGCCTGTGCCTCGCGCTCTGGGAAACATGCGTGCAGACACCGCCCTGGAAAGAAAGCGGCTCCCCCGCTGCCCCAACTCCCACGACCCACGAGGCGGCACCCACGGCGGCAGGGGTCAGCGCCACGCCCTGAAATAACAGCGGGTGTCCTTCCGGAGGCTGAGGAGGGCTTCCCCAGGGCGCAGAGCGGCGGGCCTGGGGGACCCAGCCGGGAACAAACTCCCACACCTGCTCCGGTCCGTGACCACCCCTGCTCAGCAGCGAGCACGGGGCACTCCCCTGCTTCCAGGGACCCCCGCCTCCCCTGTCAACAAATGCATGAGTGTCAGGGTTCACGGCCGGCCCCGTCCTCCCTGACTCTGGCAAGAAAGACACCTGGCTTCTCCCGGGCTCCCGGTCCCCCACGTGGAATCATCGCCCCTGCACGGGGCGGGGTGGGAGCACAGGTCGCACCGCTTCTGTGCCTGGAAAGAGATCAGTACACGTCCCCGGGGGTTGCCATTTTCGTCAGAATTTGGGACCTAAACAGCGGAGTTCAGATCCTGGGTCTGCTAGCCATGTCCTCAGCAGAGATCAGACCCCCACCTCCAAGGTTGTGGCCTGTACCCCAGAGCCTGCCGGCCAGATCTCGCAGGTGGATCTTGCGCTGGCCATGTGCCAGACGTCCTATCACTAACAAAATGTCAGGGCAAATGGGGACGTCTGTCCCAGGTCCCACTGCCCCCTCCCCCTCGGTTTGGAGCCGGTGGCCAATGGCGGAATCCAGTGGCTTTGTGAGGTGACGGGGGCCTGGCATCCCAGATGGGCCAGGGCCAGGGCCGGGTTCGGGGTCAGGGAAGTGCGAGCTCTGACAAGGGCAGGCATGGGAAGGTGCTTTGTTAATGGCGAAGAGCTGCAAATCCAAGTTCTCCGGCCTGAGTTCACGTTCTGAGCCGTCAGCACCTGCTGCGCTCTGCTCCTGCCTTCCTCCCAGGGCCGCCTGCACAACCGCCAGGTGCGTGTGAGCGTGCCCTGCAGGGGCCCTGAACGTGCACCAGGTGTGTGTGAGTGAGCCCTTCCTACACACCAGGTGTGTGTGGGCGGGGCCACGTACGGGTCAGGTGCCTGGGGGCGGGCCCGAATTTGCACCAGGTGCGTGTGGGCGGGCCATGCATGTGCACCAGACCATCACTACCCGACGCTGGCCACAGTGGTCCCCAAGTTAGAGGAGGGCCGTACTAAAGCCCTGACCTCGGCCTCGGAAGAGAACCGAGCGCACCCTGCAGACACGGGGGAGTCTGGCCTGGCCTTGCTCTTCTCCAGGCTCAGGCCACGGGCCCCAGCGCCCCGCGGTCAAATCCCTCTGCAGGTGGCTCTTGGCCAGGAGAGTTTCCCTCCTGTTCCCTATGCTCACTTGCCGCTGGGTGCTTTCTACGGATGGCCCCACAAGTCTGTTCTCTGCCTAATTTCTTCCCCACCAAAGCCGTTCACGCGTTGGAAGAGAATCTTCATTATCACGTCTTTCCCCGACACCACATCTCTCTGGTTCCCTCACTGGGCCTCCAAAGGGCACCTGGGACCCTCTCCTGTGGCCTGCTTCTGGTTTCTTCTTCCCGCCCACAATGGCTAGGATGTTCCAACCCGCGCAGGGAGGGTCCGCTGACCCCCTTCTGCACCGGCTCCCACCCGCGGCATCCCTGCCTGGGCAGCGAGGTTTCGCCCTCAGGGCCGCGGTCAGGGTGGGCACTAAGGCCTTACCCCGCCGTCACCCCTACAACCCAGGCGAGAGGTCGCGGGCAAGGCTCTGGCTTCCCAGTCCCCACCCCAGCAGCTACAACGGTAACCTCACGAGTCCTAAAAGCTGCACACGCGGGTTGAATGAAACTTCAGAATCCGGGTATGAGAAAAGGAAAGTGGTCAGTATTGACTTTTATAAAAATACTCAAGTCTCAAAATATTAGAGGCCCCAGCTGCCCTTTTTAAAGAGTTGAGGTACGGTTAAGGCAGAACACTATTGGGCACACACCCCATTGCCTTTCAAATTAAAAAGAAGCAGGTGTGGGGCGCCTGGGTGGCTCAGTCGGTTGAGCGTCCGACTTCAGCCCGGGTCACGATCTCGCGGTACGTGAGTTCACGATCTCGCGAGATCTCGAGTGATCTCGCGTGAGTTCGAGCCCCCCGTCGGCTCTGGGCTGACGGCTCAGAGCCTGGAGCCTGTTTCCGATTCTGTGTCTCCCTCTCTCTCTGCCCCTCCCCCGTTCATGCTCTGTCTCTCTCTGTCTCAAAAATAAACGTTAAAAAAAAAATTAAAAAAAAAAAAAAAAAGGAAGCAAGTGCGTTTGTAACAGCGATAGGAGCGTAACTCCCGCGCCGCGAAACAGCCCAAAGGGAAAAGCGCAAGGCACCTCAATGGCACCGAGTAGCAAGAACCGGGGTGACACCTGTGTGCCATCATTTCTGAGTGAACGTACTGAGCCCCACCTTGCTTGGGGCTTAAAAGCGAGGTTCCGAGGATTCTCCTGCCCCGGCTCTGTCACGGTCTGCGGTCGGCACGGGGCTGGCCTGTGAGGGCGAGGGAGGAGGGGCTCAAGGGGCTATTTTTATTTGTTTAAGCCTTCGCTAAACTAGATGCCAGGCTCGGACTACAGCCTCCAGTCTGGTTTTAGACAGAGACACATGGACACTACAAATAGCCCGAAGCCCCTTCTGCTTGGGCGTAACCCGAGAGCAGGACACATTCCCTGCAGGGCAAGCGGGAGCCTCAGGCCACACGTCCGGCTCTGGGCGGGCGCTCGGCCTGGAGATGTGGGGCGCAGGGCGCGGAGGGCAGGGCCCCCCGCGCACCGCCGCACCCCTTCCATAAAAGGACCGGTCTTCCCGCTCTCCAAGCCCGGGACACCTGTCCAACAAGGGCTCGTACTTTGCTGTCAACACCGCATTGCTCGCACAGATTAGGCCGCGGGGAATCTTCGGGGCCGGGAGTTCCCGGGAGGGCGGGTAGCACACGGCTCACGCCACCCAGTTCCCGGTGCGTCTTCGTGGTTTTAAGGCCCTCGCTCGCAGAAGGGTCTGCAAACGTTTCCTTCCTGATGTGTGTGTGGGGGGGGGGGGGGGGTGAACCCCCTGTTTGAGGGGCCTGTCTGTCCTCTGTTCCTGTGCAAAGGCTGTGACCCCATGGAGCCCAGGCCCCTGTCACCCCGCACAGCCTGCTCCTGCCGCCTGCGGGCCCATGAGTCTGCTGGACCTTCGCTGGCAAACCTGGGGAGTGTCTGCTAAGAAACTGGTAGCCAGAACCGTCCAGCAGGGGTCCTGTGCTTTCTTTCCAGCCTGTTGTCCCGGGAGCAAGCCAGGTGACCCAAGCTGCTGTCTTCTTAGGAGGCCACCTTCCTACCCCTCCCCCCCATATCTGCGAGGTCACCTCCCCCAGGGACTCCCAGGGGAGGTCCCTTCCCAGGCCCCAAACAAGCTCCCCACACAGGCCTGCCCTGGGCCCCTAGCCGGCAGACCACCCTCCCCTCCCCAGCCATACTCAGGCCACAAAGAGGCAGGGCCAGGCTTCAGTCCCCCCACCCCCACCCCACCGTTTGCTCTGGGGAGGAGGGAGGCAAAATGTGGAGCGGCCTGCACACACCCTGACCCTCCAGGCTAGGAACAGAAGGAACGTGCTCTGTGCTCCGAGACTGGAGGTGCCCACGTCTGGGAAAGCACAGCCACAGAGCAATCTGGCTCTGGCTGTCGGGGCGGGGCTGTGCTCCCCACCATCTGGGAAGCAGGGCCACCACCCTGAGGCCCAGGGCCCCCTCTCCCAGCCCAGCCTGGTCTGTGGAAGAAAACACCAGGGGCCCGAGTGGGGCCTCGCCGGCCCAGTTTCCGGGGTGGGTCCTGGGGTGCAGTGCCCACACCAGAGCCCCCGCCCCGCACGCTCAGTCTGCTCTGACAGCCACCGTCTCTAGGCCCGAGCAGCCGGGCCTCCCCCTGCGAGGTGTCCCTCCCCGACATTGTGCTGTCCCCCTTGGCTCTGGTTCACCGCCGTCTGGGTCCAGTTGCATAACACACTCCAACCAGAGCTGTTTCTGCGATTAGGAAGACAGCTAGCTCGAGCAGCCAAGAAAGAGAAGGAGTTCTGTGACCCCGCGGGGGCCGAGAGTCCCGGCATGTCACCTGAGACCACTGCACGGGGGCAACGGCGACATTCCCACAACTCAGGCCGGCTCCCCTCTGCCCCCAGGACTGACCCGTAGGCTCCGACCCCTTCCCCGGCCGGGGCTGGGGTCCAGGAACGGAGTGCGGAGGGCACACAGGTCTGGAGCGAGGCCTCCCCCTGGTCAGGGCAGCGGGGATGCAGACCTGGTGGGCAGGCGCTGCTCACGGGCTTACGTCCAGGCACAGAGGCTGCGGCAGGAGACACCTTCCTCCCCCCCCGCCCCCAGCATCCCCTGAGCATCCCCTGAGCCCCGCCCCCAGGCTCCCCTGAGCCTCTGCTTCTGGACTGTGACCAACCGACAGGAGGCCCTCTGCCCCAGCTCCCTGCCAGCCGCCGTGAGCTGGTCCAGCCGCTGCCCACACGCACAGCCCGTGAGCCAGCCCGCCCCACACAGCTGCTCTCCGGGCCCCACAACGTCAGGCCGACCAGCCCCAGGGGACAGCCTGCAACCCCCACCTCCCGACCCCAGCTAGAACCCCGATGCCCCAGGGGCTGCCCTGAGCCACCAGCCAAATCCCAGACTGGCTTCCCGAGTGCCAAGGGAATCCCAGAATCTCTCCCCACCCAATCGCCTCCCGGAGCCAGTCTTAGGAACACAGACGATTTCGTAGCACACGCTAGGACAACATTTAGGGAAGCAAAACCTACTTAGTGGAGAATTTTTAAAAATGTTTCCGAGGCAGACATTATTCAACGTCCTGCTTGCCCAAGCAACAGTGTCTCCCCACCAACCCTGAGAGGACAGGCTGGGTGCCCCGGGAGAGCCCGCCCCGCAGTCCCTCGCGCCCAGCCCGCGGCTGGCCTCCCAGACCACACAGCGGAGGCCAGGCACCCAGCGAGAGGGGCAGGTGCACCGAGCGTGGGCGGCCCCTCAGGCCTCAGTCTCCCCATCCGTACAGGAGGCCGTGGGATGGCCTCAGGACCCTTGCAGACGACTCCCCCGGGCGGGAGCGGGGCTCAGCACCCGCCGTACTCACTCGGCCGTGGTGAAGGCCAGCTCGAAGTTCTTCTGCCTCTGCGCGGGGCTCAGGGTGCTGTAGTCGAAGGCGTCGGGAAAGAATGAATGCACCAGGGCGCAGAAGGCCATGCCGTCGCTCCAGCTGGACGAGAAGTTCTGCAGGTCTACGTGCTTCCGGCGGGCCGGGGGCAACACAGGGGCGTGAGCGGGGGTCCCGTCCCGCCTCCGCGCCCCCCCCCCAATTTAACCCATCAAGCAGATGCTCCCAGCCTCTCCCAGAGCAGACCAGGGGCCCCCGGGCCGGGGCGGGGTCTGGGCCCACCTGGTAGCCAAGCGTCTTCTGCCGGCACCACTCCAGCAGGAGCTGCTTGATGCTGCTCGCGCTGGCCACACCGAAGCTCTGCGACCGTTTCAGCTTGGCCCGCACCTCGCCCTTCCCCCTGTGCAAAGAGCGCCTGCCTGCTGTGGGGCCGCGGGTCCCCACCGCCCGCACACCGCCTGCTCTGCTCACCCCGGGGAGACGCCCCGCTGGCAGGACCACCCTCCCTCCGGCCGCCAGCCCGCATCCATTTCCCACACTGGGAATCGGGGGTCACCTGGCAATCCTGGGACAGGGGACCGCAGCCCACGTGGCCTCAGGCCCCTGCCCTCTGCTCCCTTCCCTTCGCCCCAGCAGCCCAGATGTAACCCTCACTGACAGCTCCCTTCCTAGCCTCCTAGCCCCGGGAGGGTGGTCCCCCTGGTGGCCCCAAGGACACAGCCCAGATCTGGCTCAGCGGGGAAACTGCCCTGGTAGGTCTCCCTCACTGGTCACAGGAAGCTGGGGCTAGGGGCGTCCTCACCACACAGGCTGGGACCCCACCCTGCACCCAGCAGGTGTCATGCTGACGACTGGATCCCTGTTCAAAGACCAGCCCTGTCCCTAAGGGGGGCAGGGTGTCACCCCACAGCCCCCCCCACCCCACCCTGGGAATCCTAACCCACTATCCCTTGTGGTCTCCCCGTCCTGCCAGGCGAGGCGGGGAGGGCGGCCTGGGGCACCTCTGGAACAGGGCAGGCGAGGGGCTCTCATCATGGGCCCTGCCCTTGCGCCCGGCCCCCGGGGAAGAGGACTGGGCCGGCTTTCCTGCGCGGGTGGGTCTGGGCGCGAGCGTGCGTACTTGCCCGCGGTGTCACGCTCCCACTTCTCAAACAAGGCCTTCCGGGCCTGCGCCCCGGACGTGCGGGGCAGCGTCTGCGACCTGACCAGCTCCCGGCGCCGGGCCTGGGCGGTGGCTGGTGGAGACGGAGGCGTCACCAGGGGTGGGCTGAGGAGAGAGAGAACCGAGTCAGGAATATCCCAGCCCACTCGGGCCCAGGGCCCCCCTCCCCCCAGTGACCGAGGCAGGAACAAAGGAGGCACGGCAGCACCAGGCACAACCTGTTGGGCAGGTTCTGACTGAGAGGTCTGGCCCGCTGCAGGGGGCACCCAATGCCTGGCATAATCACCACTCAGCAGGTGTCAATTCCTGGGGCAGAAGGTGGACCCCGAACCAGCCCCACCAGGCCCCTCTCCACCACTAGATAAGACCCTCTTTGTTTCCTCCTGAACGGTTTGCCAGAAAGTCACCATTTTCCTTTATTATTAAAAGAAAAGCCAAGCGAGCCCCCCACCCCCAGCCAGCTGGCCTGGGGGAATATGGGGACAGCTGCAGGCTGGGGGAGGGGGTCTGTACCACGAGGGGGGCAGGGCCTCTCTGGGCACCCGCATGGAGAGGCCCTCCCACCCTCCCTCCTCTGTGGGGATGGAGACACCCCCTCCCACCTCCACACAGACCCGCTCTGCAGGGTCCACAGAGAAGCCAGCCGAGGCCACATTTCTCCAAACAAGGCTGTCCAGCGAGCCCCGCGGCCCGGCCTCCCCTGCAACCCGCTGCCCGGCTCTCCAAGGTCCAGGTCAGCACAGGGAGCCCAAGTCCCAGGACAGCACAGCCCACCCGGCCGCCTCACCCTGACGCACCTGTCGCTCCTGCCGGCCGATGCTGCCCTGTAGTAGCCAGAGCTCAACCTCGGGGCGGAAGGACTCTTCTCTGCAGGACAAGGAGAGGAACAGAAGTAGCCACGGCCTTGGGGAGGGCCAGCCACCGGCGCCCTTCCCTGACCCAACACCGCTCCCTGGATGGGCAGCCCCCCCCCCAGGCTGGCCCCCCACGGCCAACAGCTGAGGGAGAGGGGCTAGGAGCTCAGAGCTCGGACATAAAAGGTGTTGTAGGTGTTCCCGGCTGCTTTGGGGAGCACAGGTCCCAGGGTGCAGCACGCTTTGTCGCCAGACCCTCATTTTGGAAGCCCCACCCCAGCACACACCACAGGCCCTGACCACAGGCCCACAGCAGGCTGGCGGAGCCCAGCCAAGTGCGCAGGGTGCCAGCCACGTCCTCACCACAGCCTGACCCGGAATGAAAGCCACGGTCTCCCTGAGGGAAGCCCGCCAGTTCACGGCATCTCTGGAAGGAGTCAGGCAGGGAAGGGCGCGTCACAGGGACCGGGCACAGGTGGGCAGCTCGGTCCCAGGTTTTCCGAGTCTCTCGCCAGCCCCCCACCCCCGTGGGGTCTGCACCCAGGCTATGCTCTCCCGCTCCTACCGCTGGGAACTGGAGTCCGGGGTGCGGTGGCCTCACTGGGGCTCGGGCTGGGGCCCCCCCAGGATGGCGGCAGACGTGGGCGAGAGAGCCGCGGCCGAGGTCTCCCCTGAAAACCTCTCCGAGACCCGAGTGATGGCCGTGACCGGCTGGTGAGGCAGCTGCAGGGAGAGGCTCACGGGGCGAGGCCTGGGGGGCTCTGGTGCTGGTAAGGTTCCAGCGGCTTCTGGGGACCTATCGCCCAGACCTGAAACACGAGGCCAGTGGGGAAGGTGGGGGGAGTCAGCCAAGGCATCTGCAGGGGCCTCAGGCCGCCCCCCCCCCCCCAGTAGGACTCTAGCTTCTGTGAACCCTCCTCCCACCTCCTCCAGGAAGGCCTCCCTGACCTCCCTCTTCTGGGGACACCTCAATGCAACCGAAGTTTATGTCTGTTCCAAACTGCTGTCACCATCAGTTCAGTAAATACTACCTAGCCTGTCGGCCACGCTGTGCTGTCCGCTGCGTGGACATCTCCTCGGGGCCCACTTGCTTTCTCTGGAAACAGGGAAGTCCATCCCCTCGAGACCTCCCATTTGCCTCTGCGTTGACAGAGTTCTACTTCACCCCGAGTGAAGCCGCCCTCCGGGCAGCCTGTCGGCCTGCTGGGGTTCAGGGCCACGTCCCCTCCCGGCCGCGGGACGGCCCCCCTTGCCGTCGGCCCCTACCTGTCCCAGGCTGGTGCCCGTTCTCAACGATGCACGAGTCTGAGGCCTTTCTTGTGTCCACCTCGCTGGCTTCGTCCTGGTGATCCACGCTCTACGGAGACACACGCACCAGGGGGGCCCAGTCAGGCAGGGCCGGCTGCCCCCTCCCGAGATTGCTGTCTGAGGCCCCCCCAGTTCTAGGGACAAGTAACACTGCCGTGTGAGACAGCCCCTGGGAGATACGGTACTGGGCACAGGCCACACAGCGACCTGGCGTGGACCCGGCCCCGGCTGCTGAGCCCCCACGATCCTGCCAGGCAAACGACTCTCCCGGGCTCACCCCAGACTCCAAAAGCACTAGAGACAAAGATCAGAATGGGGTTCCTGGCAGGGCGCAAAGTGGCCCACCCTTCCCCTGCCTGGACCAGATGCTCCGGCAAGAGCCTGGCCCTTCTCACCCCCGCGTGGCCAGCCGACACGGATGCCCGTGTAGGGGCGCTGAAACCAGAACCCTAAGGTTCTCTGGGCCAACAGAAGGCACTGGGGCCTTCGTGCTGAGGACCTTCCATGGGACGTGGTCACAAGATTTGCCTGGATGCCCGGGATACGAGGGTCTGACTGGCTCCAGGGCCCTCCAGCCCCCCCGAACCTCAGTGGAGCCAATACCGGAGCCCCTGGGGGAGCCGGGGGTCAGGTCATGCCGCTGCTGGGTCTCAGTGTCCCCGTCTGAGACAAGGGAGGCACACTGCAGAGCATCCATCGAGCATCAGGCCCTTTTCTGGCCACACCAGTTACGCCAATGTGCTTCCGTCCTCTCAGGTGCGTGCTAACACCCCCACGCGGCAGGGAAAGCCCAAGGCTCCGAGAAGAGGTGTCCTGTCCACAGTGACACGTGAGAATCACCTGTGATCTGTGGCCAGGAGGGATGTCCTCCTGCACCAAGCTCCTGCCTCTCCCAAAGCGAGGGAGGTGGGGAGGGCCTGGCGTGTCCACAGGGCTGGCGGGGTCTGCCTGGCGGGAAGGGGATCGGGGCAGACCCCCCAGTACTAGGGCCACTTGGAGGCTGGCTACACCTCTCCCGAGACACCTCCAGGCTGGCTCTTGCCTGCAAGGTTCCGAGATGACTAAAGACCACCCCTGGCCCCAGATGGCTCAGCGGCCCCTCAGCCAGTGCTAGGGGTGGCCACTGCGCCATGGGGGGATCGCTCTGGCGGGGGAGCCAGGACCTCGAGCAGAGCCCAAGAGTGCGTCCAGCCCAGCAGGTCAGGGAGGGCCCCCCAGAGGCAGCAGTGCCCAAGCCGGGTGTAGGGTATGCCAGGTGGATGAGGAGGGGACAACTAGCGTCTGCACAGACAGACGACTTGGAGTTGTGACGCGTTCTGATGGGCGACTGCAGGGTATAAGTGACCTGAGGGGGAAGGAAGGGGCGTTGGTGGAAAAACAGGGACTTCAGTTCGGGCCACATGGAGTGTAAGGTGCCCCTGGGAAATCCAGGAGGTGAGGTCAGGACACAGCTGTGTATTTGGGTCTACAGTTTAAGAGACAGGACAGAAGGATGGAGGGAACAATGAGGGACAAGCAGGAGTCCTGTGTCCTCAGCATACGCCCAGAGCAAGAGGTGGCCAGGGGTGGAAGGGGCCTGGGGGGAGAAGAGGGGTCTACAGAGGGGCAGCCAGAGGTGCAGGGAGAAAACCTGGAGAAGGCTGGGTGAGGCAGGTGGACACATTCAGGAAGAACACAGGCGTGCCTGGGGCGCCCAGAGGTGGCCTCGGGTCAAGGAAATGGTCGAGATGAGATCTGAACAGCGCTCACTGGGTTTAGCAAAGAAGAGGCCGGCGGGTGATTTAGGGACTGAATGAGGTAGGGGTGGGGCAGGAGAGGGCGGAAGGGGGAGAAGCTGGGAGGACAGGGGAGGAGTTGGAAGGGGCTGTCCCTCTGTGGGGTGTGGGTCCCCGCAGAAGGAGGAAAGGACAGGACTCAGAGCCCTGGGGGGGGGGGCTGGGAGAGGAGGGGACCCCTCAAGTCCTGACTCAGGAGGACAGAGAGGGAGGGGCCAGGCTGTGGAGAAGGGGGGCCCCTGCGGGCACCCCCAACTTGAAGCCAAATCAGCAGCAGAAGGAGAAACAGCCGGTCCACCCTGAACCCCAGCCCCTACCTGTCACCGGGGCCAGCTCAGCCTGGGGTCTCCATGTCCCCCCACCCTCCTACTCTGGCCCAACCGGTGCCACAGGTCTGGGCAGGGGCCTGGAGGGACAGGGTGATGGTGAAACCACGTTCCCAGGAATGGGGGCCCCCCAGACGCCTGCCCCTGCACGTAGCAGGTCCCCCACCCCCGTGACGCCCCAGGGGACCAGGAGCCACAACCAGACAGGAAGTAGGTTCTGGACCAGCCAGATTCCTGGGTCTCCTGCCCGCCACCCCCCCCCCCCCCACTGCCACTTCCCCTCGACTGGAACTACCCCTTGTCCCCTCAGGCCAAGGGGTCATTGGGAGACCACCCGCCTACCCCAACCTGAGACTTTGTCCACAAGGCACTCTGGCCTTCCAGAGAACAGAGGACAGCTCAGGACAAACGTGTCCCCCGGGACCTGGGGCAGGGCGGGTCCTGGCCCCTGCCAGACCTGTCTTAGCCAGATGAGGGGGAGGAAAAGGGTTAACAAGGGGATAACCTCCCCAGCAGGACCTTTGCAGAACAGAGGCCTTAAACCAAGGACTTGTCCTGGTCCCCAAGCACACCCTGGGACCTCAGACACACTCTCCCAGCGTCTCCCGGCATGGGGGAGGGGGCTGCCTCACCCCCAGGAAGAGAACCGGGGCGGGGCAGCCTCTGTGTGCTGGGGCAGAAATCACTGGCGAGCCCTGGGGACGGGAACCAGCACAGAACGGTCCCCATCTGGGCTTTAGGAAGAGCCCCGCCCCTGCCCCCGCCCCCGCATAAGGGAGCCCAGGCCTGAGAGCATGCGAGGGAGGCGCGGGGTGACACAGGTCTGATTGCAGGGACTACGGGAGATACGATCCTCTCACTGGGAACTTTGCAGACGCTTCGGGAGGGTGGGAAAATTTCAGGCATTCTCAGTGCTGCCGGCCCCACGCGGGCTCACGTGTGGGGGCTCACGCGTGGGGGCTCACGCGTGGGCACAGGAGCCCGGGAGGGGCCAGAAGCCCGTCCTGAGCCTGCTGCCCATCCCCCACTCACACTCGGCTTTCAAGACTCAACCCAAACATCTCCCTAAAGCATTTACCTCTCTTATCACACAGTGTGTCTGGGAAAGGAAGGCAGATAAGGGAGTCTGGTTTCTTTCACAGCCGGCCTCGACCCAGAGCTCCTGGCAGCCGGCCCTGAGGGCCTTCGCCAGTGGGGGGCCGGGGCCTCCAGCCCAGCCGAGGACATTTCCAAGGGCCACGCTCCAGGCCCGGCCTGGCCTCAGGCTGCCGCCATACCACAGGCCCCCGCGGGCTCCCTCTGCCTGCGAGGCCACGGCTGCGGCTCTGTGGATGCTTGTGAACAGACCCTGCTGATGTCACCGTTACAAGGACCCAGTCGGCTCAGAGTTGAGGGGCCCACCCAGCCTGGCCCGATCCCCCTTGGTTTAGATCCTGAGAAACTGAGGTCGACCTTTGAGGAGGTGCTCCCAAGGCCTCACAGCAAACATGACAAAAGCAGCTCCTGTCTGCTTCGGGACTTGGGCCTCCTACAGGAAGTCCACCTCGGTTTCTCCACTCCATGGCCCTGCCCTCTCCCTCCTCCTGGAGCCGCCCTGGCTACTCTTCTGTCTCCTTACCACTTAGCAAGGTCAAGGCTTGTGCACTCAGAAGTGGATTCCATGATCGACTCTTTCTGCACGGAGTTCAGGACCCATTTACGTGCTAAGTATGATGCACTTCCAACAGCCCCAAGTTCGAAACAGCAGAAACCCCAAGATTCTCTAAATCTCACCGCTTATTACAGAGGGCCCCGCTGGCCTCACCTCGGCTGTAACTGGCCCCTCCCCGCTGTGACACAGACCCGGGGCATGAAACACAGAACCAGCCACCCTGGGGCCCAGCCTGGAGCCCTGACTCCCAGGTCGTGACTAAGCACCCAGTCGTGTGCTGTTAGAGTGGGGACATACAGATGTCTCCACAGTCCCCTTTGCCGCCAGAAACTGGCTGGAGGCCGCCCGTCGGCGCTCCTGAGAGGGGGCTGCAGGAGAAGTGGGGACAACGCTTCTGAAGCCAGCAGAGGGGGTGCTGCCTCCATGCAGGGGGCTGCACAACCTGTGACCCCCCCGGAGACCTTGGCCATCCCCCACCCAAGTGCCCATCTATACCTTTCTGAAGCCCACACCCACTTCCCATTCGTGACTCCAACCCTATCCCATAAAGAGCCGTGGCATCCCTGACCCCTTCCTCCAAGTGCTGTCCCCTTGACTTCTAGGGGCGGGCTCTCTGGGCCCCCCTAGCTGCCCAGCAGCTCCTCCCCGTCCTGCTGCACAATTACCTGAACACCTCACCCGCTTCAGGGCTCCGCTGTAGGCTCTGCCCTGATGTCTCCCTGAAGTCCAGCCTTGACTCCTCCTGGCTCGCCAAATCAGGGACTGCACCTGCTCTGGGACAGCTTGGCCTGGATGTCCCGCAGCCCCTCACACTGGACAGGACCCAGACAGATCCCGGCATCCTCCCCAACCCCGATCTGTGACCCAACAGCTCCCCAGGCACGGCTCCTGTCTGTGCCTCCCTGCCGACTCCCCCTTGAAGATCGTCTCCTCTCCTTGGACCATCCCACTTAACCCACCCCGTGTCCAGCCACCCTCCAACCCGTCATCCATCCTTGCCGGACCTTGCGGAACAAGGAGAACCTTGTCCCTCCCTGCCCAGTGCCCCTCACCCACCACCCCCGTGATACGCAAGATGACTAAGTCACCTGAGGTGAGAACGGCCAATTCCCACCGAGACAGCTGGATGACGGGAAAGCCTCCTGTCACACATGCATGAGCACGCACGTGCGTACCTGCAGTCACACACATATGACTGGGACGTTATGTCTCTGGACACTTGGGAAGCTGCTTCCGTGAGCAGACAAGTAGCAAACGTGTGTTAAAACCCAACTTCAGAAACAGCCGATGACACAGTTGATTAGGCACGTGTGAGCTCACCGCACCGTGGCGATTTTATACCACGGATGTGTAGTATGCTGTGCTCATGGCACAGAATTAAGTGTCTCCACATTTCCAGACCCTTCACACGGAGCACCGGACACCAGGGACAGAGCCCAGCTCCCTTAGCCAGCGCCCAGAGGGCCTTCACAATTCAGCCCTCCCCTCTCAGTCCCACCAGCCCCCCTCTCCATCCCCCCCCCCCCCCCCCCCCCCCCGAAAGCGTCGCCAAGCCTGCATGTGCACAGTCCCCATCGCACCCGCACCTGCAGCAGCAGCTACAGCCAGCCCTGGGCTTCCCGCACAGAAGCCTTCCCGGGACACCCACCTGGAAGGGACTGGGGCCCAACATCTGGTCCAGCTGCCCACACTGTTGGCACTGCTCTGTCTGGGGCCACCTCCCACCCGGCTGGGACCTCCAGGGGCTGATGGGATCCCCCTCCTCCTGGCCCCCGAGGTGCAGCCCAGCCCACACAGGAGATCTGCACGGATGACGGATGGAACCAAGGAGGGGCAGCAGGTGCAAAGCTCTCAGACCCGGACCCTGGAAACCGCACCCCAGAGCACATGCCTGAGCAGAGTGGAAAATCCCACCTAAGGCCACTGCGCACACCATGGAAACATTCTAACCTGCCTCTCCAGGAGGCCCCATGCTGGGCGTGCTGGTCCACACCGGCCTCCACCCCACCCCCACGCGGGTCACTGACCCCAGGAAGCTGGAGACTGCTCCAGGCTGGTTTCCCATCTGTCTTTACCCCCTGCGAGTTCCCAAACGCTGCCGCCCCGACCACACTGCGTCCTCCTGGCCTCCCCTCACATGCGCGCGCGCGCGCGCGCGCGCGCACACACACACACACACACACACACACACACACACACACACACACCACACACGGGCCTGAGTTCTCAGTCTGGGTTAATTAATAACGAGAGCCGTCAGGCCTCAGTGAAGCGGCGACGCAGGGGGCGCATGAATGGAGGTGGGGGAGTCGGGGGCTGCCGGCGAGGCCCAGGCGGTGTTGAACCGGTCAGGGGCCGAACCTCAGCGCCCGAGCCCTCAGCGTCATGGGACAAAGGGGAGAGGGAGTCAGGACTCGGGGCAGACAGGGCCTGGCTCCCAAGAAAGGAGGGGGCCGGGAGCCGGAGACAGGTGCAGCGGGCAGGCTTCTAGGGCCCTCTCCCACCCCGGAGTGAGTCCCCGCGCGGCCGGCAGAGGCCCTGCCCCCAGCCCAGCACCCCCGCGTCCGCGGCCCCACGCCCCCGGCGCCCGCGTCCCCCGCCCCGAGGCTCACCTGGCCGCGGCCGGACAGCGAGAAGGTGGCGTGGCTGGCGAAGCGCGCGGTGCCCAGGCGGGGCGCGCGGCTGGGGACGCCGGGCGCGGGCGGGGGGCTGGGCGAGCCGGGCGAGCCGGGCGTTCCGGGCGCGGGGGACGGCCCGGTCGCCAAGCCCAGCGCCTCCACCTGCCGCGTCAAGCGCTCGAGCTGCGCCTGCAGCCGCTGGTTGTCGCGCTGCAGCTCGGCCACCGTGCGCGCCAGCGGGCCGGCCAGGCGCAGAGCCTCCGCCACGCGCCGCTCCACGCCGCGCTGCAGCCCCTGCATGTCCTCGTGCAGCGCGCGCACCGCGCCCTCCAGCGCCGCCTCGTAGCGGCCCAGCGCCTCGCGCACCGTGCGCGCCTCCTCGGGGTCGGGGCCCTGCTCCATGGCCGAGCGGGCGCGCCGTCCGAGCGGGCAGAGAAGCCAAGCTCCGCAGCTCCGGGCCGCGACTGGCCGCCCCGGGCCGGGTTCGCCGGAGGGGCGACGGGAGGGGCGGGCGGGGGCGGGGCCGAGGGCGGTGGGCGGGGAGGGGGCGGGGCCTTTGGCGGCGGGAGGGGCGGGCACAGGGCGGGGGCGGGCCCGCGAGCCCCGCGACTGGGCGCCGCGCGGGGGCGGGGCCTCGGGGGCGGGGTCTCGGGGGCGGGGTCTCGGGAGGCGGGAGAGGCGGGCACCGAGAGGGGCGGGGCCTCGGTGGGGGGAGGGGCGGGGAGTCGCCGTAGGGGGAGAGCGGGGCTCTGCTGCCCGGTGGGGCGGGGCCGCAGGGGGAGCGCGGGGTCCGAGAGCCCCCTGACCCCGCCCCAGAGGAGCGACGTGCGGCCTGGAGAGAGGCTGCGGCCCCCGAGGGGACTTTACCCCGGAGACCACTGACGTGGGCTGTGGGTCACCGGGCTCTCCCCCGCAAGGCCCGGTCCCGCTGGGGGTGGGAACTCTCCCACTGGTCGGGGAGACCTGAGGGGGGGAGCAGTCCCAGAACTGTCTGGTCCCTGCCCCCCTCCCATCACAAGAAAGGGAAGAATGAAAACAATTGTGCCTTAAGGAGGACAGGATGATGGGCAAAGATACTCTCCTGTAGTTGTAAACTGTAAACTGACTTAAATTGAGAATGGGAGGAGCGCCCGGGGTGGGGCCGGCGCTCAGCCGTTGAAGCATCCGACTTAGGCTCAGGTCATGATCTCTGTCCGGGAGTTCAAGCCCCGCTTTGGGCTCTGTGCTGACAGCATAGAGTGTCTGGAGTCTGCTTCAGATTCTGTGTCTCCCTCTCTCTGCCCCTCCCCCCCCCAGAATAAACATTAAAAACTTTTTTTTTACTGTTTAAAAATGGGAACATCCCACCTTTTGCACAGAAATTTTTCCTGACTAGGCTTCTCCTTACCAGGCCAGGCCCACCTGAAGGAGGCCCAGTGCCTGGGCAGGCACAACCAGATGACCTCAGGAGCACGAGGTCTGAAGGGCTTGTTCCTGTCGTGTTAGGCATTCAGACAAATCTGGAGCCACAGACCTCCTGGACTGGTCCACACTGCCCAGATGCTCAGATGCTGAGAGCCAATCCCTCCACCCCCCACCCCTCCCCGTGCTCCCCTCCACTGTGGGGACAGGAAGGAACGCTGGGTTACCTAATCCAAGGAGCCTTCCAGCAATTATTTCATGAGAAAGTCAAGTGCCAAAAGGCGTGCGTGTTGCATGTGTGTGTGAGTGTGTGTGAGTGTGTGTGAGTGTGTGTTCCAAGAAGCCGTCGGCACAGAGTGAGCCAAACCACTCCCTGCATTCTTTCTCCGGGTAGAACCTTTGATAGAGGCTGGGAGAGACACTGGCCCCTGCAGGTCTGACCACGGGAGCCTGGAGATCAGAGACACCCCGTCTCAGCCAGAAAAGCCCATTCTATTCTTCTGCAGGACCCACGGAAGAGCCATGTGGGAAGGCCTGGGAGGCGTTAGGCAGTCTGACCCCTGGCCCCACAGCCACAGTACACCTGGGCATGACCTCCCCTGGCAGCATCGTGGGGGCGGGCACGGGGAGGGGTCCAGCCTTCCGGGCCATCCTCCAGCAGGCAGGCTAGCCAGGTGTCTGGGGCTGAAACCCTACAGGAGGAGGAGACAGTAGACGGCAGAGAACCATCCCGCTCCCACCTCGGGTGTGTTATCTGCTCTGTCCCCATCCACCAGAACATTCGGAGGAACCACCGCAGGCGGGACAGGGCTCCGTCTGCCGCCGAAGTGGGGCCTCTGTCGAGGGCAGAGATGGCAGGCACTGTGGGTTCTGGGAAGGCAGACAGTACAAGAATCAGGCCTTCCCCGTTGGCTCCTCTCCCTCAGCAGTCAGACCACAGAGTGGGTAGCTGGAGATGAGCCTAGGAGAGGAAAGATACACCAGGAGTTCAAAGAAGAGGGGCGCAGGGGCAGGGAGGGGGGAAGGGGTGATTCTGGGGTGGAGGGGTGGGACCAAAGCGGGCTCTAAGACAGCCTGGGGGGGAGGGGCGCCGCTGGGCTCCAGCCCCGCCCCCCAGCTCAGCCCCCACCCTGTACCAGGCCGTGAGGGAGGCCAGCGCTGCCTAATGAATGGGGCTGAACTCCCTCCACATTCACGGGCCCTGATGTCAGCGAGCTGGTGAGGCTGACCTCCCACCAGGTCCCAGGGGCTCTGGTGCTTCCGGCTCCCCCTCACCTGGCTCTGAGCCCTGCACTGCGGGCTGGGCCCTTGATCTGCTCTTTTCCTAGGCCAGAAGCAGGCCCATCCCAGCCCCGCTGCCTGTCACTTCTCAAAATCACATCCTTGCCGGGCCAAAACCATGAAGCCAGGGAAGTCGGTCACGGAGTTGAGATGGGGAAACTGAAGCCCCAACAGGAAGAAGGACTGGCCCCGGGCCACACAGCAAGTCAATGCAAAGACAGGACCAGAACCAGGGCCCTGTCCCCGGATCTGATACTTGTCCCAGCGTGCTGGTCCCAACACAACTCCCTGGGCAACAGCCACATCCAGCCAAGGGTGGGCAGCTCCCCACTACTCCTGGGGCTGGCTGGAGGCTCCACCCCCCTGGCATTGCTCCCCAGAGGTCTCCAGCACCCCCACCCATGGCTCTCTGGAAGTAGACCCCCAGGACCACATCCTCCTCCTCTCTCTCTTGACTCCCTCTCCCGGCCTCGCCCTCCCAGTGACCTTCCTGACTGACTGTTCTCTCCCTCATCCCTTAAACATGGTGGGCCCCGGGGCCCTGAGCAAAGCCCCTGTGCCCCTACACACCCCCTACCCACGCCTCCCTGGGTAGACTCACTCACCCCTACAACAGTGCTGATGACTCCCACTTCTCCGCCTCCAGCCCAGCCCTGCTCTATACCCACCGGCCTCCAGCCTGCTTCCCCCCTCCCTGACACCTCAGTTCCTGAGATCGCAGGTCAAGTCAGGCTTACTGGGTGGGGGAAGGACATAGGAAGTGGAATGGACAGCCGTCACACTCCTCTGCCCACCGGCTGGTGCCGCCCCTCCACCCCTGCACCCCAGGTTCACGTGCATGGGCACCGCGTGCACATGTACTCAGAGAGCAGGGTCTCTCTGTCTCCACCCATCTCCACTGGGATCAGCAACTGGCCTTGGAAAGTGCTCGGGAAACCCTGGGTGACTGAACGCTGGGGCAAAGAGGGCTTGCTGGTGAGCCAGCAGGGCCAGGAGGGATGATGCTAGGTGGACGGACGATGGGCAAAGGGAGGGAAGAGGGGCGAGGGTGGTCCCCTTGCTGGCTGGGTGCCTGGGGGGTAGGATGGGTCACAGAGAGGGTGTGTGGGAGGGAATGGCGAGTCCTGGGGACTTACAGGTGCGGCCCACGGCCCACGTGCTGGGTCACATCAGCCTTTGCGGCTAGGGATCCCTCCAAGCCCCTCTGTCCAGAATGGTTCAGGTTAGAGGGTCACAGGCCAGGCCAGACCTGATCGGCCCTGCACACCCTGCCTGCAGCCCTCAGCTCACAGGGCGGCTAACCGGCCTGGCCATCCAGCCTTGTGACCAGGGAGTGAGTGAAAGTGGGTCCACAGCTGCAGGCTCCCAATGGGAACCAGCTAACAAGAACCCACTCCAGGCCTGGGGCCCCTGGCAAACATCTCATCCCAAATCCTGAAGGCAGCCTCCGGCCTGGAAACCACTGCCTTGTAAGAGACCCACAGGGGTGGCAACACGGGGCTTCTGTTTCCCTCGTCCTGCCTGGTTGTCGGACCCCGGAGCCGAGCAGGGCGTTGGGACCCTGGTAGACACTGTGCAGGAACAGAAGTCCCAGGTGGGCGGGCCTTGGAGTCTTGCCTCCAGCAAGGACCCCGGAGGGGGCGCATGGGGCTCTGCCTGCTGGAAGCTGCAGCGGTGGGGGCTGATCCTGGAGCCCGGTGGCCCCTGGGAGGCCGGGAAGGGACTCCTGTCCCCGGGTCACTCCGACCAAACCTCAAACTTTATCCCTCCTTCCTAGGGGACGCTCTGCCAGCCACACAGAAGTGTGCGATGCCCATCCTAATCCCCGTACATCTGAGGGTGGGTCTGTGCACGCACCAAGCTCGCACGTACGGGTTGGGTGTGTCTGTGGAGAGGAGAGGTGTGGGCACGGCGGAGTCTGTTGTATGTGCGCACGTGCCTGCAGGGTACCGTGTCTGCAGGAGGGATTCTTGCGCATTTGCTCGTGGGTGGTGAGCATACGTTTATGCACACACGTGTGTGTGTGCCTACAGGACACGTGCCGACATTGACACTGGGATGTGTCCTCGGCTGCTAATGCACACATGCATATCCTTGCGTGTCCGTCCTGTGTCTACACAAGCTTGCCTAATCAGATGTGTGTGGTTGTGTGAGCTCCATCATACGTGTCCCATGCTCCCGAAAGTCGGTCTCTAGAAGGTGCAGATCCCGGGTGTCGGGGGCCACTCTGAAGACCCCAGCGCACAAAATGCCAGAGTTGCCCTGGTTTGGGGAGGCAGCCACACTGAGCAGCGCTTCCCGCCTCCAGGACCTTGCTGGGCCTCTGGGTCCCCTCCCACGGGCCTCTGCTGGGGCACGGGGCCCACAGCACAAAACACATCCGCCCCGGTGTGGAGGGGCTTGCGGTCCTGCCCACGGAGGCAGGGGCTGTGCGGGGCATGCAGTGGAGACAGCTGTCTCCCTCCTCCCCTCAACCCAGAGAAGGTAGTCGGGCTCACATTTTCTATCTCCAGGAGTCCCAGCCCCTGAGCCCCGGCCGCAAGGCCTGGAGAGGCCTCCCCGGCTCACCCTAGCTCCCTGCCCGCACTCTGGGGACTGTGGCCCCAAGAGGGGACACTGAGGTCTGGGAAGAGTCAGCATCGCCCCCCCCCCCATTGTTTGTGCTGGGCCCCTGGGTCCCTGGGGAAGTGGTGTCTAGGGCAGCGCACCCTGGAGCCCTCCCAGCTCTTGTCCCAACCCTCAGGCCTCCAGACACCCGCCCAGGAAGGCCCCTCCCTTTTATAACACGAGTCTCTGAGCGGGCACTCACTCTGCCCTGCTGCCCCTGGCCGCTGCGGCCCAGGGGACCCCGTGAGGCAGAGGCCCAGCTGTTGTCATTTGAGGCAGAGCTGGGCCTCCAGCTCTGGGCTCCTCCTGCCTTCTCCCCACCCCCTCCACACCTCCCACCCGAAGGCCTGGCCCCTCCAGCCCTGTTCAGCCTGCTCCCCTCCCCCTTCCCGGACTATTTATAGAGCCTGGCTCAGTGGCCTCCAGGACAAGAGGAGCCAGAGGTCCAGGGCGACGGCTCCTGGCTCCTCTGCCTTCCCCAGGGGCCCCGCAGGCTGGCCAGTGTCCGCTTTCAGCCCAGCCAAAGGCCGCTAGCTCAGAGTGAGCAGTGGGGGTGGGGAGGCCAGGCCGAGGTGCGGGACCTGCCCAAGCCGAAGCCGTTTGTAGACCAGCCGGCTCCCTCAGGAGCGTTCTGGAGACTCACTAGGGCCGGGGCGTCCACGGGATATCTCAGGGCCCGCCAGCACCTCCTC
This sequence comes from Prionailurus viverrinus, assembly GCF_022837055.1. Taxonomy (NCBI): domain Eukaryota; kingdom Metazoa; phylum Chordata; class Mammalia; order Carnivora; family Felidae; genus Prionailurus; species Prionailurus viverrinus. The sequence goes on along the minus strand of NC_062574.1, from coordinate 664,236 downwards.
GCCCCCTCCCCTGCCAGCCCCCAGAGGCCCCTTGCTCTGACAAAACCATCCCTCTGACCCACAGACCCCCTCCACCAACAGGGAACGCCTTACAGTGCCATTCAAGGCCCCTCCACCTCGTGCACTCAAAACTCACTCGTGCACTGATGCCTGTCCTGGTACCTCTGCCTGAACCACCCCTTCTGCTGGCGGTCCTGTCCGGCAGACCCCCCTTCACTCTCCATTCACATCTTCAGAGCGCATCTTAAATGCCACCTCCTCTGGGAAGCCCCCCTGAGGTCCCCACTCACCTCCCCTCCCTGTCCCACTGTGCCCGTTGGAATACGTTCCCTCTCTCCTGCCCTGCCTCCCTCCTCCCAAGTGCAGCTTCTGTCTTAAGGAATGATCTCTGTTTGGGGTGTGGGCTGGGGGTTCCTGAAAGGGCAGGACCCTGACTCACTCATCCTTCTGCCCCTGTGCCCAGCTCCATCAGCCAAAGCTACTGCAGGGGTGAAAGAGGGGGTGCACGGACCAGTGGCTGAACCGAGGTGGACACAACAAGGGAGGGGAAGGAAGCAAGAAAGACCCCCCCCCCCGCCGTGTCCCCTGAGCCCCGATTAACTGCCTGGTGTCCCTGGGGCGGGAAGGCGGCAGGGGCAGCCCAGGCCAGGTCTCAGTGGCACGGCGCGGCCCTGGGCAGCAGCCAGATTGGTCACCCTCATTCTTTCCAGATCAAAGTTCCCCCAGGGAACAGCCTGGAACCTGACACTGGCACTGGGGGGCTGGGCCAGCTGGCCCTGTCCAGGAGGAGGACGTGGGGGAGCGGGACACCTGTCTCCAGCTCCAGGGACGTCAGGCCAGCAGCCAGGGAGGGGACCAGACACACGCACGCGCACCTGCTCCGGCCCCAGCCCCACCCCTTCATGAGGGCCCAGCCCTCTGTCCCAGACCCCCAAGGATTCCAGGCCCCCAGGGGCTCAGCGCCTTGAGATGCCACCCCTGCCGGTGACCTCTCCCCTCCCCCAGAGAGACTTCCATCTCAGACGCCCTCTGGGTACATTTCTCTGTCTCTGCGCCCTGTGCGGCTGTATATTTCTCTGCATTTTGTGCTCTCCCCTCATAACCCCATGTCTCTTTCCATCCTCTGTCTCTGGGAGGGGGGTAGCCATGGGGTGGTGTGTCGGCCCTTGCTTCCAAGGATGAGCGGTTGTCATGTTCCTCTCCATTGTCCAGATTTTCCCTGATGGAGGAAGAGGGGGAGAGGGGAAGAGGGCAGAACCCACCGCCCCTGCTGCAGCCAGGCCTCTTTGATGGCCTCCGGCTGCTAGTCTGAACCGGCGGGGAGGAGGTGGGCAGAGCTGGTCGAGGCTCCTCTGTCCTCCGTTCTACTTCACTGTGGAAAGTCCTGCCATCTCAGAGTGTGACTTCACGCCCCTGTGTGCAAGTAAGCACGTGCAAACACATGCACACACGCACGGACATGCATGCACATAAGTGCACATGCCCACACAAGCACCCATGCATGCACACGCACGCCTGCACACACACAAATACAAGCACACACATGCACCCCTGCACACACATCCAAGCACCCATGCATACACACGCACGCCTGCACACACACAAATAGAGCACACACACAAGCACACACATGCACGCCTGCACACACACAAGCACCCACGCATGCACACGCACGCCTGCACACACGTAAATACGAGCACACACACAAGCACACACATATGCACTCCTGCACACATACAAGCACCCATGCACGCACACGCACACCTGCACACCTGCAAATACGAGCTCATACACAAGCACACACACATGCACGCCTGCACACACACAAGCACCCATGCACGCACACGCATGCCTGCACACGCATGCCTGCACACACGCAAATACAAGCACACACACAAATATGAGCGCACACACAAGCACACACATGCACGCCTGCACACACAAGCACCCATGCATGCACACACACGCCTGCACACACGCAAATAGAGCACACACACAAGCACACACACATGCACGCCTGCACACACACAAGCACCCATGCATGCACACACACGCCTGCACACATGCAAATACGAGCGCACACACAAGCACACACACATGCACGCCTGCACACACACAAGGACCCATGCATGCACACACATGCCTTCACACACGCAAATACGAGTGCACACACACACGCCTGCACATACACACACACCCATGTGTGCACATGCACACCTGCACACACCCAAATACAATCATGCACATGCACACACACATGCATGCCTTCACACAAGCACACACGCACAAACAAGCATGCACGCGTGCACATGCACATACACACATACGTGCACATGCGCGCACGCGCGCACACATGCACACGGATGCACACATGTGCACACAAGCACCCATGCATGCACGCTCACATATGCCCACACACACATGCACATACATGCACACCTGCACACACACACATACAAGTGCACACACACGCGTATGCCTGCACACACACATGCGCACACATGCACACACACACAAGTACGTGCACACACAAGCACCCATGTACGCACACGCACGTATGCTTGCACACACACATACATGCACACTCATGCACACATGTGCATACACGCACACACACACGTAGACAGGACTGGCTAAGAGCCCTGGACTCTGGATCTTAGTGGTGGCTCACTACCTGTTGTACCTGTTTTCTTACTTGTAAATGGGGATTATGGTAAGACTTTCTGCATCCTAGGATTGTCTCTGTTTGTAAGGCCCTTGTGTCAGGCACAGAGCATGCGTATGAGTTAAATAAGCTCAGCAAGTATGTAGCCATGCTTCAAACTTGGCTGTCAGTGAACAGGACAGCTCCTGTCCACCTACCTTTACGTCTTGGCTCCAGGCTGAGCCAGACTCGTCACCAGCAGGTCCAAACGGCCTGATGTGAGCCGTTGTGACTCGAGCCAAGGAATGACACACGGCCCACAGGTGTGATTCTGCAGATCCTCTGTGGAACCACATTCAGTCACCAGTGGCTGTGCCACACGTGGCAAGGTCACCTTCTCCTTAAAGATGTCTAGAACCTTCTGCTACAAACCCGAGACGTGAGATTTTCGAAAGTTAATAACATGAGAGGACATGTTTGTAGATAAGAAACGGAGACCAGTTCTTCAGAGAAAGGAGACAGGAGGCAGAGGCTGGCAGTCCATGGGGGACGGGGTATGGGCCACGGCATAAGCGCTGAGCTGGATGGGGCCGCGGCCCGGCCAGCGTGGGGACCAGCACCACCTGTGAATGAAGATAAACCAGACAGGCACGTTCACCCTTCAGGGCCATGGCAAACACCAAAGGCTCAGCAGAGCCACCAGGGTCTGAGGGACTGTCCCACAGATGCATCAGTCACATGACGTGCAGGCCCACAGCAGTCACTTCTGGGGAAACCCTGATTGGGAGCCCAACGAAGGCGGCCAGCAGGTGGCATTGGGTTTTATAGCATCTCCGAGTGACCACATGACCAGGAATCACAGAGCCCTGACGAGGCAAACAAATCTGCCAAACGGAAGGACCGCTAGCTGAGAAAACCGAGTTTTAGAGCAATTCGAAAAGCACTTTAAAGGAGACATCGGCAAGGCCCTCAAAGAAACCGAGGGGGTGGCAACCGTGAAACCACAACGGGAGGACGAGGTACGAGCAGGTCAGGTAACAAAGTCCATCAGAATATGGGAAGTTAGAGTTAGAGCTGAAAAATTCAGAAGGTGGGCTATCTTCCCGGAGCAGAGCGGGACAGAGTCACCGTGGATGCGAAGACTGACCTGAGGAAACACCAAGGACGCAGCCCCAAGAGACCGAGAGAGGAGGCTGCGACAGAAAACACTAGGCACAAGGAGACAGAAACAGATGTCTCCAGAGCAAAGACATAGAAGGGCAGACGGAGAGAAACTACAGAAGAATTGACGGCAGAGGGTTTTCCAAAAACGAGGGGAAAAAAAAGTCCTTAGACCGGAAAAATTTTCATCACATGCTAAGCATAACAGACAAACAAATCCGTGGTCATTTCATGTTTTGGTGAAACTTCAGAACATCAAGGATCAAGGGGAAAAAAAAAAAAAATCCCAGACCCGGAAAACAAGATTACGACGCAGAGTCCTCATGGGCGACACTAAAAATCAGAATAAAATAACGTTTTCGAAGGAACGAAGGCAGCACGGCGAGCTTTCGCAGAGCTGTGGGCACAGCACCTTGAAAGAAATGGTAACAACTACATTTCCGGGCGTCACGTGAAAGGAACTGGGGGGGACAGCTTCCCCGGCAGTCAGGAGGCCTGACTCCCACCGTCCCACGTGTCCGCCAATGCTGCAGCCGGCATCCCATCCCTGTCCCTGTCCGTCTGTCCCTCCTTTGCCCACCACGTCCCCCCCCCCCCCCCACTGTCCCCAGGGCTGAGCTGACAGGCCCTCACTCCCAAGTGTTTCACGTTCTGCTCCGGGGCGTCTGCAGTCACTGCCTGCAGGGATGGGAGCTGGCCACAGGTGCCTGTCCTGCCCACCCCTCAGGGCCTCACAAGGTCCCCCAGGAACTGAGCCCAGACTGCCCACAAGAGGCCTCAGGAACATACTCACAGTGGCCTTCCGGCCACCCTTCCTGTCCCGGCGGCCTTGACGGCCATGGTGCAGGTGCACGAATTCGGGGGGGGGGGCATCAAGCAAGGGGGGACGTGGTTTGTGACAACACCTGATGGAAGGGGGGTTTCCCGGGTCCCCAGTGCAGGACTCCAGTCAGCCCTGCAGCTGACTCAGGCTGGAAGTGGGGCGGCCGAATCTGCAGAAACCGTATTAATCATGGTGCCGAGTCTTAGCCTGGATGGAGGAGCGTTGGTCTGCCCCTCCCACCTTTCCATCCCTCCCCTTCTTCCCTGGCCCCCCGCCAGACCCTCACCCCTTCCCTGCAGCCCCAGCCCAGCACCCTTCTATCCCTCAGCCCCTCTCCAGACCCCAGACCCTTCAGGACAGTCTTCCGTATCCTCAGCACCCGTCCCACCCACGTCCCCCCCTTTCCCACTGTGTCCAGCACCCCACCCGGGACCACAGGCTGGAGACTCTATCCAGCACCCCACGCGGGACCACGAGCAGACCGCTTCCCAAGTGGCCGGATACGAGTAAAACACAAACAAAACATGATGCCACCTCCAGCCTCCCCGAGCCCCAGTGAGGAGGAAAGGTGGGGTCCCCCAGGCCCCCTCTCTCTTTCCACCCCAAGCAGGATGACAGCAGGCTGACAGGGTGGGTGGGGGCAGGGACCGTCCTGCAGCCAAGGAGCTCTAGGTCCAGCCGGGCGAGGGTCCCAATCCCAAGGGCTGCTGCGCAGGTGCTCATGGTCAGGACCTGTTTGCGGGAGGCCTGCGATTTATCAACATGGCCAGCCCCAGCCACCAACTCCCCCAAACTCCTCTCAGCCCCCAGACCCCCCAGGACCCCCAGCCGCCCACACCTCCACCAGCAGACAGGACAAACGGCCACGACTAGGGCTGGTTACCATGTGACAGTTTCTGTTTGGGGAGATGAGCGAGGCCCAGGGGCGGTGGGGTTGGTTGCACAACGTTGTGAACCTGTTTAATGGCACCCAGCGGCACACTTTAAGATGCTCACAATGGGGGGCGCCTGGGTGGCTCAGTCGCTTGAGCTTCCGACTTCAGCTCAGGTCACGATCTCACGGTCCGTGAGTTCGAGCCCCGCGTCAGGCTCTGGGCTGATGGCTCAGAGCCTGGAGCCTGCTTCCGATTCTGTGTCTCCCTCTCTCTCTGCCCCTCCCCCGTTCATGTTCTGTCTCTCTCTGTCTCAAAAATAAATAAATGTTAAAAAAAAATTTTTTTTTAAATGCTCACAATGGTAAACGCTATGTATATTTTGCCACAATTTAGACACGTTTAAAGATTTTCTCTGCAGGCACCCTTCCCTGCCCCGGCTTCCCGCCCAGCAGCCCAGCCAGCTCTCCCGTCCCTCTGATTTCCCCCAACCCTCCCAGCCCCTCCGGGCCCCCCACCCACTCAAATCACTCCCCCTGGGTCCCATCCTCTTCTCCTGGCCCCTCCCTCCCAGCGCACCCCACACTTGCCCGTCACATCTACCCCACCCCGCAGAATCTCTCCGCCGCCCCTGCTCCAGGCCCCTGATCCGGGCAAAATTTTCTGTGCATCCCAGGAGCTGAGTTTCCTCTTGGGGCTTGTAGGAGTTGGGAGACAGGAAACCTGCCTGCAGTGGTTTAAACAGGTACAACAGGATACGGGAGAAGGACTGGTCTTGTCTCCGTGCTGACTGAGACTCGGGGACCGTAGGTGCCGAGGACTCCCGCATTCCAGAGTGGGGACACCCACCAAAGCCGGAGGTGCTTGAGAAGCAGTTTTGGGACCTGAGCCGACCACCCCACCTCGAGTCACAGAAGAGGTTGGAGAAGTTGAGAGCAATTAGAAATAATCAGAGATATCACTTCTCAGGAGAGAAGCGGTTCCAACCCCTCTCAAGAGGTGGGGGCGTCCTGCCCCCCCCAGCAGAGGGAAAGAGGTGGGGGCGTCCTATTCCCCCCAAACAGAGGGAAAGAGGTGGGGCGTCCTGTCCCCCACCCCCCACCCCCGCCGATGGAAAGCAGGTTCACCGGAATCTCTGAGTCAGTCAGTAAACCGTCCGCTGATCCGGGAACGGGGGTAACTTAGAGAACACAGGACACTGGTCTCTGACCTGATCCTCAAAAATCTAGGAGGGAGGACTTCCCCTTCTGCCCCAGGAATGGCGCCCTCCTGCCGTGAGCAAGTAGAAGCCAGGAGAAAAGACAGAAAACGTACTTTCTACAGGCAGCACAGACTGTGACCCCTGTGACCCCGGGACAGGAGGACACGCAGTGTGAATGCCCTCGGCCCTGTGGCAGCGGGGCCCAAAAGCAGCCCACAGTCTCACTGAGCCAAGGCAACAGAGGCCATGTGCCCAGGAGGAAGGGGCCTCCGGAGACAGACGCAGCTGTCTGCAGGGGGGTTCCAGGAGGTTTGGGCCGAGAACTGACGGCTCACAGGTGAGAGGAAACCACCCAAGGCTAGGGAGAGAAGCACCACGAGGCAGCCGGGCCAAGCAACATGTGGGGCTCACGCAGGGGTGGGGCCGTCCCCGCTTCCTCCGTTGGAATGGAGAGACCTCACGATACGTCGAGCATGGGGAGAGTCTTCAGAAGGGGCATGCCCTTCAGCATGAAAAGACAGAGTCGAGAATGGCAGAAAATACTTGCAAGCCACGTGCCTAACAAGGGGCTAGTGCCCAGAATATATAAGGAACTCACAGCTCAGTATCAAAGAAGGAAATAACCCATAAAAGTGGACAGAGGACCTGAATAGACGTTTTCCCGAAGCAGACATGCAAATGGCCAATAGGTACATCGAAAGGTGCTCGACATCGCTGATGAGCTGAGAAACGCAAATCAAAACCACAACGAGCTCTCACCTTACACGTCTTCGGGTGTCTACTATCAAGGGGACGTGAGGTAGGGGCGTCTGGGTGCCTCGGTCGGTTGAGTGTCTGACTGTTGACTTCAGCTCAGGTCATGATCTCATGGTTCGTGGGATAGAGCCCCATGTGAGGCTCTGAGCCCGAACAAAACCCATCATTCTTTTTAAAAATTTTTTAACGTGTATTTATTTTTGAGACAGAGAGAGACAGAGCATGAACGGGGAGGGTCAGAGAGAGAGGGAGACACAGAATCCGAAACAGTCTCCAAGCTCTGAGCTGTCAGCACAGAGCCCGACGTAGGGCTCGAGCTCACGGACTGCGAGATCATGACCTGAGCCGAAGTCAGACGCTTAACCGACTGAGCCACCCAGGCCCCCCCCATCATTCTTTTTAAAAATAGAATGCAGCACTCAACAGCATAAAATTCAGAATATTCAGCTCTACTAGAAAATCACCAGACCTGGGGCCCCTGGGTGGCTCGCTCGGTTGAGTGTCTGACTTGGGTGCAGGTCATTTCGAGCCCCACGTCGGGCTTCAAGCTGACAGTGTGGAGCCAGCTTGGGATTCTCTCTCTCTCCCTCTCTCTGCCCCTCACCCGCTTACTCTCTCTCTCTCTCTCTCTCTCTCTCAAAATAAATAAACTTAAAAAAAAAAAGACAAAAAAAATCACCAGACTGACCCATACGCAGGAGAAAAACCAATTCCTAGAAACAGACCTGGAAACGCTGGGATGATGGAATCCGCAGATAAAGACTTTGCAACGGCTGTTTTAAATCTAACAGACATAACAGAGGAGGAGTTGGACGTGACGAGGAGAGAAATGGAAGACGTACCAAAGGGACTGAAGTGAAATTTCTGGAGCTGGAGAACACCACCCCCGAAATGAAAACACACTAGGTGGGGCGGGGACCAGATGAGATTTTCCTGGAGAACGGGTCTGTGGGTCTGACGGAAATGCGGTGTAGCTACCGGAAATCAACCCGGAGAGAAAGGCCGTGGAGGAAGATGTCAAGAGAGTCACCGCGGGCCGTGGGGCAGCACCAAGGGGCCCAGCATAGGCGTAGCTGCAGTCCCGGGAGGGGAGAAAGTCGGGGGACAGCAATGGAAAATTTATCAATACATCACGGCTTAAAATTTTCCAAATGAGACGATGACGACCAACCCATAGATCCAAGAATCTCAACAAAATCCAAGCGGAGAAGCAAAGAAAGTCACACCAACCCACATCACAAATTGCTTAAAAAAAAAAGGAAAATCTCAAAAGAAGTCAAGGAGATGCCACCTGTAGCCAAGACGGAATGACAGACTGAATTGTCCCTCTTACCAAAATGATCTAAACACAGACAAGACATCAAGGCACCTGGTGTCAGGTGACAAAGGACAGTGATCTCGGAAAGGCGGGGTCTTCCGCTGCCCCAGCTCACGCTTTGGGTTCCCACAAGACGTGAAATGGCACAGAGTCACCCCTACAGTGGTGACAATGGGCTGCGGCAGTCACAATGCAGTAGCACAAGCCCTAAACAATCAGGGAAACAGCAAACAAAAAGCCAGAGTCAATGATCTAACAAGAGACAAAAGTGGAATCATGAATGATATTAGTTTGACCCGGGAGAAGTCAGAAGAGGAAGTAAGGGGAGGAAGTCAAGCCTGAAATAAGCAGAAGAAAATCATCAATAGAACAGCAGAATTTAATTAAGCGGAAGACAGAAACACAGTGAAGTCAATTATGCCAGAAATTAATCCAAAAGCCGATTCCTTGAAATGACCTATAAAATGGGGGGAGAGAGGGAAACTCTAGGCAGACTGATCGGGGGGAAAAACACATGAATCGTCAGGAGTGAAACAGAGGACATCTTACAGACCCTACAGACACGAGGATGATGAGGGGATACTGCGAACTGCTTCAGGCCAATAAACTTGACTAAGTGAAGTGCATGAATCCCTCAAAAACACAAACCATCAAAACTCACTCAAAAAGGATAGCTAACCCTTCTTACTAAGAAAGCTCCAGGCATAAATTACTGATGATTTCTACCAAACATTTCAGCAGGAAAGGTTAAAAGAAACATTTAAGAACCTAAGGAATCATTCATTCATTTACTTACTTACTTACTTACTTACTTTGGAGACAGAGGATGCCATAAACAGGGGAGAGGGTCAGAGAGAGAGAGAGAGAATCTCAAGCAGTCTCCACCATCATCACATAGCCCCATGCAGGGCTCCATCCCACAACCCTGAGATCATGACCTGAGCCAGAATCAGGAGTTGGACACTCAACCAATGAGCCACTCAGGTGCCCCGAAATTAAGGAAAATTTTAAAAGAAAGCACCAGCTTCTGGCCTGTTTTTTCCCAACACTAAAAACAGATACGAACATTACAAAAAAAACACACACAAAAAAACACAGAATAATATTCTCTATGCACATAGATGCAAAATCCTTTACAGAATTTGACCCAATCAAATCCAGAAATACACAACAAGACAATGCATCGCAGTCATCAGGGGTTTATGCCGGAATGCAAGCTTAGTTTAGCTTTTGAAAATTAATCAATATAATCCAAATTAACAGCGCCAACCAGAAGAACTACAGAATTATGTCAACAGATACAGAAAAACCATTTGATAAAGCGCAACACCCACAAATGATTAACGAGTTTTTAAAAGCCTCTTGGTAAACTAGGAACTTCCTCAACCTTACAAAGCTCAGCCAAGACAAACCTGGAACTAACACCAGACTTGACCATAAAAGGCTGGATGTGTCTCTCCAAAGATTAGGGGAGAACAGACCAGGGTGTCTTGCCTCATCCCCTCCGTTGACAATTGTGCCAGGAGTCTTAGCCAGTTCAATAGACAAGGAAGAAAAGGCATATTGGATATGAAGTAAAATTCTGTTCACAAAACATGAGTGTCCAAGTCGAAAACGTTAAGCAGTCTGCAAAGAAACCGGTGTAACTAATAGATGAGCTTAGCAAGGTCTTAGGATGCAAGGAAAGGTCAATATAAAAAAATCAATTGAATTTCTTTACAACAGCAAGACCTGAGTAGGACACTGGGATTTTTTTAAATACCATTTAAAATACCATTGCAATAGCAGAAAACTTGCAGAAAAATAGCAGAAAAAATGCTCGAGGTTAGGCCCCCCCCCCCCCCCGGTGGCTCAGTCGGTTGAATGGTGGACTGATCTCGTGGTTCATGGGTTCAAGTCCTGTGTCAGGCTCTGTGCTAACAGCTCGGAGCCTGGAGCTGCTTCAGATTCTGTGTCTCCTTCTCTCTCTTTGCCCCTCCTTGGCCTGTGCTTGCTCTCTCTCTCTCTCTCTCTCTCTCTCACTCTCTCTCAAAAATAAATAAACTTTAAATAAATAAAATATGGAAAGGCAAGCCACAGAAAACATTTGGAAAACACATTAGTTCATTTATTTAGACTTGTGTCTAGAGTGTATGAGGAATTCTTAAAATTCAATCATACCTTATTTTTTTAACAGGCGAAAGATTTGAACAGACACTTACTTCACCAAAGAAGACATTTGAAGGGACGATGAGCAAATAAAATGACGGCAACAATGTTAGACTTTAGGAAAATGCAAGTTAAAACCACAGTGAGATACCACTATGCCTACACACACACTAGAGTAGCTAAAAGTTTTTAAAGGCGATACCGGGGCGCCTGGTGGCTCAGTCAGCTGAGCGTCCAACTTCGGCTCAGGTCGTGATCTCACAGCTTGTGAGTTGGAGCCCCGCGGCGGGCTCTGGGCTGACGGCTCGGAGCCCGGAGCCTGCTTCCGGTTCTGTGTCTCCCTCTCTCTCTGCCCCTCTCCCACTCTCACTCTGTCTCTCTTCCAAAAGTAAATGAACATTTAAAGATTTTTTTAAAAATTAAAACTGACGTTGGGGCGCCTGGGTGGCGCAGTCGGTTAAGCGTCCGACTTCAGCCAGGTCACGATCTCGCGGTCCGTGAGTTCGAGCCCCGCGTCAGGCTCTGGGCTGATGGCTCGGAGCCCGGAGCCTGTTTCCGACTCTGTGTCTCCCTCTCTCTCTGCCCCTCCCCCGTTTATGCTCTGTCTCTCTCTGTCCCCAAAATAAATAAACGTTGAAAAAAAAATTAAAAAAAAAAATTAAAACTGACGATACCAAGTGTTACCAACTGGAATTCCCATTCCTTGCTGATGGGAATGCAAAACGGAGCAGTGACCTTGGAAGGCAGGGTGGTAGTTTCTTGAGTCAGCCATACATTTATTTGCCCTACGGCCCAGAAATCCCACTCTTAGATCCACCTAAGAGGAATGAAAACATGTGTCCCCACAAAGGCTTGCACACGATTGTTTACAGAAGCTATATTCACAATAATAAAATTTTGGAAACGATGCCATCTCTACCAATGAACGAATACATTGTAGTGTGTAGATGCAATGAACACTGCTCACCAATAAAAAATAAAAATGCTAATACATGCGACAACACGGGTGCTTCTCAAAGGCTTCTGCTAAGTGAAAGGAGTCAGATAGGAATGATTATATGTTGTAGGATCCCATTGGGAATGCACAAATCCCCAAAACAGGATTCCTTTGGCAAAGGCAAACCCGTGGGGATAGAGATTAGATCGGTGGTTGCCGAGGGCCAGAGGCGAAAGGTGAGGCTGAGGGCCACAAGGAAACTTCCTGGTGACACAGATGTCCACCTTGATCGTGGTGGTGTTGGAAAACGGCCGTATACGTCAAAATCGGTAAATTTTACTTTATGGACACGACGCCTCAACAAATCTGGTTTTAAAAATGGAACGCATGGCGGACTTGCCGGCCAACGGTAGTTTTGAGAGCAAAGAGAAGACACTTAGCCGCATGGGAAGCTGGCACCCCTAAATCTCTGGGGGGAAGGGCCGGGCGCCTGCCTCCCGTGGACCAGGTGCGCGGAGACTGTCCACGCGCGCCCCCTGGCGGGAGGCGAGACCCTGACAGCCCAGCAGCCAGGCGGCAGCGGCCGGGGAGCGCGCGTGGTTCATCCACCTGCCACCTGCCAAGGGGGTCGTGGTGCGGGCTGCCAGGTTTGGGAAGGGCTTCGAAAGAGCCCGACTTAAACAGAGGAGTCAGCTTCGTACACACACCAAGCCCTGAGAGGCTCTGTGCTGGCCGAGGCGGAGTCTGGTGTCCATCAGAGGACCTTGCTTGCCTCTCTCCCCCCACTTCTTCCCCTCCCCCCCTCCCTTCCCACCCTGGAGGAACAGTCTAGGGGGTGAGCTGGCGAGCAAGTCTGAGAGGAGTGAAATCAGACACACACACACCCTCCAGTCTGTCTCATGCACACGTGCACACACGCTTGTTTCCCTGTTGCACTGTCTACCCAAAACAGACGGAGAAGGTGCAAGGGAGGGGATTTTAACTCTGAGTGAACTTTTACTTTTTGTTTTGGGAGGGCGTATCCTTTTTTTTTTTTTTTTTTTTTGCATTTTTCATTGTGGTTAAAACATAGCTAACATAAAATGTCCCGTTTTAGCCATTTTTAAATGTACAATTCAGCAGCACCAAGCAGACTTAACATTGCCGGACACCCAACCCCAGGGACTTTGCATCATCTCTACCTGCAACCCCCCCCAGCCACGGACAGTGACTCCCCAGTCCCCCTCCCCCGCCCTGGTAACCACTATTCTACCCTCTGTCTCCATGAATTTGACCATTGCATAGTTTTCTTTTTGTTGTTTTATTAAAACAATTTTTTAATGTATTTGTTTATTTTGAAAGAGAGAGAGAGTGCGAGTGAGGGAGGGGCAGAGAGAGAAGGAGACGCAGAATGTGAAGCAGGCTCCAGGCTCTGAGCTGTCCGCACAGGGCCCGACGTGGGGCTCAAACTTGTGAAGTGTGAGATCACGACCTGAGCCGAAACTGATGCTTAACCAACCAAGCCCCTCGGGAGCCCCTTGTGTGGTTTTCTCAATTGCGGTTAAGAAATTAACCCTGAGGAGCCAGCGCCCCTGGGGGGTGTGGGCAAACCAAAGGACAACAGCCCCTGGCCATCCCGGCCCCTCCCGGCCGCCAGCTTGTGAGGCGCCTGATACACGTGTCTGTGAGGACTTAATCCCGGGTGTCAGGTCTCTGGGGGACCTGACTTGGTTGGCGTTTGACTGGGGGGGGGGGGGGGAGGGACACCAGGACATCGGCACCTTCACAAATTGCCGGGGTGTGATAAGCAGCGGTATCGGTATCGTAAGGAAGTGTTGAACCACCAAACTCTACACCTGAAACTAATCTTACGTTGTATGTTAACTGACTGGAATTTAAATTAAAGCTTTTAAGAAACGGAGAGGTTGCCCCTTGCAAAAGTCGCTAGCAGACGGCTAGGAAAGGCAGCCGTTCGCAACTGTTACTACACATCAAAACACCCGGACGACTACAAAAAAATACTGATTAATCACCAACCTAAAGATTCCGGTTTAATTAGTTAATTGGTCTGCCCGGGTATTAGGCGTTGTTAAAGCTCACCAGCAGATTCTAATGTGCAGCTAACGCTAAGAGCTCGAGTTGATGAGTCTCCAGTCCTGTACTTCAGCCCTAAAGCCGTCCGTGGAGGGGGAGGGGGGCGCTGGGGGGCATGCTGGGTGTGAATCCTCCAGACCATTTCTGCATTGTGAGACTGAGGCCCTAAAGCAGAGAGGAAGTACATTGCTTCCTGGACCCAATTCCCATAGGGCAGGGGCGGGTTCCCACACCCAAGCCGTTCTCCTGCCCCTCCACTCCTTTCTGACCCCACGTACCCGGAAAGAGTGTCAGAGTCCACGGGCTAAGGGTTCGGTCCTACGAGACTGCCCACCCCCCCCCCACCCCGCCCCACCGGAGGGGCCAAGTGCAAGGCCAGGCTGTCGGCTGTACTTCTGACTGACCGGCTATGGGTCAGAGGTCCCCACGGCCCCCTCCTCGGGTCCTGCCGTCCGCTGGGGTGGCCTCCAGAACCCGGGGAAACACCGCACTCCCTGCCTCACCAGCTTCTTGTAAAAGTTCTCTGAGCCCCGTCCTCTGGGGTTTTCCTGGAGGCTTCGCCGAACCGCACGGCTCATCGAGTCATTGGCCACCGGCGACCGACCGGACCTCCCGCCCGCCCCTCGTGGGTCCCCAGAGGTCAGGGGGTGGGACTGGAGGTGCCAGCCTCCGGTCACGTGCGGCCTGCTCCTGGCCACGGCCCCCCCTTGGGTGGGGTCCAGATGCCACCTCCCTAACAAACAAAAGGCATCTTGAGGGCTCTCTGGCATCTAGGAGATTCCAGTGGTTTTAGGAGCTCTGGGCGGGAACAGGATGACCAAATGTGTATTTCTTACTGTAAATCACACTATCCCGGAAAGGAACCCATGTTTCTGAAGGGGCTACTTCATTCCAGGCACTGGCCTAAATGCTTTCAGTGTATTTCCTCGTTCAATTCACACCTCAGCTCTGGGAGGAGAGATGTCGTGACTCCTATTTTCAAGTGGAGTCAAGACTCCCAGCAGTCAAACCACTTGCCTGCGGTCACGTGGCAAGTCAGTGGCAGAGACCGGACTGGATCCAGGTCTCCTGAAGCCGACCCCACTCCCAGCCCCCACGGAAACAGCCTGTCAGCCCAGGGAGCCACCTGGCCTGACCACCACCCATCGCCAGAGCCTGCCTAGCATCTAACTGGAGCTTGGCTGACAGGTGTCTCGGGGTGGGATGGGGTGGGGGAGCCGGGGCAGTGCTGTCCAAACCCAGAGCCTCTGGAGTGAGAAAGACCACATCAGGAAGGGTCCCGGGACCCAATCGGGGGAAGTGGGGGTCCCAAAGAGCTCGTCGGGGCCTAGTTGTAAGAGCAGAAATGTCAGTTCACAGGGGCCCAGGCTGAGGTGGAGAGGACATGGGGGCCGCACAGGCTCGGACGGTTCCCCACTGCCCCTTCTTGGGCGGGACCCATCTTCATTCTGAGATCATACCTTCCCAGAGAAAGGAGAGCCGATGGTCTTTGTGAGCGCCCCACAGCCTGGGCAAAACTGAAAGGTGGCCTCCCTCTGCCGGTATCTCCATTTGGTTAGTTGGCTTTTTATTGGCCGGAGAAATCAGACACCCCGGAAACCGGCTCCGAGTGAGCTGAGGCGAGGGAGTGGAGGCAGCCGCTGTGCATGGTTCTTTGTAGACCGATGCTTCTCGGAGCATCGTCAAGGGATCACCTGGGTGTTTGGAAGGCAGATTCCTGGGCCCTACCCCAAACCTACAAAGTCAGAATCCCTGGGAGGGACCGGCAGTCTGATTTCACAAACCCCTTGGGTGACTCTGCAGCTCGCCAAAGGGAGAGAGCACTCCGCCTGCTGGTGAAAAGGCCCAGAGAAGGTGGGGAGTGGAGGAGAACCATGTGGGATTGAAGGATGATTTCTATGGCGGTTGTTTTAATGTAAAAAACACTTGAGCTTTAAAAAAAAAAAACTTTTGTGTTGAAATAAAACCTTCAGGAGCTTGGGGCGCTCTGGTGACTCAGTTAAACGTCCGACTCCTGATTTCCACTCGGGTCATGATCTCGCAGTGTGTGGGTTCAAACCCTGCCTCGGCTCTGTGCTGACAGCTCAGAGCCTGGAGCCTGCTTCGGATTCTGTGTCTCCCTCTTTCTCTGCCCCTCCTCTGCTTGCACTCTGCCTTTCTCTTTCAAAAATAAATAAACATTAAAAAAAAAAAAGAAATAAAATATGCTTCCAGAAAAATGCGTGTGTCCTGCATGGAGAACGGGATGCATCTCCCCCATCGGCACCGTTGGGTAAGCAATTGAGATTAAGAGACGGATCGTCACCAACGCCCCAGATCCCAGCGGCCCCTGTCCTGCCTCCCCCAGTCACCACCTGCCCTGTGGTGGTCACAGCTCCTTTTATGTGTTCCTGCCCTTTATGTCATGGAAGCAGATAGAACGTGCTCCTTCATGCCGACTCTGGCCCGTCACCGTGTTTGTAAGATCCATCTGACCTATCGCATCCACCCGAAGAGCATTCAGTCCTGTGGACACACGGCTCGCTCTACCCAGAGGGCGGGTGTGACACGTCCCAGCGTGGGACTGCTGCAGTGTCTACAGTCCTTGTGCCTGTCTGTTGGAGTCTCTGTGGTCTTGACCATGTGGACACATCGAGAAGGAACCAGTGGGGAAGGTCCTGGAGCTGCAAGACAGAAAGAACCAGTGAGGAGGGGTTCTGGGGAAGCCGGAGGCAAGAGTGGGGCGCCTGGGGCCAGTCGGGGGGGTCCTGGGGCCAGTCGGGGGGGGTCAGGGGCCAGTGAGTTGGGGGTCCCGGGAAAGCCAGAGGCAAGAGTGGGGGGCCAGAACCAGAGGCAGGGCCTGGCTTTGCCATTGCAGAGGGGAGGAGAGAGCCCAGCGCAGGTGGGTTTGCAGCTGGGGTGGCTATGAGGGGCTCCTGCCGTGGGCCTGGATTTGGGTCCGTGAGGTGGGAGGCAGGGTCACCCGCTTGGGCGTGTGGGAGGGTCGGGATGTGGGGCAGGGGAGATGGAGGTCTGAAGTGGTCACGGGAGACTGGTCAGCCCAGGTGACTTGAGAGCCGAGGCTGGGGTCCACCGCACTCCCGCAGCACCTTCCGGGCCGCGCCAAGTTGCCCTGGAACAGGTGCTGGGGAACCGCCCCAAGAGGTCTGCGGTGCCACCTGCTGGGCAAGAGCCACATGACGCCCAGGGAGTCCCCTTCCCCGCCCCAGGGGCTCCTCCCCAGAGAAATGCAGACCCCAGCAGACGCCAGACATGTCCACACCGGGACCCAGTCACAGGCTGAGCCCTGACCCAAGCCACACCGAGTGCTGAACAGGCCAGGGGATCCCGTGGTTGCGTCCCCAGAAAGGCAGGGGTCGGCGGGGGTCCTGGGTCTCCGGGCTGCGGCTGTGGCCCCCCCCTCACAGAGCTGCTCCCCCTGACAGGCTCCCCAGCCGCGAGAGCCCCCAGGCCCCGTGCCCTAGTGGAGCAGGCTCACACGCAGCCTCCCTGGCTCCATGCCCTGCCCAGACCTGTTCTAGAAACACACCACCCTTCCCCACGGCTGCCTCCACCTCCCACCAGCCAAGCGCAGGCGAGGCCGGGACTCAGCTGGGAAGGCCGGCAGGCAGGAGGGCTGGGGTGGCCTCCGTGGGGCCATGGAACCCACAGCAGGGCCCGTGCTGTACCGACAGCTGCAGCTCTGGGATCCAAGCTTGGAGTCCGGGCAGGAGGAGGAGGAGGAGGAGGAGGAGACCTCGGAGCTGGTCGTTCCTGATCCCCGGAGGCCCCAGGACTCCTCTAGGTGAGTCAGGGAGGGGTCTGGGCACCCGGCAACTCGGGCCTGAGGCTGGTAAGTCCCTCCCTCTGGAGCCCCTAAGGTGGGGGCAGGTGTCGGACCGCCCCACGCCTGGCTCGGCTCCAGGAAGTTTCTGGGTGAACAGGGGAGGAGCGGAGCTGCGGCCCCAGACCTGGCCTCCGAAGGGACATCTGTACGAGGCCGGCCCGGCCAGCTGCTCTGCCAAGGGCTCCCAGCCCCCACTCCTGGTGCACCTGCCAGGCAGGTTGGATCCGGGCCGCACCCAACTAGGCCCCGCTCCCCACCCAGCCAAGCCCACCTGCGGCCTCCCTCCTGCCTCTCCAACCTCCTCCCCAGGGGCTCCCTCCCTAGCTGTCCTCGGTGTCCCCAAGCTCCTTCCAGTCGCCGTGTCTCGTCCACGCCCTCTACCAGGAGGCCTTTCTCCTTGGCAAAACTGTAGTCCTCACACAAGTAAGACCAAGTTTTGGGGAAACGTCCCCTGGGTCCTCTCCGGGCTCTTGGTGGCCCTCCCGCCCCGGTCCTGGCTCAAGACGCCCCTCTCTGCAGGGACGAGGCCGGTGGGCTGCCCGGGGCCTGGGCCCGCCTGGTCGCGGCCCTGCTACTCCTGGCCGTTGGCTTCTCCCTGGCGGTCAGGCAGCTCCACGCCAGCAGCGGCTCTGCGGCCCCTCCTCCCAGCGGGCACTCCCACCACCCTGGCGTGTACCACCACGGGGGCGTCGTCAGCCCTGCAGGTCAGAGCGGGGAGCCGCTGGGGGAGGGGGGACGGGCCGGGGTCACGGTCCCGGGACGGCCGCCCCCCCGACGGTCTCTTCTTGCTGCAGCCACGTGCTCCCACCTGGGCCGAGAGCTGCTCGTCGCCGGGGGCAACGTTGTGGACGCCGGAGTGGGAGCTGCTTTGTGCCTGGCGGTGGTACACCCTCACGCCACGGGGCTAGGTCAGTGACCCACAGCCCAGGTCTGCTCTTGGGCCCTGACCTTGGGGCTGCTTAGTGGCAGGACCTAGGACTCAGGCGGTAGCCCCAACCCTGGATCATGGCCCCTGCTCCCACATCCGTGTGGTCTTGACCCCTGTCTCCAGGCCTAGTGAGCAACTCCTGACCTCAGGCCGAGTCCGTGACCCTTCACCCGGGCTACCGAGTCCCCCTGACCCCCGTGCCCTGACTCCCGTGTGACCCCTTCATCTCCTTCAGGTGCCACGTTCTGGGGCCTCTTCCACAATAGCACCTCAGGCAGTTCCACTGCCCTGACGCCAGGTCCGGCCCGGACGCTGGCCCCCGGCCTGGGGCTGCCATCCGCTCTGCCGGCCCTGCGCCTGCTGCACGCACACTTCGGCCGCCTGCCCTGGCCACGCCTGCTGGTGGGCCCGGCCTCGCTGGCTCAAGACGGCTTCCTGGTGGATACAGCCCTGGCCAGGGCCCTGGCCGCCCGGAGCACGGAGGGCCTCTGTCCACTGCTCTGCCACGCCGACGGGACCCCACTGGGCCCCGGGGCCCGCGCCACCAACCCCAAACTGGCCGCTGTGCTACGCGGGGCAGCAGTGGCCCCCACCCCAGACCTTGCTGGGGACGCCCTGCTGAGTCTGCTGGCCAGAGACCTGGGGCTGCGGGGACCCTCGCCTGGGCCCGGGCCCACCCTGGAGCCAGCCCTGCAGCTACCTATGCCCCAGGGCATCCTGTCCACCACCCCCAGCCCCTCAGCTGGCCCAGAACTGCTGGCGAGGGTGGAGGCGGCCTTGCACTCTGGAGGGCCCAGCCCTGACCCCTGCCTGTTAGTCCCACGAGCGCCCGTGACCCCCGGGAGCGGCGTCCTGGCCACCATAGACAGCAGCGGCTCTGTGCTCCTCCTCACCTCCTCACTCAACAGCTCCTTTGGCTCTGGACATCTGTCCCCAAGCACCGGGGTTCTGCTGAGCGACCTGGTGGCCGAGTCTGCAAGTGGGGGCTGGGCTTGCCCCCTCGTCCTCCATGGTGGCTCTGATGACACAGAGGCTGATGTGTTGGGGCTGGTGGCTTCAGGAAACCCCGTAGTGGCCAGAGTCATGACTCACGCCCTGCTCAGTCGCCTGGCGGGGCCCCAAGCCCAGGCCCAGCAGCAGCAGCAGGGACCAACACAGAGCCCTAGCATTTGTGGTCAAGGGACCCTGCTCCAGGTAGCTGCTCATGCAGAGCATGCTCACGTCTCCAGTGTCCCCAGTGGCTGCTGCACCTTCCAGGGCTTCTAAGTGTGGGGCAGTGGCCAGCAGGGCGTGGACCGGGTGGGGGTCTCCAGCCTGGAGGCAGGGACAGAGCAGGTCCAGCAGTGATGAAGTGCACACAGAGCACACTGCCAGCTCAGGCCCACAACCTCTGGCCTGGACTGGAGTTAGTTACCTGGACTGGAGTTCTGGCTCTTTTTTTTCAGTTAAGGAACCCAAGGACAATGAGGAAAGAGCCCCAGGCCCCGGGGCCAACCCTGAGTTCAGATCCAGCCCTGAGAAGGACAGGTAGAAAGACGCCAAGCCCCTGCCTTGGCTCCAGGCCCCACGGGCAAGGCTGTCAGAGCCCGGGGTACTGCTGGCCTCTCTGTCCTTCCCTTCAGGCCACCCTCTGCTGATCTGTGTCAACGGGGCTGGAAACAAAATAAAGATCAAGTCTCCTGGATGCCTTGTGCCATTCCTGTTCTTAGTTTCCCATCAGCCTGTGAAGTGTTCGGTGTGGCGGCTTCCCCCTTGGGCAGCACAGCTGACCTGCACCCAGACAGGCAGAGGCTGGGCCCTGCCTTTCAGCTTTCCCCTGCTCTGCTCACCTCGGGCCCCCTGGGGCACCATGTTTTCATCTCATTTTCCAAGACAGGCAGCAGGGGTTGAGAGGAGGAACAGGAGATACCCTAGGGGCCTGGGTCCAAAAGTGGCTGCAGCTGGGGTGTGGGATTTGGCTGGGGGACGGAGCGGGGCGGGGCTTCGCCCTGACATTGCCTGCCTCCCACATCCCCCCAGGGCTGGGGTCCCTCGGGACTATAACCCTCTAGAGACAGCTTCTCCAGGCCAGAAGCTGGGGAGGCCCTCTGTACTCCCGCCTGCCCTTGGAAAAGTTATGTCTGATTTTGTAGAACCCTTGATCAGCAAAGAGAATCCTCCCCCAGCTCAGTGGATGGTACCACCATCTACCCAGCTATTTTAGCCCCAAACCTGGCATCGCTCTCTTTTCTGCTCCCTCACATCCATCCCTCCTTACCAGCTCCAAATTAGCTGGAATCTGACCTCATTTCATATTACACTGCGGTCTGTCTCTAACGGTTCTTCCTGCTTCTCCCTCGGCAATCCGACAATCCATTCCCCACATAGCCACAGAACAATCTTTTAAAAATGTAAATAGGATCAAGGCTAGCCCTTGCATAAAACCCTCCAACAACTTCCCATCCACGCTCGGATTAAACCCAGTAGCGAAAGTTCCCCCCCCCCCACCCCCCCACCCCCCCCACCCCCCCCACCCCCCCCACCCCCCCCACCCCCCCCACCCCCCCCACCCCCCCCACCCCGGGCCGGGCTGGCCCCGCCCCCAGCCGCCATAGGCCCCGCCCCTCCCGACGAGACCCCGCCCCCCGCGGCCAGTCCAGTGCGCACGCGCGGCGACCTGACCCGGAAGAGGTCGTCTTCAGAGCCCACGTGTTCGAGGAGCATGGCGGAGATGGAGAGTCAGGACGTCGCCGAGCCCATGGCCCCCGGGGAGGCGAGCAAGAGCGGCGCCCGGCCCGCCGACCGTGAGGGCCTGCTGAAGCACAGCCGCGAGTTCCTGGACTTCTTCTGGGACATTGCGAAGCCTCAGCAGGAGACGCGGCTGGAGGCCACGGAGAAGCTGCTCGAGTACCTGCGCGCGAGGCCCCAGGTACGGTGGCGGGGCCCGGGGCAGGGGGCTGCGTGCCTGCGGCGGAGAAGCGGCGGCGGCGGGAGCTGGGCCCGGGTGCCCTGGTGAGCGCGCCCCGAGGGGCGGGGGTGGGCCCGCGCGGGACGGCTCCACACTGGAGGATGCGCTTGGGTCCGCAGGGAGCCGAGATGAAGTACGCCCTGAAGCGCCTCATCACTGGGCTCGGGGTCGGGCGAGAGACCGCCCGGCCCTGCTACAGTCTGGCCCTGGCACAGGTGAGGCGGCGGCTCCGGGAAGGGCCCAGCCGTGCTGGTCGGAGGCTGAGGGGTGAGGGGGGCAGTGGTCTGAGCGGAAGCTGGGGGCGGGCCGGTGGGGGGGGGGGTGGACCGGACAAATGTCCTCACGTGGAGGTGGAAAGTGCCTCAGCAAGGCCCGTGTACAGAGAAGCCCGGTCAGGTGGAGGAGGAGGATGGTAAGTGGGTTGTCCAGCCCCCCCCCCACCCCCCCGGGTGTGTCTGCTGGGCATAGTCAGCTCTGGGCTCTTTTCAGCTGCTTGTAGACCACCCCTTGAGGAACGTGGGCAATGAGCGGGTGGGGGACAGGTGCGAGGGATAAAGTTCCAGTCTTTTAGGAGGGTCGTGGGGGAGCTCAGAGCAGGCTGTGGAGACAGACTGGGAGTCTCAGGCATTCTAGGCGCCAGAGGAGGTACTTCCTGAGCCCGGGGTGGTCATGAGGCAGAGAGGCAAGATTCTGGTTCATCTGAGCAGCGGTGCTCCAGACGAGCACTCTTTTGGGGGAGGGGGTGCGGCAAGCAGTCTCAGAGGCAGCCTTGGGGTGGGGGCAGGGGCCCAGGTCCCTGGGCAGAAGTTGAAGGGAGTCGGAGAAGGCTGAGGTCTGTTGGGTGGGGCTGGACATCCCCCTGACCCCTGTCGCGACCCCCCTCTCCCACCAGCTGTTACAGTCTTTTGAAGACCTCCCCTTGTGCAGCATTTTGCAGCAGATACAAGAGAAGCACGACCTGCAGAAGGTCAAGAAGGTGAGAGTTAGCGGCTTTAGGGGGATCTCAGCCCCTGGGTGGGGACCCTGGGCCCTTCTCACTTGCACCTGAAATTCTTTTCCAGGCAACGATGAGACCTGCTCTGTTTGCGAACCTGTTCGGGGTGCTCGCCCTCTTTCAGTCAGGCAGGCTGGTGAAGGTAGGAGGTTGGGCGGGGGACTGCACTGGCTGGGGAGTGACGGGGGGTTGGGGTGACAGCGGCACGCCCTCCTCATGCCCTGTCCCCTCTGTGGGCGCCAGGACTCAGAGGCGCTGATGAAGTCAGTGAAGCTGCTGCAGACCCTGGCCCAGCACCACAACCACCTGCAGGAGCAGCCCCAGAAGGCCCTGGTGGACATCCTGTCGGAGGTACGGGCTTCACAGCTGCGGGGCCTAGGGTAGCGCTCCCTGGTACCCGAGCACAGAGAGGAAGCATCAGCACGCCCTCGAACAGCATCGGCCTGCAGAATCGTGAGAACGTGCAACTTGACGTTGATTGGGACCTGAAGTAAAGAGCGAAACGGGAGCGAGCGTAGTGACGTGTGTTAGTGAACCTAACGTGTTTAACGTGTTGTTTGAACATGCCATCAGTGCAGAAGGTTGCAGAGTTATCTTACGTTCTCCATCGAGTTTCCGGAATCCAGCGTGTAGGTTATACTTAATACGCGTCTCGACTTAGGTCAGCCCGTTCTAAGAGCCCGGGGGCTGCCGTGTTGGACGGTGCGGTTCTAGAACAGTCCCTGGCACGTGGCAAGTACATTAAATGTGCTTGCCGTTGTTATTTTGGATAGAGCTGGCCCCCCAGGTCTCTGCTGCCCTGCCTGGGACATGGAGGCGGGCTAGTCCCTGGAACTCTTTGCTCCCGAGCACAAGACAAAGACTGGCATGGTCCTGGCCCCAGAGCTAGGAGGACCAGGCTTCAAATCTCAGCTGTGTACTCAGGGCACCTTGTATAACAGATGAGCTAATCCAGAAAAAAACAAGGAACAATTAAGAGGACTCTCAATTAGCGTCAGCTGGGTAGTTGTTAAAAACCCAGTGTCCTGGGATTGGGGGTTTGAGCTTTTAAACACCTGGTACTGGTGCCGATGCCTCGTGGTGGGTCGTGGCTGCGCCACCTCAGACTGGCACTGTGTCGGGGCCTCACGGGAGCCTGGCAGGTGGAAGGGGGAGGGCAAAGGATGCTGGGAGGGGGCCCCTCCCCCAATCCGCACCTCCCGTGCCCAGGTCCCAGAGGCCACGCTGCAGGAGATCCTGCCGAAAGTCCTCAGAGCCGACCTGAATTCAGTGCTCGGCTCCCCCGAGCACCTGGAGCTCTTCCTCCTGGCCCGGCAGAAGGTGCCTCGCAAGCTGGAGGAGCTGGTGGGACCAGTCAGCCTGTTCTCGGATGAGAACGTCCCCAGGTATGGTGGGGGGGGCGGGCAGGCAGGGCAGGCAGGGCACTGCCCCTGGCCCCGCACAGGTTGGTGGTGTGGATGGGGTGCTCCTGCCGTCTGAGTCCCCGCACCCCGTCCCCAGACTGGTGAGCGTACTGAAGATGGCCGCTGCCTCCGTGAAGAAGGAGCGGAAGCTGCCGGCTGTGGCTCTGGACCTGCTCCGCCTGGCGCTGCAGGAGGGCAAGTTCCCGCGGTTCTGGAAGGACGTGGTGGAGCAGGGGCTGCTGAAGAGGCAGTCCTGGCCAGCCAGGTGCGCGTGGTGCCCGTCCTTGCCCCCTCCCCTGCTTGCTGGCGGGACGGGCTCAGGGCCCCACGTCCGCCAGGGCGACTGGACTCTGACAGGCTCCGCCGTGCACCCCGCAGCTACCTGTGTTTCCGCCTGCTGGGCGCAGCCCTGCCCCTGCTGTCCGCAGAGCAGCTGCCCCTGGTGATGCGGGGGGACCTGATCCGGCATTTCGGGGAGCACATGGTCACCGCTAAGGTGGGTATCCCCCCCGGCAACCCAGCACTGTCAGCAGGGGCGGGGCACCGGGGTTCCTGGTGGGGAAGAGGGGCGGGCCGCCCCTGGGATCGGCCGGCTTCTGGTTTGCTGCAACATCCAGGGGTCTTCCTGCCTCAGTGGTCTCGCTTGGGAACTGGGGTTCTCTTCCCTCTGGGTGATGGGAGCTACCTGAGTTCCCCCAGGCCTCCCCCTCTGAATGGAGTTTGGGCAGGGTCAGTTGTTCGGCCCTCAGGCCCCTCGGCAGAGGCACGTGCAGCCCTCAGCCCCCCAGGCCTCCCCCACCCCGGCTGGGGAGAGCCCTTGTCCCCCACTGGTGTGCCCCACACTAGGCCCAAGCAGTGGACGGGAGAAGCAGGTGCCGATTAGGAGTTCGGGGTCAGGAGCCAGGGTTTGTCTGCTGGCCGAGAGCAGAGGAGCCGTGTCCCCCTCTGCCGCTGTGAGGACAGTAGGGGGAAAGCCCATGGAGGTTACCGCGCCAGGTGCCCAGGAGGTGCTGCTGTGATGCAGTCCTCCCCTCCGGACCGCCAGCTTCGTGCTTCTATGGGGGCGGGCCCAGCTCCAGAGCGGAGGGCGGCCCACGTCCCAGCGCAGACGGTTGTCGTGAATGTGACGCGAATGTGTTGTGCACCCACGAGGGAAGTGCTGCTCAGTTTTGAGCCCCACGGTGACAGCTGGGAGCTGGAGAGCTGGGTGTGGACCCAGGTCAGGTTGGTGGCCCAGCCTGGACTCTGCTACACCCTCGGTCCAGACTGGACAACAGCCCGTCCTGGTGCAGTGAGAGGGGGGAAGGAGGGGCCTCCTGGGGCCGGGGCCCTCGGATGGGGCCTGGCTGTGTGCGGGGAGGAGGCGTGCCAGGCCTCAGGCGCGCCTGTTGGACAAGAGCTGTGGGACCCTCCTGGCGGGTGACCCCAGTGTTGGGCCTGACTCTTGCAGCTCCCAAACCAGTTCAAGTTTGCTCCGGAGATGAACGAATACGTGGGTGCCTTCCTGGAAGGCTGCCGTGCTGACCCCGAGCGGCAGTTGGCGGTGGTGGTGGCCTTCACCTCTGTCACCAACCAGGGCCTTCCTGTCCTGCCTACCTTCTGGAGGGCCGTGCGGTTCCTGAGTCCCCCCGCCCTCAAGGGCTATGTGGCCTGGCTACGGACCATGTTTCTCCAGCCCGATCTGGACTCCTTGGTGGACTTTAGCACCAGCAACCAGAAGAAAGCCCAGGATGCTTCGCTGCACGTGTGAGTGGGCCTGCTGAGCCCAGAGCTCGGGCCGGGGCCCCGGGTGGGGGCGGGGAAGAAAGGGCCGCAGCCGAGCCGTGGCTCCCAAGGAAGGCCTCTGTTTCCCCTTGTTTTTCCGTGCGGGGGGGGGGGGGGGGAGGGGGATGTTGGTCTATCTGCGGGGAGGGGCAAAGGAGGACCGTTGTGCTGAGTGGCTCCCTGCCTGGCTCTCCCCCACCAGGCCCGAGCGCGCTGTGTCCCGGCTGCGGAAGTGGCTCATCCTGCGCCTGGTCAGCATCGTGGACACCTTGCACGTGGAGAAGGAGGAGGATGTGATTGAGGAGGTGGCCAGGTGTGAGCAGGCTCTGTCCCCAGCTCCCTGGAGGGGGACCAAGAATATGGTCTTCTGGAGTCAGAAGGCTCGGGTCAGGTCATCGGGTGGAGGCCGGCCATTCTCGCCCCTTAGGCAGAGGGGGTTTGGGGAACATCCTTGAGAGGCCCTGTAGGGAGGGGACCCAGGGAGTGTGGAGCTGTGAGGCCACAGGCGTCGGCGATGTCAGGGAAGCCCCCCGCATTGGCCTCGTCTGCCGCCTCACGCAGCCCTTGTTTGCAGAGCCCGTGCTGTGACTTACTTGGTGGGACGCAGCCGCGGGTCCGCCTCCGTTCCAAGGGCCAGATCCTGCTTCTGTTCCCAGTTCGGGCCCGGTTATGTTCAGCGGGAGGTCCAGACTTGGGAGATGTTCTCTCTGCCACCAGGCCCTGGGTGGTGCCCTCCTGGGAGGGGGCCGCTGAGACCTGTGCTCCCCCCACCCCCACAGGTTTTGCTTCTTCCACTCGTTCTTTGAAGCGAAGAAGCCCACGTCCCAGATCCCAGAGACCGAGCAGCGGTTCTCCTTTCCTCTGGAGAGTCGGACGCGGGAGGTGGTCGGCAGCGCCTTCTTCAGGTGGGCGGCTGTGGAGAGGGCAGGGCGGGCGGGTGGCCCCGAGAGCCCTCGGCCCGGCTGGTGACCCCGGCCCCTGCACTCCCCCAGCCTGCTGCAGACCCTCAGCACCCAGTGCAGGCAGGCGCCCGAGCAGACCCAGGACAGCCAGCCCTGGACCTACCGCCTGGTCCGGTTTGCAGACTCGCTGCTGAACCACAGCCGGAACGTGGCCGCCCTGACGCCCTTCACGGCGCAGCAGCGCCAGGCCTGGGACCGGTGAGGGGGTGGGGTTTCCCGGGGGGCCGGTGGGATGCCCTGGGGTCCGGAGGGCAGCGACCTGAGAGCGTGCCCGGCTGCCCCCAGGATGCTGCAGAGTGTGCGGGAACTGGAGGCCACCTCCTCGGGGGCCGGGGCCAAGGCCGCCGCCTTCCAGCACCTGCTTCTCCTGGTGGGCATCTACCTCTTCAAGGTATGGCACTTGGGGTCTGGGGCACCACAGCTTTCCTCCCGACGGGGCGGGGGGTGGGGGGTGCTCTGGGTGGACCACAGCCCGAGAAGAGTCGCTCCGTGCACCTCATGGCCAGTTGTGTCCTGAGCTCTCTGTGCGGCGTCTCTGATCTGTGACCGACCCCCCCCCCCCCCCCCCCCCCCGCCAACTGGTGGGGCGAGTAGCGCTCAGGCCACACACACAGCTGTTGGCGGGGGTTCAGATACCAGGTCTGACCGCACGGCCCCCCCAGGCCCCCCAGCATTGCCTCTCACTGAGCAGAGGTGGTGGGCGTGGAGGGGAAAGTGCCTCCTTCCCAGGAGGGCCCGACTCTGGGCAGGCCTGTCCCCAGGGGCGCTGCTGTCCTCTCTGATGCCCGAGGACAAGGTCCTGCCTGTGCTCCTGCAGCCTCTCCCGCGGGAATCCAGGGCGGCCGGTGGGGTTAGCGTGTGTTCCTGTCGCCGCCCAGCCCGCGGTCGTGTGCCGCGTCGCTGTGTCCCCACGTTGGTTCTCGTACGCCAGACCGAGGTGTCTCTAGATCCAGTGTTGTCTCCCTTTCTGTGCCGGCAACTCGTGACCCTCCTGCTTCCTCCGGTTTCTCAGGAGCTTTTTCTTCCCAGGCCACGGGGTGGGGTCGGGGTTCCTGCCTCTGGCTGCTGGGCTGTGGTGGTGGTGGTTTCTGCTTCCAGGCTGTAGACGCTCTGAGCGTGGCCCGTAGGCGAGTTGTGTGTGTGCGTGGTGGCCACGGTGCCCCTCGAATGCGTGGCAGCAGGGGCCCCCCCTCCCCCGCTGGTTACGGGACACGCTAGATGCCTGCCCAACCCCAGGGCCTCTTAGCTGGACGAGGAGTGAGGTGCATAAAGGGCCGGGTGTTGGGCTCTCGTCTGCCTTTCTGGTACCACAGTCACACTGACCATCTCGGGCCCCCCAACTCACTGGGCAGTGGCTGCAGTCCGGGCTTAGCCGGGCAGGTGGGGTTAAACTGGATTTGAATTCGCTCAGGTTAATGAATTTGGGTACTTTGTAACAGTGTGGAGGTAGGCGCGGGAGGAAAATCTAGCTTTGGGGATCCAGCTGGGACAGGTTTGTGGCGACCCTGAGCTGGCTGACCTCGTCAGACTCCATGGCTTCATATGGCTCCCGGGGTCCCGGTGAGGGACTGGCTGAGGCAGGCGGGGGGGCCCATCCGACACCCAACTGCTCCCGCTTGACCAGCCCCTCCCCTGGCTCAACAAGGCCTGGAACGGGCCCGGTTTCTGATTCTGTCCTCGCCCTGCCACAGTCTCCCACAGAGAGCTGTGACCTCCTGGGTGACATCCAGACGTGCATCAAGAAGAGCCTGGGAGAGAAGACCCGCAGGACCCGCTCCAAGGCCACCAGTGGGTCACTGTCCCCGGGGCAGGGGGCGGGGCATGAACCATGGAGGTGGGGTGGGGGGGTGGCAGGGCCCGCCCAGGCTCAGCCTGTCCCATCTGCAGACCCCCAGGAGCCGCCGTGGGTGGAGGTGCTGGTGGAGATCCTGCTGGCCCTCCTGGCCCAGCCCAGCCACCTGATGCGCCAGGTGGCCCGCAGTGTGTTCAGCCACATCTGTTCCCACCTGACCCCACGTGCTCTGCAGCTAATCTTGGATGTAAGTTGGGGCCTCTGGGCAAATGGGTCCCGGGATGGGGCCTTGCAAGCACCAGGCTGCATCACGGCTGCCCTTCTGTCCCGTCGGTGTCACTGTAACGTGTTCAGACTGCCACTGCACACATGGGCCGTTCCCTGGGGTGCACCGAGGGTCCCTGGGTGTGGGTGCTAGGCGCGTGGCCTTCTCTCTTGGGCCCCATTTTCCTCCCTGAAATAGGGACCTTTTGGCCCAGACCGCACAGGGTGTGGTTGGAGGTCTGGGGAGGGTAAAGGCTCTGCGATGGGGTGGCCGTCTGGGAATCCCTGCAGGTGCTGAACCCCGAGAAGAATGCGGACGAGGACAGCGTGGTGGTCACGGACGGCTCGGAGGAGCAGCTGGAGGGCGCAGAGGTGCGTGCCAGCGTGGGACCGGGTGGGGCGGGCGGATGTGTAGACGCGCGTGGGAGACCGGAGGTACAGCACAGTGGCCCCCGCAGGACAGGAGCTCCGACGGCGAGGACGACAGGGCCTCGGCCGGCGAAGAGGACAGTGGCGAGGACAGTGACGACGACAGTGAGGAGGAGGACCGCGATGCGGACGTGGACCAGGGCTTCCGGGAGCAGCTGATGGCGGTGCTGCGGGCGGGAAAGGCGCTGGTGAGCGGCGGGGCGGGGGAGGGGGGGGCCCGCGTCCGTACCCAGAGGCCAGCCGCTCACGGGCGTCGTGCGTCAGGGCGCGGTGGACGGTGAGGACGACGACGACGGTGACGAGCTGGGGGACGAGGCCATGATGGCCTTGGACCAGAACCTGGCCAGCCTCTTCGCCGAGCAGAAGCTGCGCATCCAGGCCCGGAGGGACGAGAAGGATAAGCTGCGGAAGGAGAAGGTTCTCCGGCGAGACTTCCAGATCCGGGTGAGCCCCAGAGCCCCCGGCGTCGCGTGGCCCGCCCTCCCCGCGACGTCCCCGCGCCCGCTGAGCCCACCCCGTCCTGGCCGCAGGTCCTGGACCTGATCGAGGTGCTGGTGACCAAGCAGCCGGAGAGCCCGCTGGTGCTGGAGCTGCTCGAGCCCCTGCTGGACGTCATTCGGCGCAGCATGCGCACCAGCAGCACCAAGCAGGAGCAGGATCTCCTGCACAAGACAGCCCGCATCTTCACGTGAGCGCCGGCCCTCCCGCTCGGCTGTCCCGCGTCCCTCCTGGCGCCCGCTCTTTGCCAAAACCGTGGTCCTGGGGACCGCTCCCTGCCCTTGGGGTCCCCGCATGGAGGAATCAGACCGACGGTCCAGCAGTGACGCCCCGGGGCTGTGGCAGGGGGCGGGTGGGAGACCGGAGCACGGAGTGGTGGGGCCCAGGGGCCCCTCTTGAGGTACCAGGGAACCCTTGCTGGGAAAGGGGTCCTCAGGCCTGGAGGCCCCAGGCAGGGCAGGGAAGGTGGTCTCTCGACAGGAGCTGGTCACACACAGGTGGAGGAAGGCCTGGTGGCCCGGAGCCTGTCAGTGTTGGGGGTCCACAGAGCTGTTCTCGTCAGCAGGAGCTCCCGGGGGGATAGTTTGCGTTTAGGAAGGGACGATGAGTGGGTGGGTCGTCCCGGAGCAGGGGGCCTGGCAAGAGAGACGACACAGGTGGGGGGTGCAGACCTGCCTTCCGGAGCAGAGACGCGGCCTAGCTTAGACGCGAGATGCCGAGCTTAGGTCACAGAGGAATGGGGGAGAGCGGGACAGACAGTGCCCCAGGTGACGCTTCCTGGCTGTCCCTGCCACCTGTCTGGGCAGCGCTGAGCTGGTTGAGTGACCTACTTGTCTTCCCCCGAGGACACCGACCCTCACGTTAGAAAGGGCTCAGAGGCCACTGTCCCACGGGGGATGGGGGCAGACGGGAGACGTGGACCGGGTTTCCCATGGTGCAGCCTTGTCCCTGGGGGCTGGTTTCTCTGGCTCGTGCTCGGCAAATGCAGGTGGCCCTGGGCCACCCCCTGCAGCTTTGGTCGCGTCCCCGTTCTCGGCAGGGAGGGTGGCGGAGGTGGTGACCGGCTCTTCCCCCACGTCCCCACAGACACCACCTGTGCCGCTCCCGGCACTACTGCCACGACGTGGGACGCCTCGTGGGGACCCTGTACGCCCAGGTGGAGCGGCTGGTGCAGCAGGCCGGCCGCCAGGCCGACGCCGCCGTGTCCCTCTACTATTTCAACGCAGCCCTGTACCTGCTCCGCGTCCTGAAAGGCAACGCTGCCGGCAAGCCTGTGTGCAAGGCCCCCAAGAAGGAGAAGGCCGCCTCCCAGCCCAAGGGCCCCGAGGTGAGTGGGCCCCGCCCCGGAAGTCGCAGCCCACGGCGCACCCAGGCAGCCGGCCGGGGCCGCCTGCCTGCTTCACAGATGGGGAGTGGAGGCCACGACTCCCGGGGACCCAGCTCTCAGCCTTCCGAAGGCGGTCCGGGCTCTGCCCCGTACCGGGGACCCTCTGCCCCGCGTCACACGGGCTCTCTCTCGGGTGGCCCAGGCTGCCGGCGGCTTGGATTTGAGCCTCGTGACCCCGATCTACTCATCGGCGCTGACCTCCTTCCTGACCAGGCGCAACAGTCCGCTCACCGTCACTATGTTCCTCAGTCTCTTTTCCCGGCACCCTGTGAGTATAGGGGCCGGCCCGCCCCCGGGGCCCCTGCTCAGCCCAGGCCCCACCTCACCGGCCTGTCACTTCCTCCATAGGTGCTGTGTAAGAGCCTGCTGCCCGTCGTGATCCAGCACGTGACGGGCCCAGCGCGGCCCCGCCATCAGGTAGGGACTTCCCAGGTCCCGGCCCCAGGCCTGATTTACCCCCCGTGACTCACCATTGGCTGGGTGTTTGTGAGCCCCAGGAAGTGCCCGGGCCAGGACGGGCCCACCCCTGCCCCTTTGACCTGGTCAGCCCCTGCCCCGCCGTGTGCACAGGGTCACGGGGAAAGGGGAGGCTTTGCTCCCACCACGGCCACATCCCGTGGCCTGAACCCTCGGGCTCCTCCACACACACACTCTGACCTTTGCGGCCAAGGCCCCTAGCTGTCCCCGGGCCTGGATGGGTGGGACAGGGGCTTGTGAGCCCGGAGGAAGATGGCCCTGAGCGAGTGAGAGGGCCGGGTACTGTCCCAGCTGCCCCCTCTGTGCCACGGGGGCCGTCTCTGCTCCTGGTGGGGGCCGGGCCCAGGTGGCTGCTGAGGCCAGGGCTACAGGGCCGGGCAGGTGGGACCCGCAGCAGTGGCTTCTCAAGCTCGGGGCCTGCACGCTGAAGCCCCCGTGACCGCACCCCCCCCTAGGCCCAGGCCTGCCTGCTGCTCCAGAAGGCCCTGCCCACACGGGAGCTGCGGGTGTGCTTTGATGACCCTGAGTGGGAGCAGCTGGTCAGCCAGATCCTGGCGAAGGTCACGGAGGTGAGGGCCACGGTGGGGGTGGGGTTGTCGCCCAGATTCCCCGTCCAGGGTGATTTTCTGGGGCTCTGAGCCTCGAGGGGAGGGGTCGGGCTGCCCTGCCCCCAACCCCGAGACCTCCCCTCCCTCGGGGTCCAGCGTCCAGTGGGCAGTCCTGCAGAGCGGCTCAGCTGGCCGTCTCTTCCCCTAGAACCTGCAGACGCTGGGTGAGGCGCAGACCAAGTCGGAGCATCAGAAGGAACTGTCGTCTTTGGGGCTGCTCAACACCCTCTTCAGGACCATTCACCAGGAGGTGGGTGCGGGGAGCATGGGCAGGGTCGGGGTGAGCCGAGCTCACGGGAGGATGTGAGGAGGGTCCTGGCCAGCACGTTTCTGGGCCTGGGGAGGGGTGGGCCTGCGAGCGAGGCGCTTATGGGCCGCCAGGAGCTGGGGGTGAGTGGTTCCCCAAGTCCAGCCCTGGGGGGTGGGGGGAGGGTCCAGGAGTCCTTAGCGAGGATGCTGGTCAGAGTCCACAGGCAGGGCAAGCTGGCAGGGCGTCTCGGGGAGCAGACTCCTGGGCCAAGGCTGCGCAGAGCACAGGTGCACCCGGGGGGCAGTGGGTTACAAAATTAATCTATTCGCTGCGTGGCAGGGAGGGCACAGGGGGGCTCTGGGCAGAGAGAGGCCTGAGGGGGGTCGAGGAAGGGGTGGGGCCTTCTGGCTGCGGGAGGGGGGCTCTCCTTCCCTCCCAGGTGACGGAGGCCTGATGCACAGGCAGGAGGGGTGGCAGGACGGGGACCCAGAGCCAGGCAGAGGCCCTGCCTCCCGTCACCTTTGCGGCCACCCTTTTCCCTGTCCCCGCAGAAGCTGACCGTGGACTTGACCGCCGTCCTGGGGCGTGCTGCAGAGCAAGCAGCAGAGTCTGCAGCAGAGGGAGTGTGCGGCCGGGTCCAGCCGCCTCTACGACCTCTACTGCAGGCCATGAAGGCGCTGGGAGTCCAGTACGTGCCGGGCGGGGCGGGGCGGGGGGGGGTTGTCCCTCCTGGGGCGTGTGCCTCAGGGTGGTCCTGGCAGGCCACAAGGGCCCTCACAGTCCAGTGGGGGCCCGCGGGACCCTCGTAGTGTGCGTTATCCCGGGGGGAGCTCTTGGGCAGCTTTTGTCCCTCCGTTCCACAGGGGTGGGTTCCCTTCTCTGATTTTGCTCCCTTGCAGGCGCCCAAGTCAGCGAAGAAGGAGGCCAAGGAAGTCCCCAGCGTCACGCAGGACCCCGTTAGCACGAAGAGGAAGAAGAAAGGATTCTTGCCAGAAACAAAGAAGCGCAAGAAGCCTAAGTCAGAGGGTCCCGCACAAGAGGAGGGTGCCAGGCCTGCAGCCGCTGGTGAGCAGCAGCCCCCCGGCACAGGCAAGAAGAGGAGGAACAGGAGGAAGGCCACGGTGCCCACCCAGGCCCAGGCGAAGCAGAGGCCGGCCCTGGACCCCGCCGCCGCCGCCGCCATCACGGGCCCCGGCACCCCCGCCAAGACCCCAAAGCTGAAGAAAAAGCGGAAGCTGTCCCAGGTGAACGGGGCCGCTCCCGTGTGCCCCGGGGAGCCTGCTGGCAAGAAGCAGCCTCAGAAGGATCTGCCCGAAAAGGGGCTCTCCGGCAAGTCACCGCAGTCCGCGCTGCCGCGGAAAAAGGCCAGGTTGTCTTTGGCCAGCAGGAGCCCCAGCCTCCTCCAGAGCGGGGCCAAGAGGAAGAAAGCGCAGCTCAGGAAGGCCCGAAAGCCCTGAGCGCGGGCCCCGCCCCAGAGACCCCAGTGTTTTCGCCGTGATCTTAACAAGCCGGAGGGAGCGTGTGGTGCCCCGTGTCCCCCGCCCCCGGGCTGCTCTGCTGGGGGAGCCAGCGGGCCATGATTTAAATAGGTTTATTCCTTCATTTACAAGAGGAATATATTTGGTTTTTCTCTTAAGACTCTGAGATTCACAATCAGCAGCTCTAAAAAATAAAGGAGGAGTTTGGCTTCCGGAAGGAAGAGGAGGCGAACTTGGACCTGGTTCTTGTACAACAAGAAAACATCGCTGGGGCCCCGGTTGAGGCTGCGGTGGGAGGCGGCCAGGCTGGTCTCTGGGGGTCCCACCCCCTCGCAGGTACCCCAGAGCTGGGTGAGGAGCAGGTGCCTGCTAGCTTGCACACACTGAAGCCACGCTGGCGGGAACTACGGGGCAAAGCGTCGCCTAGGCTGGCTCTTGGGGTCTCCTACTCGCCACCTTGATTCCAGCCAGTGTGCGGGGAGCGTGTGTGGAGCGGGGGGGCGGGGAGTGGAGGTGCCCTGGGCACCGTGGGCACAGGGTGTGCGGTCGGGTCCCCGCCTGGGTGGCCCTAACCTAGGAGACCGCCAGGCCGAGCGCCAGCCCCGGCAGCAGGGACCAGTGTCCTCCGGAGGGTCGTGCCCAGTGCCCAGCAGCGCCCCCGAGGTCAGAGCCTGAAGCTCCGCCCCGAGGCCTGGGCCGCCCCTTCTCCGTGCAGTCCAGGGTCTCCAAAGCTGCCACGTGGGAAAGTCCAGCCGCCCAGGACCATGTAAGGTGGTGACGCCCCAGGCTCTCCCCACACACGCGCTGGGGGCCGCGTCCTCCCTGGGCCCCAGCGGCTGGGAGTCTGTCCGTCCGTGCGGCTCCCCCACACGCAGCCTTCCACGTCAGTTGAGGACGCGGCCTCTTGGTGCCACGGCCACTCGGCAGGCCCGCACCAGAGAGGGTGGGTGCCCAGCCTCGGGTCACATAGAAAGCTTCGCGTCAGCCCGGCAGGGCCGGGATGCCCTGGGACGCCTCCCAGGTAGGGCAGCGGCACGGTCTCTTCGCCATCCTGGGGGCACCTAGAGAGAGAGGCCAGGTCACGGGCGGGGCTCCCTGCCGTTTGAAGAAAGAGGCCTTTCTCAGGGCTCTGGGGGCAGCAGGGGACATGGGGGTGGTGACCCTGGATCCTGCACTGCTGGGAAGCGTGGCCCCTGGAGGCCAAGCCCAGGGTCAGCGGAACGTGCCCAGGGAAGGAGGTGCCTTTGGAGAAGCTGTTCCTGCTTCCAGAACATTCCCCAGGGCCCTGCAAGGTGCTCCCTGACCCCGCCCCACCCCCCAGGGGCCCCTCCACCCGGCTGCACTCACGGCCTCAGACTTTGACGGGTGCGGGTGGCATCACCAGCTGGTTCACCCTGGGGGAGAGACGGGCGGGGGTCAAGGTGGCGGATCAGCTGCGGCCGGGCCCGGGCACTGCTCTGGCGCATCGCATCTCGGGGGCCGGCTGGCCGGACGTGCCGGGCAGGGACCTCGTCAGCCCCAGGGGAAGGTGGGAGAGCCCAGGGGTGGGGAGAGAAGAGGCAGGAGTGAAGAGGAAAAGAGAGAGAAGTCAGAAAACTGGAGGCGGACCTGCGGGCACCCCCCCACACACACACACTCCCCCCCGCAGCCCACCCGGCCCACTCACTGCTGCTCGGCCTTGGCGCGGTCGCCCAGGAAGAAGAGGGCCGTGGCCAGGAAGAACATGCCGCCCAGGACCACCACGAAGGGGCAGAGCATGAGGGCGTAGCCCAGGCTCAGGAACTCCCAGAGCGGGGAGTCCTTGGTGCTCTGGCGGATCAGGTCGGAGATCTGTGAGGGCGGGGACGCGTCAGGGGGCGCCTCCCGAAGCCGCCCCCACCCGGCCTCGCCCCTACTCACAAAGCCGATGAGGTAGGGGCTCCCGGCGTCCCCCAGCAGGTGCGACGTGAAGCTCTGCAGGGCCACAGCCGTGGCCCGTCTCGTGGGGATGACCACGTACTGTGCGAGAGGCAGCAGGTCAGAGGCCACATCCCCGGGGCCACCGCATCCCCCTGCCCCCGCCCCGCGCCGGAGGACAGGCCGCTCGAGGTTCTGCACGGGGCTTGTGCTGGGTGCCGTGGTCCTGGGAAACTGAGGCCCAGGGCACACGGGTGACACACGGGCCGCGGCAGCGCCGGGACCAGAACCCTGGCCTTGGCTTCACGTGCCCGTGAGCTGAAGGCCACATGGGTTTCTCCCCACGAAGACCCAGCAAGGCCCAGGCTGGCAGGGGAGGGGGTGAAGCTGGTCTGCCTGGACCGGCCTCCACTCCCACCCACTGGTGCCCCCAGCTCCCCAGGCCAGAGCCCAGCTCCAAGTATGCAGGGCCCCCCTGTCCCCGCAGCGGCCACGCCCTCGGGGACCCTTGTAACAGGGCTGGGGGAAGGGCAGCTGCATCCGATGGGATCGCGTGGCCCCGTTTCCAGCACTGATTAGTCATGTGGCTGTGACACTTAATAAAATGGGACGTGATTTCCCTGGGACCCAAACCCTGCCTGCAGCTGGGGCCGCCCCTGGGGGGCGGAGGCAAGCACAGGGGTCCTGCCCAGCACCAACGGCTTCACCTCCCCCTGCCACCTGCCTGGCTCCACGCTGGGCCACGGGGCTGAGTCAGACCCCCCCTCCCCCGCGCCCCGTGTCCCCCAGCCCACCGATGGAGGTGGAACAGGACAGGCTTCCTGGAGACCTGGCAGGGCCCCCGGCACCAGGCAGACTCTGATCTCTCCGGCTGTCCCATATAGTGGCCCCAACCCCCACGTGACCCCCAGGAGGTCTGCCCTGGCGGCTCCTGGACTCTCCCCACTGTAGACCCCGCGTGCCCTTCTCCCACCCCTCCTGGCCCTGGCTGGGAGGATCCCTGGGAACAGGAGCAGCGGTCACCCTACCCCCAAACCACCACCCCTCAGAGACAGCAAGTTAGCGGGGCCGCACCCCCTCCCGGTTTCTCCAGGGACACAGCCCCCTCCACTGCTCAGACGGCCCTTTGTGCCCGGCTGGCTGGTCTGGAACCCATTGTTGGCCCTGTGAAGACGGCCTCTGTCCACCCGGCCCAGCCGCCGGCCCTCGGGCAGGCGCGCCTGGGACCCGAGCTGGGCTGGGAGGGCAGGGCCTGTGGAGCTCAGGCCAGGGGAGGGGGCTAGCCTGGCACTGCCGGCCTCCCGGCCACGCTGAGCCTGCACACGTCCCCCTCCCCGCCAGTCCCACGCCCGTCCCTCCCACTGGCCCAGCCCCCGGTTTCAGCCCCGAAGCCTGATCCCTTCCCTGCCTCCAGGCCCACCTTCCCCGCCAGCCTGGCTTCCTGCCCACCCCCCCACCAGCCCCTCTGGCCTCCCGTCCCTTCACCGCCCTCTCCAGCTGCCCCCGGAGACAAGAGGCCCAGGTTGTCACGAGGGAACTCTGCCTGCCTCACCATGAGGATGTCCGCGGTGATGGCCCAGTTAGAGAACAGCAGCGTCTCCCCAACAAAGATGCAGACCTGCCCAGGAGAGACCGGGCAGCCGTCAGGGCACCCCACCCCCACCAGCCCCACGCTGTCCCCAGACCTGCCCAGGAGAGACCGGGCAGCTGTCAGGGCCCCCCGCCAACCCCCAGCAGCCCCACGCTGCCCCCAGACCTGCCCAGGAGAGACCGGGCAGCCGTCAGGGCCCCCCACCCCCAGCAGCCTCACGCTGCTCCCTGTACCCTGACTGACAGCAGGGAGCCCCCCCAAGCCCCCACACCCCCCTGGGGGCCCCGCATCTCTCAGCAGGAGAAATTCCTCAGGCTCAGAGCAGTTGACAGGGTCCAGGAGGACCCCAAGGCGTGCTGGTGGCCTGGACGGGCCCTGGAGGGAGCAGGGCAGGCAGCGGACTTGAGCCCGCCGCCCCCCCCCCCCCGAGGGGAGGGGGCCCGCTCGCCCCACCACCTGTGCACCCCCGTCACACTCACGTAGGCACCCACGATGCTGCTCTTGGCAGCCACGAAGATGAGGCAGACGAAGATGGCCGAGCCCAGCATGCCCACGGCACACACCAGGGGGTCGGCCCGCTGGGTCCGCAGGCGGCACCATCGCGTGGCTCCCGCCCCCGTGACGACACCCAGGAAGCCAGTGAAGCAGGTGATGGCCCCGAAGATGAGGCTGTGGGGACAGAGGGCAGGGGCCGTGGGTTGGCCGGGAGGGGCAAGGCTGGGGGGGGGGGGCGGAGGGGGCGGCGCCGGGCACGGCTACCCCCCGCCCCCCCGCCCGGCCCTACCTGTCCTTGGCCCCGCACGGCGGGCTGCTGCACGTGTCTGCCGTCTTCTGCACGACCTGAGCTCGGTGCAAGTACAGCGGGATCCACATGCCCAGGGCCCCTGTGGCGAAGGACACGGCCGACGTGGCCAGGGAGGAGAAGACGTAGCTGCGGCTGGGGAGAGGCCAGGACGTCACGCGGAGCCGGCCCCCCCCCCCAACCCCCAGCAGCCCTCCCCGCTCCCCCTCAGGCTCAGGCTGCAGGGATAAGCATCAGGGGCCCCAGTGAGCACCGTGAGCAGCAGGGAGCAGGGGGGCCGTGCTGCAGGGGGGGGCCCCGCCCCTCCCCCCCACCCTGCCAGAGCCCCCCCCCCCCCCCCCCCCGGCAGTGCTCACTTGCGGATCAGGGCCTTCATGTCTCGGAGCCACGAGGTCCGCACCTTGAGCTGTCCCCCGAGCTGGTCAGCGTGGCCTCTCTTGGTGGCCGGGACCAGGATCAGGATGAGTGTTCCTGTGATCATGCCCACGATGGGGGACACCTGGTAGGGCAGGAGTAGGTCAGGCAGGTGGGGCCCCAGGGCCCAGGGGGCTGTCACTGTTTTGCCAGGAGCAAGCCCCCAGGAGGGCCGGGGTGGGAGGGGGCGGAAGGAGAGCGAACTGACCACCGGGCGGACGAACGGAACGGGTGCAAAGACAGCCTGACAGACTCTGGAATCGAGGCTGGGGCCTGGGGGCCGGGGCTCTGGCTGCCATGAAGCCCCAGCTAAGGGATCGGGTGGGTCTGCCCCGTCGTCGTCATCAGGAACAGAGCCGCCACGGCCCCGGGCCCTTCCGGGTGGAGGAGGACACCCTGGCGGCCCGCATTCCAAGACACCAGCCCCTCAGCCCCTCCGGCAGCTGGAGCCCAGGGAGGCCCGTCCCCACCCCCGCGAGCCCAGGGCGGAGGGAGTTCCTCCCCATGCGCCCCGTCAAGAAATTCCACGGAGGCTGCTTCCTTCCTGCTTTTGAGGAAAAAACACTTTGTCTTAAGCTTCCGTTGCTCTGCGAGACTGGGGATCTCTGTTTCCTCCGATTGCACTGTCCTGGGGCCTTGGCAGACTTGCCTGAATCCTCCCTCGGGACAGGAAGGGGCTCCAGACCCCCGGGGGGCCCCACACAGAGGTCTCCTCTCAGCCCTGCCCTCACACAGCGCCAGGCTCGAGCAGGATGCGCCTTCGCGGACCTGGAACTTCCTGACACGTGGGAGAGTCCCTTGTCCCGTCCTGGGGCCCTGAGGCCGCAGGGCCACTGGGTCTGGCCCCCCAGCTCCCCGTGCGCACGGATCCACGGACCCCAGGCTGGGGTGTCCTTACCCGCAAGGCCCAGCGCCAGTCTCCAGCCGCCTGCTTCACGCTGGA
The DNA here is from genome assembly GCF_022837055.1 of Prionailurus viverrinus. Classification (NCBI taxonomy): domain Eukaryota; kingdom Metazoa; phylum Chordata; class Mammalia; order Carnivora; family Felidae; genus Prionailurus; species Prionailurus viverrinus. Next base: position 624,650 of record NC_062574.1, on the reverse strand, counting down.
GCCCGTGATGTAGCCCAGGCCGCTGCAGACAAGACAGCGCGGGGGACGGTGTGCTCACCAGCCCGGGGGCAGCCGGCCGCCCACCCCACCCCACCTGCTGGCCGCCCCCGCGCGTCCGGGTCGCAGAGCGCCAACTTCGGGGACGGGGGTACCGGGACGCGCGCGGGGACCCTCACCTGCCCAGCGGGATGGCGAAGTAGAAGACGGACAGCATGAGCGTGCGCGTGTTCTTGGTGAAGAGGTCGCCGATGATGGTGGGCGCGATGGTGGAGTAGCTGGCCTCGCCGATCCCCACCAGCCCCCGCGACAGGACCAGCAGCCAGAAGTGCTGCAGGAGGCACACAGAATGGAGGCCGCTGGCTCCTCGGCCCGACCCTCCCGGGTCCCCACGCTGGCCCGGGAGCCGACCCACGGGATGGAGCCCAACGCCGTCTCAGCAGCGAGGACACCCAGGCCCCTGGGCCCCTCCACACAAGCCCGGCACGGGGTTGGCACTGGTCTTCTGCAGGTTGACGGCTGTAAGTGTGGCCCACGCGGACACCTCCTCCGGGGGCCCTGGCCCCACCTTGGGAGCTTCAAGTCACCCCACTCACGTCCCGCCCCGGGCAGGGCAGCTGGGCTGGCCCTGTCACCCCACGCACGTCCCGCCCCGGGCAGGGCAGCTGGGCTGACCCTGGCAGCACTGAGGACCCTGCGTGCACGAGGAGTGGGCAGTGCCCCCCCTACCCCCGCCACACATCAAAGCGGGAAGCCCAGTTGAGCCAGGAAGGGTGGGGCCGTGCCAGCTGCCAGGGTCCTCCCCCTTTGATGTGGACCCGGGCCCTCCGGCCCCCCAGCTGCCCAGGGCCTGAGAACCCAGCCTGGCCATCTTTCCCCGGCCCCACCCTGACCACCCATCCGGCCGGCCAACGCCGCCCACAGGCTACCGTGCTCAGTCTCCCGCTTCCCTCCCTCCATCCGCCCGTCTCCGTCCGGGCCGGCCCTCTGCATCGTCGACCTGCCTGTCCAGCCCCGCGCCTCTCCTCCGCCTCTGTGTCCCCCGCCTGCTCGCCTCGGTCCCTCTCTCTGGGGGTCACCTGCCCGCGTTGCTGTTGGGTGGTCCTGTATCGGTTTCCATTAGCCTTTTACACATCACGTGTGCCGATCCTTTGTTTACTGTGACGCCTCCAGCCACCGATGGCCTCTGGACTGCACATCTCGCTCAGGCCCCATCCCCAAATGACAAAAATACGCTCTAACACGCTGTTTGCGAGACGCTGGAGGCGAGATTTCCTCCTCGGCAGGAGAGCAGGTGGACAGGACGTCCTGTGGGTCCCCGGGCCTCCCCAGGAACCCCCTCCTTGTGCGTGTGTCATGCTTCCTCCCTCCCTGTTCCCGCACACGCACGTGCCCCCGCATGCTTTCCAAACAGGGACGTAAAGGGGACGGTTCCGTGCCTCCTGCCCCGCACCTCGCCTCTGCCCTCAGTCACGCGTTGTGGAAGCGGGCCCATCGACGGCGGCTAATAAAGACCTGTTCACGCTTCTCCTGCCACGAAGACACCCCGTCTTTCCGGGCGTGCACCACACGGTCCCGCTGTCCTCCGAGACCGTCACAAACGCCCGTGTGCGCGTGTGCCGCTCCGCGTGCACGAGCCGGGGATTCTCTCTCGGGTACACACCTCGAAGTCAGAGGCCGGGCCCCGGGCCGCGCGCCCGTGGCACTCTGCAGGATCCTGCTGCTCTGCTCTCCGCAGAGGCCCCGCCAATTTGCACCGCCAGCAGCAGCTTCAGTAACACTTGGTGTCCTCACCTCCCTAATTATTGCCCATCTGATGGGTGTGAAGTGTTATCTCGTTGTCGTCTCAATTTGCATTTCCCTGCTGACTTCAGACCAACACCGGGCACCGGCTCCTCCTGGGACGGCCGGTCCTCGTCCTCCGCCCACTTTCCTACGGGCTCGTCCGGCTTTTTCTGGCCGATTTCTAGCTCCTGGTTTTTAGACTTTGCTTTTTCCCTTATTTTCGCCTGTCTGGAACTTATTTTGAAGCAGGGTTTAGCTTTCATCCAGGTGCACGTTCAATCCTCCACAAGCCCCCCGGGCACACCTGTCACCCCCACGGAAGGGACCGTTTCACCGTCGGCCTGCTGCTTTGGTTAAGCGGCCACCCCGTGATGACCAACGGGGCAGGCCGCCTCCACGGCCACTTTTCACAATGTTCCGGGACGTTTTCTCTGCCAAATGAACTTCAGGATCCCACTGCCGAGGCTCGCCAACGCCCCTCCCCCCCGCCGGGCCCGGACCGGGGCGGCCGTGAGTCTACAGACTAACTGGGGCGATCCGTCTCAGTTCTGGGGCCGCCTCCGCCGGCCCGCCCTCCCTCCCACACCCCGGCACCGGCGTCGCGGTCCCCAGAAGCTTCTGGTCCAGGCCCCATTTTCGACCGTGGCCGGCAGACTCTACTGACACTCTGGCCCGACCCTCCTCCGTGAAGCCACGTTGTACCCGCAAACCTGCCTGTTCCTTCCGCGCCTGCCTCCGGCCTCTTCTGGGCCAGCGTCAACCTCCGGAGGAAGCCCAGACCCTGAAGTGCTCCACCACCTGGCCCCTGCCTTCCTTTCCAGCCAAAACACTCTCCTCCGTTGTGGACCCACCGACACGCCCACCGTTAGTGCCTCTGTGGGCTTGCTCCCCCTGCCATCCTGTCCACCAAAGGCCTCATCACCCTATTCCACCTGCCTAGCTCAAATGCCGCCTCCTCCAGGAAGTTCTCCCTGGCCCCATGGATTTCAAGAGACTGCTCTCTCTTCGGTCAGGGCTCTCGGCACTTTGCACATCTCAAAGGCTGTGAACGTGGGGCGCCTGTCACATCTTCCCGCACCCAGCCCGGGAGCCCCCAAGGACGGGGAGAGGGTCTGCTCCTTTATGCCAGAGGCCAAAAGCTCCTTGAAGACAGATCTTGGTCTTTGCTCCTTCTTCCTCTATTTCCCTCTACGGCAGCCACCATGTGATTGTCCTTCCGCCGCTCGAACACTCCTGCCGATGGGAGACTCACTACCTATCAAAGCAACATATCTCCCTTGTGGATCAGAAGAACAGAAGTGACAGTTGGTTGAATGCCGCCACGGTCCGCCGTCTCGGCGATTTCCCACAATAAACCTTCCGGCGGGGAAACACTAGACCCATTTTACAGATGAAGGAACCGAGGCTCAGGGAGATCTCTCCAGATCACAAGGCTGAACAGACAACAGAGTTGGGACATTCGCACCCGGACTGTGGGAGCTGAGTAAGAAACACCTTCCTCATGTTGAAATGATGTTTGCCGCCCTAGGACTCTGACCCAAGGAGTCAGCTGGTTGTTGGGCAAAGAGCAAACGGAGCGGGGCGCCCGGCCGGCTCAGTCAGTACGCGTGTGACTCTTGACCTTGGGGACACGAGTTCAAGCCCCATTTTGGGCGTAGAGTTCACTTAAAAAAAATAAAGTAAAAGGGCGCTGGGTGGCTCACGGTCAGCTGAGTGCCCGACTCCTGACCTTGGCTCAGGTCATGATCCCAGGGTCACGGAATCAAGCCCCACATCGGGCTCTGCGCTGAGCTCGGAGTCTGCTCGGGATTCTCTCTCTCTCTCTCTGCCCCTCTTTCTCTCTTTGCCCCTCCCCCATTCACACTCAACCTCTCTTAAAAAAAACGAAAAGGAGGAAACCGTGCAAGGCACAGAGAGGGGCCGTGACTCACCTGGGGTCACACGGCAAGGTGCTGGCAGAGCTGGGACTAGAATAAAGGGCCCTGCCTCCTGGACCAGACTGGTTGTGCCGTTCCTTGCATCGTCCCCAAGTCAAGGCAGGTCGGAAAGAGGGTGCCACGCGGGGCTCGGCTAGGCTCGCAGCATGGAGGCCCTTTCCGTAGCCAGGCCAGCTTACAAAAGCAGCCACGACGCCCCCCACCCCACCCCACCTGCCCTGGGAAGACAGCGCCTGAGGCTCCAGCAGAGAGGCGGGAACGAAGCCGGGCGAGGGGGGGTGGGGGGGCGGGGGCAGAGGAGCCGACGCACCTGCCGGGGGATGAAGGAGCTGGAGAAGGTGACCGCCGACCAGAAGAAGACGCCGCAGCTGAGGATCACTTTCCTGTTGAAGCGGTCACCCAGGTAGCCGAAGATGGGGGCGGCCACCATGAAACTGCAGATGAACACTGCGGGGAGAGGAGGCCGTGACACGGGGCCAGAGGCGACCCCACGACCCGCCCGCCTCCCCGCGGGCCCAGCTTGTCCAGCGGGTGACCCTCGGGGGACTTGAGCGACAGAGGACAGATTCACTGAGCGGTTGACGTGGCAGGAGCCACGTCAGGAGCTCACCACCTGGGGCCTTGTGGGTCCGTGCAAGGCCACCTCCTCGCAAAAGAGGGGAGGCGAGACTCGCCCGAGGCCCCACCGGCGGCAAAAGCCCCGCGGGGACCTGATCCCCTGTGTGTCCGACCCCGGAGCCACTGTCCTCATACCTGTCACGCTGCTGTCCTTCTTATATTTGGGAGAGAGGTTCAGAGAGGGGAAGGGACCCACCCAAGGTCACACAGCAAACCGGGACGGAACAGGGCCCGGAACCCCAGTCTTCCACCTGCCAGGTCGTGCAGTCACACTCACTCCTCACTCCCCACAGGATGGAGAGGCTTTACTGGCGTCTGGAAACACTGTCGTTCACTCGCTCACTCTTTCACTCGTTCAACAAAACAGGCAAAAATTCCTGCCTTCCTGGGCAGGAGAAAGAAACCATAAAATGAAAAATCGAGTACATCAGATGGCGGCAAATGCTAAGGAGGGGAAAAGGGCAGAGACGGGAGACAGGAAACGTGTGTGACACAGAGAAAGAAGGGCCAGAGAGGTGACATTTCAGTGAAGACCTGGAGGAGGTAAGGAAAAAAAAATCATGCAAATACTGGGGCAAGTGCAAAGGCCCTGAGGCAGGAGTGTGCTTAGCACATGTGAAGAATAGCATAGAGGCCAGAATGGCTGGAGCAGAAGGAAGGAGGGAGGAAGGCCGGACGAGCCAGGGCCTGTGGCCCACCGTGGGCACTGTGGCTTCTACGGCTGAGAAAGGGCACAGAGCAGGGAGTGATCTGACCTGGTTTTGTTCTAGAACGAGACAGAAGACTCCATGGGGAGCGATGGGAGGGGCCTTGGGGCCCCAGGTGGGACCTAGAGGCCCAGCAAGGCAGGGCAGGCCCTAGGGGTCAGGGAACAAGGAGCTCCCCCAGGCCTCCCCCTGCAAGGCGGTCCCACAGCTGACGGACAGATGGCCAGACAAAGGCCGAGGGTGGGCAGACGAGGTGGCCAGTTGGCCGGGCTCTGACCGCCAGGCTGAGTGTGCACACGGGCTGGGCTTCTCCCTCAGACAGAGGCGGGGAGGGGAGGGGAGGAAGGATGGACTCGGTGAAGGAGGGGAGAGGGCCGGGCCCGAGGAGAGTGACTGTCTCCCTCTTGTCCTAGTGAGCAGGACGGGGTGTGGCCGCAGGGGAAACTGGGGCTTGGGCAGCATCAGCACAGAGGGGCGCGACCTGGGCCCAAAGTGAGCTCTGATCCTTCCCAGCTGGGTGACGTTGAGCAGGTCACCACCTCTTGTTCTCAGTTCACTGGTGTCCTGATAAACGTCCAACGACGGACTCCAATAAAGGGGGGATGGGGGCGGGGGGAGGGATGTGGTGTTTGCCAACTGTTGCCAACTGTCGAGGGATGAACACGCCCGCCGTGGCTGCGGTGTGATGTCACCGACCGGAGTCACAGGAGGTGGGTCTCGGGAGCGCCTCGAAGGCAGATCGATTGCGTAAATAACCTCAGGGACACAGATAATGGTAGAATGCAGGGACCTGACTAGGGAAGGATGCGTTCTGAGTATTTACTACCTTTGTTTTTAACACAAGATGTTTAACCACAAGCGTACATAATTCAGTTGTCCCTAAGGGTCGTGTTCAGCTACGGCTCGCACGATGCCTGAGAATTAACACACAGCCTCTCGCGGGCTGGTCGAGGCCGCCACCCCGCCAGCTTCCTCATCCGCCAAATGAAGATAAAAATAGCAAGGCCCCGGGTGCCGGGTGCCGAGCGCAGCGTGAGATAAAGCGCTAGGTGCTCTGCCACGCCCCGCCCGGAGCACGGCCTCTGGTCAACACCGGGTCCTTGTTTAGATTCATCCACACAGAAATTACTTCCTCGTATCTAGAAAAAGAACTTTTCCTGCTGGGCCTGCCTCACAGGACCTGCCTGAGATCAGACCAGGATGCGGGCAGAAAAGCAATGTGGATCCTTCAGGACTTACGCACATTAGGGGGAGGAGGGAGGACGGTTCCCTCTGGGCCTGTCTGCGCCAAGCGGGGAGAGGGCACAAGGAACCGGAGGAAGAGTGACCCCTGTCCGGCGGGGGGGCAGAGCCTATCCGTGGGCTGCCCAGCTCGAAGGGGCTAGGATGCCAGGAAAGCCACCGAGAGGGCCGACTCCTGCCAGGATGGTGAAGAGAGGCTTCGCAGAGGCGGCGATGTCAGAGCTGGGCATTGAAGGGTGCACGGGAGTTTGCCAGCGATGACGATGCTTAAAACCAAGAATACATACTAAAACATAAATCACAAATCTTATAAGCAATACCGTGCAACGGTTAGGGGGGCACGATGCTCACGGCTAACGAGAACCTTGGTTGTCGCCCACGGAACACTTGTAGACAGGCCCGAGCGCGCCCTGGACGTAAGCACAGGCTTCTCACTTGCCCCTCACGACTACCTTCATCCCACAGAAAGGTGCCAGAGGCCGAAAGGAGTTTGTCCAACGCCAGGGTCTAAGCCACGCTAGGACACGGCATGTCTGTCCTCCTGCAGGGGTGGACGGGGCCCGGGGGGAGAGCCAGGCCGCCGTCCCCACCACCCGGCCTGCGGCAGAGCAGGAGGGCGGCCCCGACTTCGTGACCCTGGCTCCCTGCCAGCCATCTGAGTCGACCGAGTCACGGGGGACTCCGGTGGGAGCAGGTCCCCACCCTCACCGCTGGGTCCCAAGCACCCACCCGTCCCCACCATGTCGTCCCATGTTGGAGCTGGGCCACCGACAGCTGGAAGAACCTGCCCAAAACTACACAGTGACCCTCCTGCCCCCAGACGCCCTGCACCCTCAGCACTGTCCCCTTGGAGACAAGGGCGTCCAGGGTCACGAGGGAGAGCAGCCCTCCCCTCTGCTACGGACAGACAGGTAAGAGGACGTTCCCAGGCCCTCAGGTGCATCACAGGCCAGCAGAGGGGCCTCAATGCAATCAGGGCAGGGACAAGAGGAAAAATGCTCCTGGCAGAAGAAACAGCAGCGGCAAAGGCCTGGAACCTTGTCCCGGCCGGGCTAGAAACTTCCACTGCCCCCCACCCCAGCCCTGTAGTCTTTGCTGGAAGAGAGCTTTCCGAGCGCTGCCCCACCCAGACCTCGGTGGGGGTGGCCTTCCCAGCAGCTCCCGCACAAGGACATCCTGCAGTCAGGGCATGGGGAAGCCCTGTCTTGGCTCCCGTGTGCTGAGCCCACAGGACGGGGACAATGGGGCTGCGGGCGGGGGCGGGGGGGGGGGGGGGAGTGAGCCAGCCCACAGGATGGGGACAATGGGCCGCGGGCGGGGGGGGGGGGGGGGGGGGGGGGGGAGGGGGGCAGCATGGGAGGAGCCACCTTGCAGAACGACTTCATGTGGTGTCCCCGCCCCACAGGGATGCCCAGGGGCCTTCTCCTCTGGGGCCCTCAGAGGGTCCAGCCCCCAGAAGTCCAGAACCACCCCACTGAGGACCCTGTGACCCTCTGATCCCACCTGGGAGCTGCTCCCAGGGTGCATGTGGCCCTGTCCGATCCCAGAAGCTGGTCCCGGGGCAGGGGCAGGTGAGGCCTGAGCTGGGGGAGCCCTGGATGCCCCGTTGGTGGCCTCGGAGCTCACGTCCAGCCCCCACCTCAGCCTGGGCTGAACCAGGGCTATTTTTACAGAGTCCAGATCCGGCCGACCTGTCATTCGGGGAGATATGCCATCCTGCACCTCCCGTGGGCGGAGAGGGTGTCACGCCGGCTCTGCCCACAGGGTGTGGACGGGACGCCCAGGCAGCCAGGCCACGGGGAGGCCCCATCGCTGCCTGTAGGGCCACCAAGCTCGGACTTCCTGTAGGAAGAAGGGGGCCGCTCCTCCCTCCCACCGCTCAGGATACAAGCCCTGGGACGGCCCCTCGGGCCTCAGGGAGACCGGTCCTAGACCCCCCCCAGACAGGCTGGGGGAACCGCCACGGGGGCTGCCTGACTACGAAGCAGGCCACTGCAGAAGTGGGGAGGAGAGCAAGGCCAGCAGGACACTCTACCCGAAGCAGGGCCGCCGTCTGGTTTCAGTCTGAGCTGGCTCTTCCTCTGTCCTGGCACGTCCTGGCACGTCCTCGTGACCCCCCCAACCCCAGCCCTGAGCTGCCTTCCAGCGCCCTCCCCCACCACCCGCCCCAGAGAGAGCATCCCCATGCAGACGTCTAACGGGGCCATGCCTGCCCCAAAGCCTCCTCTGGCTCCCTACTGCCCCAAGACCAAAGCCAGAGGCCCTTCACGATGTGCCCCTGTCCCCCGCCCAGCCTCCTTCCTTCTGGGGGGAGGGGGGCAAACACGAGTCCCCAGAGCCTCCAATCTGCTCCCCTTCCGCAGACCCAGCTTCTGATCCGCTTATTCTCTCTTCGACTGGGTCTACACTGCTGACGTCCAGGGCTCACGGTTTTCACTTCCAGAATTGTGAATTCAGCTTTTCAGTCCCTGTTCTTTTCCAATAGGGTGCTATCCCTGTCTTAGAAATTCTACTCTTTCTTTGGAACCGTGGAAATGAAGCACATAGGACGTTAAAGTCTGTTAAGGCAAACCTATGGCCTGAAATGCCTCGGGAATCGGGTCGCCTGCTTTCTGGGATCCGTTGCCCCCTCCCACAAAGGCTTCCTCCTCGTGGGCTCTGCTCACGCTCAGTCTGCCTTCAGTGGGCACTGTCATCTGGGCCCCACCCGGGCCCTGGGGCACAAAGGCTCCCGTCAGGAGCCGCATCTGCAGAAGGGGCCGCAGAGCCCGGGCCGCACGGAGCAGGCTCTCGGCACACAGCCAGAGCCGGGACGGAGATCTCACAGGCAGAAAAACTGCCCACGGGCCCGCGGGCACAGCCAGAAGTCAGGGGGCTTGCCCTGGGCTCGGGGTGGAAATCGCGTCACCCCCACGATGCTGGACCCCAAGCCTGCACGAGGCCGACCCTGCAAGAAACCCCCGGATCCCGGACGCTGGGCCGGAGTGGGCGGTCGATCCCTGGATGAATCTGGGTGACAGCTTCCCGCAGCCTCGTCGCGCTAGTCTCTTTACTCTTTATGTATATTTAAAATGTTTCATCATAAAAATGTTTACACTAAAAATACCGTAACAAGCTTCTGTGACAGATACTGGTCCCCAGGCGCCCTGCACACTTGGCTTTAATGCCAGCTTCCTCTCCTGCTCCCTGGTTTAATTCCCTGGGAATCCCCCTGCCAGTCTTAACTTTCAAGCTCAGCTATGTAATTTAAGTGTTTTCTTGGCATATTTTACTCAGCGTGGAGTGGGGGGGAGGGTTTCTCACATCTGCTCAATCTGACACACTGACTGTAAGCCCTATGCCCTGAACAAACTCTAACACGTCCTTCAAAGCCCCACTCAAATGTCCCCTCCTCAGGGGAGTCTGATCCACCTGCCACCAGGCAGAGCTAGGTGTGCCCTCGCTGCTGTCCCCCCAGGCTCCCACGCACCCTGGTCCCCCCCCCCCCCCCCGCCACCCCCGTCATGCCTAGGTGGTGACTAGATAGGTTTTCTGTCCCCAGTGATGGGGGGAGTCTACTGGAATGCAGGGACAGAGGCTATGGCAGAGCCCAGCAGGACCTGCCCCTCTGGGTGTAGGCTGTGGAGACCCGGGGCCCCGAGACACCGGGACCAGGGCTGGAGCTCTTCTGCGGGCTTTCCCAGAAGCTTCTGCAGGGGCTCGGGGGCCTGCTCGGGGCTGCCGAAGGCAGGCTCTTCCCAAGCCAGGGCTCACAGTCTGGTCCCAAGGGGAAACAGCAGAGGCAGGCCCAGGCCTGACTCTCAGCCGCACCCCCTGCCCTGTCTCCGGGCCCAGCAGCCCCTGGTGCCCACGAACGAGCAGACAGCCCGGCTCTCAGCCCTGGCCCTTTGATCTGGGCAAACACCAGCACCTGGCTGGCGCCCTCCACCTGGCTCCGACCTTATCAGGGGCTTGGGGAAGAGACAGGTGCCTGGGGCCCAGGCCAATTAGGTGATTTTCCTGGTCGCCCACTGAGTCACATCCTGGTCTAGCTGGCCTGGCTCCTTGGCTCAGGTGGCCGAGGGGTGAGGACACTCAGGGAGCCAGCCCGGCAACGCCAGGGGCAGGTGGTAGGGTGGAGGCCACGGGGTAAGGGTCCCTGAGAGGCCATGGCCCAGGGGCGCCCACGCTGAGAGCACAGAGACGCCAGACGCTGAGACACGCGGCCAGGCCTCCCCTCCCCAGGTGGAGACGGCGGCACGCGTGGAGCCCCAATCCTGGGCCCGCCGGCCTCCCCGCACGCGACCCCCTGTGAGTCACCAGCAGAGCTGACCTCTGTCCCTTCATCTGGGAAGTGCAGCTGCCCAGGGAGGTTGTGGGGGCAGAACCGACCATGCTGGCGGGGGTGGGTGGGGGGGGGGGTGGGAGGGGTGGTGTCCACCTCCAGCCAGGTTGCCAGGGGTCAGTAGGGGCCACCATGACTTCTCTGTCCACTAGGAAGGCAGCCAGGGACACCCTGCAATAGGGACAGCACTGCTTGGGGTGGCTGGAGGCTGGGGCAGACCCTGGACACCCCATCAGTCAGCAAGGCTGAGGCCCAGAGGGGACGGGACCAGGGGCCACAGAGGGAGGGGGCTGGAGAGCTGGGCTGTCTCCTGCCCTCTCCCCACTCCCCACATCTGGCTGAAACTCTCTTCCAGGCTGTGAGTGGCGGTCACTGTGGGCTCAGAGCCCAGGAGGCTGGCGGGGGGGGGGGGGGGGGGGAGGGCCAGGGGACAGGTTTGGGCTCCTGTGCTGGGTGAGGGATGTGGGCAGAGGCAGGGGCCGGCACCCCTCAGGGTTCTGGGTCACACAGCCTTGCCCCTGTCCCAGCTTTCTCAGCTGTCTGTTGGGGCTGCACCCTGCAGCGATCACCTCGTCTGTCTGAGCCCCAAAACCACCCTGAGAAAGGATCACAGGCCGCAGGGCCTGGCTGAGTGGCTCATGGAGGCTGGCACAGCACATTCTGGAATGCCACCTAGGCAGGTCAGGCAGGTTCTGGGACATAGCCAGCTCGCTCCACTCCTCCCTCCCAGGAGAGCCCAGGCAGGGGAAGGGGTTCACAGGCTGGAATGCAGACCACGGACTTCCTCCCACACATCTGACCGGGCCTCACAACCACACACTCTCCAGGGCCAGAAGGAATCAGAGCCAAGGAACTGGGCCCTCGGCCACACAGCAAGCATGGGGCCAGGTAGTGGGTCGGCAGGGACAATGGAGACACAGGCCCCCCTGCCCCAGCCCAGGGGGCTCTGGCCCTGCCCCTCCCCACCCCCACCAGGGAGAAAGCTTCAGGCCCAGGACTAGCCCAGGACCCAGGCATTCAGGCGCTTTCCCCGAGTTTGGAAATGGTTCCCGGACTGGCCGTGGGGATTTCCTGCTTTGACATCTCAGAGACTGTTCCCAGGCTGATGGCGACGGAGGAAATGGGGGCGCATGCCATGGAAACAGAGTCACCAAAGGCTCTGCCGCTGTCCTGCCTGGAACCTAAGGAACTCCCTTCACCAGCCTCAGGGCAGACCCTGGGCCCCTGGGCCCTGATGAGGCCCCAGGACCAAAAGAAGGGTCCTCTCTAAGGACTCGGGCCTGTGGCCTCCCAGGGCGCCCCTGGTCTGTTTGCAGGGAGAGCAGCAGAGGCTGGGGAAGCCGGTCTTCTTGAGTGAGGTCAAGAGTGAGGTCTGGACACAAAGCACATGTCCCTTCCAGTGAGTCAGGACCAGGGAGGAGACCCCGCAGGGAGACCCAGCAGGTATGGCGGGGGCCTGGCAGGGGAGTGGGCCTCACCTGACTGCAGCAAGCCGGCGCCTCGGTCCTTGACCCCAAACTGCTGCTGGATGTCCAGAAGGACGCCTGGGAGGGAAGACAGAGGGTGCTTATGTCTGATGCCCGGGGCCCCTGTCCCCCACCCCACCTAGGAGACCCCCCAGTCTAAGCCCAGCCCGCCCAACCCAGCCCCTTCCACAGAAGGCCACCTCACCCAGTCTGGCCAGGCCACTGGGGAATCTGCAGGCCAGGCTATGCTCACCCTGGGGGCATGGGATCCTACCCCCCACTCAGGGACCACTCAGGGCCACTGCAGGGACCTGAGGACAGACGGGCGGGACTCGGGCAAACGCGTGCTCGCGCTCACTCAGCTGTCCTCGGGGTTGTAACCAGGACCCCGCTTTTCCGATGCCAGAGCTGAGACACAGAGGGAAGCGGGTAGGGCTTCTTGGGGGGAAGGGGATCCCTGGAGGTCATGCCTGTCCTCCTCCTGAGTCCCCACCACCTCTGCTCTCCCGTTAGGACTTTGCATGTTAAGAGGACTATAACCAGAGGCCACCAACAACCACGGACAGACAGAGCCACGGCTGCGTGGGGGCTGGCAACCTCCTGGACCCTCCTCACCTCTCACGGCGCCCAGCCCACCACTCCGCAGGCCCTGGGGGCCCCCACCTCTGCTTATCTCCAAGGACAGCAGGGGGCTGGGCCACAGGCAGGAACCCCACCCCACCCCCACCCCCCCACCCCCGGCCATGACACATCTGCACTGAGAAGGGCTAGGGAGCCAGGAGGAGGAGACAGAGCAGGTTGCCCCGACAGCCCCCCACGCAGGGCACGGAAGAAGGGACCTGCCCTCGGGGGTCTCCCAGAGCTCATCAGGATATGGTGATGGCGCACATCACTGAGCAGGAACTGGGCAGACAAGGGAGCTGAGCACGAGAGGTTAAGCCTGCGCCCCAGGTCGTACAGCGGCAAGGTGGCCAAGGCGGCCCCCGGGGCCCCAGAGGAGGGTCCCGCCTGGAGACTGCCCCCCGAGCCCCAGGGCCGGGATGCTGAGCCCTCTTCCGGGATGCAGCCTGACACCGAGAGACACTGGCCTCCTCCTCGTGAGTGCCGAGTGGATTCACCCTAATTACCCATAATGAAGAGGCTGTGCGAGGCCCAGTTAATGACTTAATAACTAAGGCGGGCCGTGGTCGTGCCCCAAACGCGGAAGCCAGGGGCCTGTCCCTGTGGACGGAGGGGCCACCAAGTGGGGCCTCCGCGGGTGGCACGGTTGGGCCCAACCTTAGGGCATCACTTACACTCACCTCCCAGCCCCGCAGCCCATTCGCCCCACTTCTGAGCCAGGGCCGCCCTGCCCCTCTCTCTCCCCCAGAGTCAGCACCTCCCGTGGCTCCCCAGTGCCTCAGACGCACACTGGCCTCCACCAGGCCACAGGGCTGCAGGCTCAGCCCCTCCAACCCCGCCTCTGGCCTCCCTTTCAGAACACCCCCGCCCCATGCTCTGGACCCCGACTGCCCACAGGTCCTCTACCCTGATTCCTGCCGCTCCTTCAACACTGGTTCAGGTGCCTCTTCTTCTGGGAAGTCTTCCTTGGCTTCTCCCCCTCCTGTCACCCTCAATAAGGCAGGTGCCCCCACATTCCCCTGGCACACTAGGATCAGTGACTTCTGAAGACACGTAGGGACGTGGGTAGGAGCTCGCTGGGCCCACGGTGGCTAAGAGCCACGAATTACTGCCCCCTGCTAAGTTCTAGGTACCCAGTGAGGCTCTGCAGATGCGATTTCTACCCCTGCTGCTTCGTCGCATTTTTCACTCCATTTTACATATGAGAAAACGGAGGCCCTGAGAAGTGAAGTAACTTGTCCTAGGGCAGGCAAGGGCCCCAGTGAGATTTGAAACAGGCTCTGTTGTCAAAAACCAAAAATGTTTTCTTCTGCCATGCCGCCTCTGCACGCACTTGGCTCTTGCGGGCCCCCAGCCCAGGCCCCGGCACGCAGCCAGCCCCCAGCGGCTGTTTGTGGACAGAGACGCCCCATCCCCACTGCAGTGAGAGCCCCCTCAGGGCAGGGTCGTGGCGGGGCATCTCCAGAACCCAGAACAGACGCCATCACATGTTAGGTGATGGACAGGTGCAGGTGGGAGGTGGCAGGAGGGCGAGACGCCCCTGGGTCACTGCGCAGCGGGTGCCTGTCCACAGCCAAGAGCAGGGCACATCCGGGGAGGAAGGCCGTATCAGCGTGGTCCTCATGAGGCCAGCAGGGGTCCGCAGCGCGGAGGAAACGCCCTTGCGTCCCCTGCCCCGCCCCAGGCATCTCCTAGCCTCCAGACTGGACATGCTCCACCCCCTCCAGCACTTCAAGCCCCAGTGTTTGCCTCTGCCTCCAGGAAGCCCCCCTGACCTCCTCCGATACACAGAGCTCCTGGTAAGAGGGAAGAACATTTTTGCACCTCCAGATGGATGTCCTGGGAACTCCTGGGCAGGCCAGACCCCAAGGGCCTTAGGGGCCCTCACCCCAGCACCCTGGAGCCAGGCCTTGGGTCCACCGCCTGAGCTCCAGGCAGAACCTTCCCGGGGCCTGGGGGCAGGGCCTCACTGCAGCCTGGTAGGGGCTGTGGCCACAGGCGGGTGAGAGCCGCTGGCCGCTGGCTCGGGAAGCATGTGTCACAGCAGCTCGCCAGCCGCCTGGATGTTCCTCTAGGCTCCCGCCTGGCCTGAGCCCACGAGCCCCTCCCTTCTTCCCACCACGACCTTATTTTTAGCCTCTTTCCTGGAGGCTGAGGTTTGGTGGGTCACAGGACGGGCCTCCTGCCCGGGAGCAGCCTCCCACAGCTGAGGCCAGGCCCCTCCACCAGCCCCGGGCACGCAAGGTGGGGCTCCACACGCAGCCCCCAGCCGCCCACGGCCACAGCTGAGTCGAGCCTCTCCGGACCCACAGCCAGGACCACCCTCTGCCCACGGGGGTCCCCCTCCCTGGAGCAGCCCGAACATTCTGTCCCACCAACCCCCAGTTACACCTCTCTCTCTAACTCAAGCCCCCAGGGTCTCGCCTCTTGTCCCAGGCCAGCTGTCCCTCCTGCTGCCCCGGGAGCCGGCCCTGGGGCACGTCGGCTTGGGCCTCACTTCCGTCTCCTGCGCGTCAGCTCACAGACACGCGCCCCTCTCCGGCCCCTCTGCCAGCCCCTCAGATTCTCTCCCCACTCAGGCTTCCAGCCACCCAGACTCCCGTCCATGGCTCTGCCGCGTCCTCCCCGGTCCCCAAGCCGCAGCATGGCACTCCCCAGGCCAGACGGCCCTCGCCTTCCTCGGCCCCCGAGTGGGGGCCTCCAGAGAGTCTCCTTCACCCCCCGGCCCCCTCCTGGCGCCCCAGCACCCCTCCTGCAGCCTGCCTCACGGGCACTTAACCATCTTCTCCTAAGTCCTGGGCGGCGGCTCCAGAGAGCACAGCCCGTCTCTGGACTCAAGGAACAGGTGCCGCGGCCCAGAGGCTATCAACTCTGGCTGGAACTCAGAGTCAGCCAGGCCCCTGGGTCAGTAACACCCCCGACGACGACAACAATGTGGGCACTGACATGCGTTCAGGGCTTACCGCTTGCCCGACACGGTTCGCACGGTGCTACCTGGATTAGTTCACCGAGTAGGGCTGCAGTCGTGCTTCGTGGATCCCCGCTGCCATGGAGCCCAGACTTCTGGCACCGGAGGCCTCCGTGACCCAGGTCTGCACAACCACCTGGCCTCAAGGTGAGACCCAAGAGTCACTGACACGCTGCCTGGGTGACCTGAACCACCGGGCTGGCCAGTCCCAGGCCCCTGTGGTGTGTACATCACAGCCTACAGGCCTCGGAGCCTTGACTCCAGCCAGGCCCTCTTCCCAGGGAGTCTGTCTACACCGTCGCGGTCTACCGCATCCAGGGGTCAGACTCAAGGGTGTTTACGAGGGTGTCCCCCTAACTCTCTCTCTGCAGCTCTTGTTGAAGAGGTGCCCGTAACCTCGAGAGCTGGCTGATCATGGATATTCACGGTGCCACCCCCCGCCCCCCCCCCCCCCCCCATCGTGGCTGGTCCGTTGGTAGATCCCAGAGAAGCCAGGTCCATATCCTAACCTGCTGGGGTCATGCAGGCCTCACAAAGGCCACGACAGAAGAAGAAACTCACACTGACCTCGGGAGCCCCCAGCCCAGCCTCAGATGCACGGCGGAGATGACAAGACCCTGCGGTCTCTTCCTGCCCTTGTCAGCCAGGCCAGCGCACCAGCTCTCAAGTTCACGCCATCAAACACAGGCATCATCACCCCACATTCGCCCTGCCTCTTTCGGAGCAGACGACCCAGCTGAATCCCCAAGAGCGTGGCCTCCAATACCAGACCATCTGGGTTCGACCGCACTTACCCTGCTATGTGACCTCAGGCAAGTTACTTAACCTGTCTGTATCTGTGTCTTCCTCTGCAATGTACCTTAATTTTAAGGTCTGCTTCATATGGTTGTTGTGAGGTTTAGCTGGGTTAATCGATGTAAAGCGCTTAGGATGTTGTCTGGCACAGAGTAGGTAGTCCATAAACGTTAAAAATGTGACCACAGATCACTAAGCCGCGGGGTAGGAGCCCCAGCCATGACCGGAGGGCAATGGGAACTCCCACCTCAGTGTTCTTTTCTCTAAAATGGGGCAGATGCCTGCAAGGACAGGGCCTAGGGATCTGAACGGATGGGCCACGGGTCCCGGGGAGGCCTCAGAGCTGGCTCACTCTGGAAGGATCACCCTTCTCCGACACTCAGCCGCAGCTCCCGCCCCGGTAATTACAGGAGCCTGAGGGCCTGGCTCTGCTGACCTGGCCCTGCGGGCACCCCCCCACCCCCACCCCCACCCCCACCCCCACTCCCAGCCGAAGGGGACCAGCCAGGGCGGTCCCTGAGCCAGGACCGGCTCTCAGGCACACTCACCTCTACCTGCCCCCTCCCCCAGGGACAAGCAGAGTGACCTCTGGGAGCATCTGGCTCTGCTCTGAGCCCCGGGCTGCCCGTCTGAGAGCCACAGGGTCCCCATACGCCCCACACCCACCCCGAATCCCAGTCACGTTTGTTGAACCTACACCGACCCTCCCACCGCGACGCCACCCGACAAACCTGGGTCATTAATGTCAGAGGCGCTTGGCGCTCACCTCCACAGAGATCCCGTGAGGCCCCCAGCGCCGGACCCCAGCCCCTCAGGGAGACCCCACTCCTTTTCTAGAGGGCCCGGATTCCAAGCCTGTGCCCCTAAAGAACATTGCAGCTGGGCCTGAAACACCCCTCCCTCTCCCAGGTCCTAGAGAGGAGCCCCCCACCCCCACCCGGGGCTCAGAGCCCTCCCTCCTCCCACCAAGTCTCCGTGCCCAGAGTGGGCGGGGACAGGCAGCCTGGCCTGTGTCCTGTGGTTCTAGTCTATCATTTGGGGCCAGTTTTCCTGGAACCAGACTCGGCCTTAGTAATTTGGGGGCTCTGCACAGCCGCTCCTTCCCTGGAGCAGCCCCCGCCCCACCCCTGTCCCCGGCTGTGCCCTGGCTCGGGGCCTCCCAAGACCACCAGGGCTACCCTTATCATGATCCGCAGACCCAGGATGAGGCCGGGGCGTGGGGGAGAGAAGCCCACAGACGCTCAGCTGTCCCCCTGCAAGGCCTCATGGCCAAGGCCTTGCTCCTGACCCTCAGATGGCAGACTGAGAGTCAGAGGGTGCCACTGGATAGAGGCCCCAGAGCCAGGCAGGACCTGGCCTCCAAGCCCCCAGACTGGCTTGTGTTCCCCCTTCGCCCACCAAACCACAGGAAACAGGCTGTAACCAGCCTCCTCTCAACGTCCACACCAACTGCCCTGGCGTGGATTTGAACCCTGCAACCTAGGAACGGTGAGTGACCCAGTAACACCACCCCCGGGGCCCCACACTTCACAGTCTACGAAGCTGAATCGTCCTCCTTGCTTCCCGGACCGTGTCTGGCAAATCCACGCTCGCCGGTGAAGGGACCACGAAGGCCTCACGGAGGTGCCCGTCTGCAGGGCGCAGGCCCACAGGGAAGCCCCCCACCCACCCCGCGCTCCGGCCGGCGCGTCACCCCTGCTCACGTCTTGCTCTAACGTCCGTGCTTCTGCCCTTCACCCGCCGCCCCCAGGCCAGCGGGACAGAGCCAGGCCCAGAGCAGGCCAGCATCCGCAGGACACTGCTGTCCAGTGTGACCCGGGCCCCACCCAGCGCTCCAAGTGCCCTCTGCCCTCACAGCAGACCCGGCAAAGTCACCTCAGAGCCCTCCTGAACGTGCGGAAGCCGTTCTGCCCGGCGTGGGGGTGAGGAGACCCCTCCATCGGGGCTGAGGGCTGGGCACGCAGGGCCCATCCTGACCACTTTCCCAAGTCCCTCCCGGGGATGCGAGGCCCACGGCTCCCTGTGCGCCATGGTCAGGACTCAGGCCCCCGCCTCAGCATTGGGGCCTGGTCCTTCTCAGGGTCGTCTGAGCCTACCAGCGCCTCTTCCGCCCGGGAGGATGGGCTGGGGTCAGGCAGGCCCGGGTCAACCCAACCCGGCCACCCAGTCGCTCCACAAGGCCAAGCCCGGGCCAGCCCCACGTGCACGCTGAGGCGCCAATGGCCAGCGGGAAACAGCCCTGGGGAAGGCGGGTGCAGGCAGAGCTGGGGAGGGGACAGCAGACAAGAGTTCCCGGGACCAAGTGCCCCACACTAGCCTTGGGAGCAACATCCTGACCACAAAGTCACCTGTTGTGTGTCCAGGGCTCAGAGAGGGCCAGGATCTGCCTTAGGTGACAGAGCAAGTCTGGCACAGCCAGGAACAGGAAACTCAGCCTCGCTCAGGGCCCAGTAGGGAGCTGGGCCCCGGGAGCCTGAGGATCAAGCCAGGGTTCTCGGTCTCCCTGGGTCCCATCCCCCTTCTGACCTCAGGACTTCAGCAGCACCACCCCCCCCCCCCCCCCCCGCCTCCCATACACACACACACACACACACACACACACACACACACCCAGGCGGAAACAAAAGCCACTTCCTGTCTGGGGAAGGGATGGGACACCTCTCTGAGCAGCTCAGGCCAGGCTGTAACGTGCAGCCCTCCTGCCCCTCACAAAACGGGAAACTAAGGCACGAGCTGGCCGGTCACGCCCTTGGTCCCAGACCAAAGCACTTCCTCTGACGGGTCAACAGCACGCCAGACAAGGTACCTGCAGAGACGGGCAGCCGGTGGTTTGTCATTAGGGCACTGGCTCTCCAGGCCGGTCGGGCCTCTCACCTGGGCGCTGACCTGCCAGACAGCCACCTTGGAAGGCGGCCCTGGACGCCCCGCCCACCCGGCAGGACCGAAGTGGTGCTGACACTGCAGTGGCCAGGGCAGGGCCACCCGAGGGGACAAGGCCACTGGAGGGGGCGGGGCAGGGCTGCTGTTGGCCATCCGCATCCACCAAGGTGGCCACAGAGCTGGGAGCTTGACGTGGCCTCCACCCACCCAGGTGACCCTGTGACAGGCCCTGGGCGGACAGACTCAACCAGGCGGACACCAGAAGAGCCAAGAGCCCCAGGCAGGCAGCCCCCTCCTGCAGCCAGCTCAGGTATGCGGGGAACCCCCAGGCCTGCCGGGCCCGTGTTCCCACCTGGTCCCTGTGCTCTGCTCTCCCCGGCTTTGTGTTAGTGAGCAGTTGCCATGGATACTGGTCTCAGCTTCTTTGGCAGAAAAGGGCTCCCCCAGGGCAGGGCTCTGCCTCTCCTCACCAGGCTCTGCCCCGCCCAGTGCCACCAACTGGATCAAAGGGAAAGAGCTCAGGAAGGCACAGGTGCCCCAGAGAAGCTGGGGAGGGGGTCTCAGCTCCCAACAGCCATTCTCCATTCTCTTCCTGCTGGGCCTGGCTCCAGCCTCCGTCCTGCTCCCATTTCACAGACGGAAGAGTGGGGGCCCGGGGGCCGATGGAGCTCCGGCACCAGGAAGCAGATCGGAGGAGACGGTGCCCGAGCCCTCACCTTTCCCCTGAGCTGGCAGCCGTGACTGGGCTCCAGCCGTGGGAGCAGGGGAAGCTGTAGCAGCCTCTGCTCAGAGGCCTCGTGCCCTGGCCAGCAACAGGGCCAGGCACCCCTGCCTGCACGGAGACAGCAGTGTCCTGGGGGGTCCTGGTCCCGCTCCTCTCGGCTGCGGGAGCTTGGGTGAGCACCTGTGCTCTCTGGCCTCCAGCATCCCCATCCACACGAGGAGATGTGTGCAGGGGTAGCCCTGGGCTCCTTCCCTTCCACCCCCCTGATAAGCGCCAGAGCTGGGACTGGCCCTCCTCACCTGCTGCCTGTGCCCTCACGGGGTTCTCAAGGGGAGGAGGGGAGGCCGTAATTGGCTGGGAATGCTGCTTGTTCCCAGGATGGAGACCCGGCCTGGTGGAGGAGGGAGGGGTCCTCAAAGGGGCCTGAAAGGGACTGACCGAAACAAAGAAACACGGGAAGGACAAGGTGGCCGGGGGCACAGCTTGCACAGAGGCGAGAAAGGGAAAGAGGCTGGCATCTGTGCGGCTCTCCTAAGGTTCACTCCGGCAACCCGGGAGGCACCCAGGAGGCGGTGATAACCCAGAAGGCTCAGGTGACACCCCCCAGGTCACCCAGCTGGGGGGGCTGAAGAGCCTGAACCCAGGTCTGCACTGGCCACTGCAGCGGGACCCCAGCCACCGTGGCTGTGGCTGCCTGAGCCGTGGCCAGTCCCGACTGACCCGCGCTGTAAACGGAGAACACACACCAGGCTGCAAAAGTTAGTATGAAAAAAAAAAAAAAGAGCAAAATATCCCATTAATAGCTTGTATGTTGATTACACGTGCACATACATTAGAAATGTGAGGTTGAATAAAATATATGAATCGGTTTCACTTATTTCTTTTTACTTTTTCAACGTGGCTCCTAGAAGTATTTAACTTATATATGCGGCATCATATTCCTCTTGGACAGAGCTGGTTGATCTATACCATAAAGATAGAAACACACAGCACAGATTTCAAGAAAGAGAGTGGGAAATCCACTGCTGAGGGTCCCAGGAGTCAGGTGGGTCGAACATCAAAGGTGACTGAGCCGTAGAATGTCTGCCCCCTCACCCACCCCCCACCCCCACCCCCCCCAGCCAGCAGCAGGTGGACTCTGGCCTGGGATGCCCATTCCCCTGCCCTCCCCCTCCAAACACATCAGGCCATAGCAGTTGTCATAGAGACAGTAAATCTCCCTAAAAACTGGACCTGGGGCAGGGGCGTGGGGAAGCCTGCCATAACGAGAGGGAGAGGGAGCCAGGCTTATCCGGAGAGGAAATCTGTGTACGTTGTGTGTTGGGGGTGGGGCGGTGCCGGGACAGGGAGGGATGCATAGCCCAGGCGGGTGTTTGCACAGGGCTTTCCGGACCTTCCTCCCGACGGCCCCACACCCCTCTGAGCCACCGCTCCCCATCCCCCCTTACAAATTCCCTCGAATTTCCTATCTTGTTCTCCCATTCTGACTCTGGGACCCAAGTAGGATGGGAGGCAGATAAGTTCCAGACCTCCCTGATCCCACCCTCTCTCCTCAGTCCCTGGCAGGGTCAGTCTCCCTGAGGATACCAGGGAGGGGTGGGTCTGGGGCCGGGAGAAAACAAGTTGTGCAGTGTCACAATGCCAGAGACAGCACCAATCACCGTCCAGTAGAGATGTGGGAGCCCTCCCAGGCCAAGGCTTGCTGGTAGACCTACCACCTGCCTTCTCGGCACTTCCCAGGCCGTCCTGGACAAGGGGTGCCCAGGGGCCTTGGTCTCCTCCTGTGCACAGAGTCCACTTTGCACCGACCACAGATCCCCGTGCTCGCTGACCTCCCCCCACTTTATGGTGGCACCGAAGCTCCCAGGTCCCAGACAGCACAGCGTGGGGGGCCGGTGCAGCCGGGTGTTCCTGCGTCTTCCTGTTCCCCAGACCACAGTAAGAGCCTCCTGTGGATAGCCCAAGTCAGAAATGGGCGCTACTGGTTCCCAGTGCCGCCCCCCCCCCCCCCGCTTTGCCACCCCCACAGCAGAAAGAATAGAGAGCCAAGGGCTTTTGAAAGTGGGAGAGGGGGAACCCATCAGAGTTCCTTCCTTCCACCTGACACAAAACCCTATTCGGCAGAGGAAGACTGAGGCCAGCAGGAGGGAAAGGGACCCAGGTGACACACGGTGGACAGTAGGGCCCACCTCTCTCCATGGCCCCACAAAGTTCTGTTTAGAGTCTGTCCAAAATTCCTCCCGCCACCTTCCCTCCCTCTCTCTCTCTCTCTGTCTCTCTCTCTCTTCAGTTGTTCCAGATTTTACTGAGCTGTGGCTAGTCAGGTTCTGGGCCAGCGTGCCATGTAGACAGCCACTGCTCTCCTCCTGCAGGGAGCCCCCCGTACCAGCCTGCCCACAGAGCTTTCATTTCAAGGTTACCCTGTTCTCACCTACAGGCAGCTCAGTCCACGGAAGGCCCTACTCACGGACCCCCCCCCCCCCCCGGGGAACTGGGGGAGGGGGGGTGAGCAGCCCAGTCCATCCCCCAGGGGCCCAGAGATTATCCACCGCACAAACGGGAAACAGACTTAAACACGAGCTGGGACTGGCCCAAGGTCACACACCAAGCAAGTAAGGGGCAAATCTGGGACTAGAACCTGGCTGTTCCACAGACCCCCACCCGGTCCCCAAGGCTGGTTCCCAGAGACGCTCGCACGGGATGAGGCAGCCCCCTCTGCAGCCCCGGTGGCCTGCGCTCTACCCCAGGCCCCCAGCGCCACAGAGCTGGGGGAGGCGGCTTCAGGCCTCCAGCCAGGGCCAGCTGCAAACCGCATCTCGGGTCCCCAGGCGCCGCGGACCCGCCCCGCCCCTCCCTCCGCTCCCCGCAGCCCCGAGCCTTTGTCAGCCACGCGCTCACACACGGATCCGCGCCGCCCGCGCGCACACACCCGGGCTCCCCTGGCGCACACCCGCAAGGGGCGCGCGCGCTCGCCGCCCGCACGCAGGGGAGTGGAGGCGCCGGAGGAAGGAAGGAACTGACCCGCTACGGCCCGACAGACGGCCTGGGCTGGGGGAAGGGGAAGCTGGGGCCGGGGCGGGAGGGGGCGCGGAGGCGAGGACGCGGAGAGACGCGGAGGAGACTCTCGGAGAAGAGGACAACGGATGGGACGTCAGGGCTGGCGAGGACGCGCGGGCTGCTCCGCGGCTGGGGACCCCTCCAACCCCTGGCCCGGCGGGGCGGGGGCGGGGGGCAGGTCCCCGATTGGACCCGTGATTCACGGGCCGTCACTTGCCCAGCGTGCCTGAGCGGAGGGCCCTTAGACACCCCGCTTAAGGCTTGAATACAGGGGCCCTGGGACCAAAGGCTCCCCGGGGAACCTCCAGGCCGGGGGGGTTGGGGGGTGGGGGCTCCTGGCCCTCGGGCTGGGTGGGGCGCTCGCTCACCTGCTACGGTGTACCTGTCCAGGTAGTTGAGCACGTTGCCCAAGCTGAGGATGGCGGCAGCGGCCCCCCGTCCGCGGCCCAAGCTGGCCGGCTTGGGCTGCTGAGCTCCGGGGCCCTTGGCAGCAGCCGCGCAGCCGGGGGTGCCGGGGGTGCCGGGGGTGCCGGGGGGTCCGGACGGCGCCCGCCTCACGCTGCCCGACAGCGTCTGCACCTCGTCGTCCGCGGCCGCGGCTCCCGCGGCGCCCACTCCCCGCGCCCCGCAGCAGCCGCCGCCTCCAGCCCCTCGCTGCGCCCCCCGGCGCCGGCGCCGCCGCTCCGCGTCCGCCTCCTCCTCCTCCGCGCCGCCCGCCGCCGCCGAGGCGCACTCCAGGCACATCATGCCGGCCGGGGCCGGGACCGGGGCGGCGGGGGGCGCGGGGGGCGCGGGGCCCAGCCCGGGCCCACTCAGAGCGTGTGCGCGCCGCGGAGCCGCCGCTGCACCATCGCGGCCGGGCCCGTCGGCTCCTGCGCTCCGGCCCGCGTTCCGCGCTGCGCCGCCGCCGCCGCGGCTCTGACAGCTGCGCCCCGGTCCCGCCCACCCGGCGGCGGCCAATCGGCGCGCGGCTCTGCCGCGGCCCCGCCCCGCACGTGCTGCCCGGGGCGGCCGGCGGGGGCGCAGTGGGCCGCGCGGGGGCGGGGGCGGGGGCCCGGGGCGCGCGGCGTCCCGGAGACGGGGCCCGGCCCGCGGCTGCTCACCGCCCGGATTTAATCAGTCCGGGGAGAGCGCGGAGTGTGACCGGCGGGGGCTTGGCGCGGACCCCCGGCCTCGGCCAGGCGCACAGGGCTGTATGGCCCACCTCCGCAGGGAAACCCAGATCCAGCTCCTGACGGCTCCCGGCCCCTATGCCTGTGCGCGCGCCGAGACCCTACCCTCGCCTCCGCAGAGAGGCGGCCCCTGGCGGGGGAGCCGGGCTCCTGTGGGGCCCACCAGACGCAGGGCATGCCTAAGGGGCCTCCCCAAGCATCAGACTGCCAGCTGCGCCCTAGGGAGGGGGCGAAGCCCAGGATGGAAGACGGGAGGCTGGGTCGTGTGTGGCACCACCCTGGGCAGACCCCTAACTCTCTCTAGGTCCCAGTGTCTCTCCCGGGGCGGGGGTAGATCGGAGGACAGAATTCAGCCCGGAAGTCTATGAGCGGTCACTACCACCCTACCTGGGGAAGGGCGAGTCCTGTGTCCGATGGATGTGGCAGGGTCGAGTACCTTCTGTGTTCGCGGCCACAGTCACTGCCCTCGCCCATCTCAGAGGTGCCGTGGTTCCGTGCCCCGGCCCCAAACCTACCCTCTTCATCTGTCTGAGGCTTTGACTGTAACTCAAATCCTATAGAAAGTGCTGGGGACCGAATGTTAGCACTGGACATAGCCTGGGAAACCAGAATTACCCCCATGTTGCACAGACAGGGCCCAGAAAAGACCTCACCGTGGACCTGCAGATTTGGTGCTGACCCGGGGCTCTGATACCGGTCCCCTGGGGTTGGGAGCTCAGTTCCCCCAAGTGCAGGGGCAAGTGCATCCCGTGAAAGCATCGGCTACCGTGAGTCACGGCATAGCCAACGGGTGATGCCGCACGAGGCACCCCCTCCCTGCTGAGAGCAGAGTTAATCCCCAAGCTGGTGTTTCTTGGCGCCTTCGAGGTGTGTTTTAAATTCTGCAAGGTGACTAAAAATATGCTTCAGTGTGTTGGGTATGGATGACTGTCACGGGAGGGCCAGGAAACAGACTCCATTCTCAAAGTTCCTTGCTGCCTCTTTCCAGCTTCAAGCCGGATAAGGAAAGTTCTGCTGGCTGTCCTGGTGCTTAACAGGCCAGCACAGACCCAGGAGCTCCATGGGGTTGGGGCCGGGCCCTGGCAATGCCCCTAGCCACTATGGGGTGGTGCCAGCTAGGGGACAGTGCCCAGCAGTGGTTCTGTGTCTGGCTGTGAGGGAGACACAACCACGGCTCAGAGCCCCACCCCAAGGTCCCCTTCCTACTCAACAAAATTCCTCCTCCTTTCGGCCATAGCCCTGCCCAGGGAGAGTTTTAGCTCCTGACCAGAAAGGGGGGCACTCCCTTTGCAGCCCCCACTAGCCTAGAGCAGGGGAAGCTGTCAGAGTTTGGAGCCTTTCGAGTTGGGGGAGGGGGGCTCTGAGCAGCTATTCGTACAGTGTGGGTTTTTCTGGGATGTTAACTCAAAGCCACTCTCTAGAGCAAGTCTCTGGGTAGCTATGGGGCACCAAGGGCAGGGCGACAGGAAGGACTATAGCGCTTTCTGGCTGTGTAGCCCTGGCAAGTCACAGTGGTGCCGAGAGCCTCTGGCTGGACCACAAGACCACCGGCCGCAAGACTCACAGGGCCCTTATCTCCATCCCGCCAATGAAGAAACCGAGGCTCAGGGAAGAGAAGTAATGTGCTCAAGGTCGCACACCTGGTGGACACTGGGCCTTGCACTGAAGCCAGGTGCACCTGCCTCTGACGCAGCGTGCCCTCTGCTGCCCCACAGTGCTGCTCTTGGTTCCTCCAGGACTCGGTTCCTCGGCAGCACGTGGTGCCAGGCCGAACTCCTCCGTTCCTTTGTGAGGCCTAGACCACAAAACAGTGGGCCAGCATCCCCAAGGCAAGTGTATTTGGTTTCCTGACTGAGGGACTGGACTTTTCAGAGCCTTTAACCTCAGAGTGTACGCTGTGGGGCTCCCAGGCAGAGGTAGAGGCTGCGGTGTCCCCGTGTGTACTTGTCAGGTGTCCAGAGCTTTGCAGAGCACCGTCTGAGACACACGGGCTTCCCCAAGGCTGATGCCCGGGAGCTCAGCCCCTCTGCCCATCCCCCAGGACTCGGGCCTCAGTTTCTTCCCTTCTCATTGGCCGTACTCGCCCTTAGCAGGCTCTCGGCCACCATCCACATGCCCTCGGCACCCCAATCTCCATCTGTAGATGTGGCCTCATCTGCAAGCTCAAGGTCCATATGCACGCCCACCCGCCCCGTATATCCTGCAGCTCCTTAAACCCAGCACAGTCAAAACTGAACTCATCGTTCCCTTAAGCCTGCTCCATTCTGATGTCATTTCTCTCTTGGCAAATAGCACCATCGTCCTCACTGTCACTGAGGACAGCGGGGGCCATCTGGGACTCCTTCTCCCTCAACTCCTACATCTAGGGCCTGTCCACTTTCTTTTCTTTAAAACCCACAGACTCAGCTCAGACCTCTCCTGCCTCACCTTTTTAAAATTCACCACACCTGCCCCAACATCCCCCTCCAGGCTTTTCTCCGTATTTCTTGCCAATGACTTTCTAAATCACCCATATGACCCCATCCGTACCTTGCACGTAACCTTTCCATGGCTCCCCACTGCCCACAGGATAAAAATATCTAGGTTCCAAGACCCATCATGACCCTTCATGACCCATGCCAATCTCCAGCCTCAGATCCTACTGCCCGGCTCTCAAAATCGGAGTCCACCACACCTGAAAACAGAGCTCCCTGAACTCGTTCAGGGCTATTACACTTCCTGGAGCCTGGAGGGGTGATGGGGATGGGGGGAGCCTATCTATAGTCCCTTTTGTCCCCTCAACGCAATGCTGTTCAGGACCACGGAGAGCGTCACGTGGGAGCCCCCCTCCCCCTGCCCCTAGTCGGGCTCTGCCTCGGTGTCTACCCAGCTCACCCTCTCGACTCGCCCTCAGAACCTCGGCACAGACCATGACTTCCTCCAGAAAGCCCTCCTCAACCCACCTGAAAACTGTCATTTCCTCCTCTGGGCTACCTGAGTAGCCTGTGTGTGCCTCCCTCTCACCAAAGCCGTTGTGCTCATTGTGTTTCTACATGAGTCCACCCCCCACCCTGCCCCACAACCCACTGTGAGCCTCGGGGGCCCATACCCTGTCTGATTCATCTCCACAGCCCAGTGCAGAGGCGCTCAGAGAATGTTTGTTGATTGAATGAGTAAATGACATTTAGCAGGTGCTCAGGAAGTGTGTGTTGATTTGCATCATGTATCTGTTGCTCTGAGTGACTCAGAAACCAGCCGCATTCCTCTCCTGGCTCCTCTGGAAAAGGCATTTTTCTCCCTGACCGACTCCACCCTCCCTTAGCTTCCATGTCCCATTTGCCTCCACCCTTTGATTACCTTTCCCACAAGTCGGCACCCACCGTGGGGGGAGACGGTGCCCCCTCTCTGCTCCTGCCATTGCCAACAGCGGACTTGTCAGAGCCCCTCCACCCCCCAGCCTGGGCTTGCCTTGCCAGTTTTGCTCAGAATGCTCTGTCCCTGCCTCTCTCTCCTGCTCAGAACAGATGGCTCTGAGTCCCCACTAACACAGAAGTTCCTGTTCTGTCATTTGAACATTTTTAACGCTTTCTAAATTATAGAAGATTCAGTCTCCTTTGATCATGGACTCAGACTATCAGAAACAAAGAATCCCTTGAAGGATACGGCGCCCAGCGTCTTCCCGGTCCTGCCAAGACGCTGATCTGAGAGAGCGCCAGTGGCCCGCCCAAGGGCGTCAGGATGGACGCCATCTTTGTTTGGTTTTCCTTCCATTGCTGTTCAGAGCCCATACCCCTCCCCAGCAGCACCTGGTTTCCTGCTCTTAATGGAGCTAAAAAGCAAGGAATGACCGTGGGGTCCAACTGGACTCTCTCTCCCGGGGCTTTAAATCTCGAGTAGGGTGGCGAGAAAATAGGGAAAATTGTTTGGCGCTTTGGTGAAGGTCCCCAGTAAGATGGCCCAGGAGCCCTGGCTTCGGAATCTGCAATGTACTCATCAATTCTGTGAGCCCCTGACGCGCTTCCAACAAATCCCTTTCTTGCCTAAGTCACTCAGTTTCTTCTGCACATCACCAGACAACCCTAACCGATATAGTCACACAGGAGGAGCACGTGCGGTCACACAGCTTCCTGTGTGTGGTAAAACCTGGCACCAGTGGCCTCCTCCCGCCTGTCTCTAGAGGCCGCATTAAGCCAAAACCCTCACAGTCCACCTCAGACATGGCGGAAAGACAGACACTTTAGGGCATGAAACGGACAGAACGATGTCTGGTGATGCAGGGGAGCAAGCCAGCGTCGGGGTGATCATCCCAAAGCCCGTGCCCGACCCTCCGAGCCTGAGGTCAGGGTGGAAGAAGAAGCTCACCCCCGCCCATGCTCTCGCGTGCCCCACGCGGACCAGCGCACCTGTGTGCCAGGATCACACCGGGAGCTGGAAGGCAGCGGCTTGCTCGGGGGAGCGGTCGGCAGGCTGAGTGGGCGGCTCGGCTTGAGGGCCTCGTCCTGCTGACCAGAAGCACATCCTCACCCGCATTCCCAACACCGAGACTCTCGGGAGTATCAGGGCCTGGGATTGCTCAGAAGTGACCTTTAGGCCAGACAGGTGTGATGGATTGACCTCCCCGGCCCCAGCGACTGGGCTCTCACGGACCCACACCTGTGACCCCGGGGCAGTGAGGCCTGAGCAGATGCGTGGCCGGTCTCTCACTCCTGGCTCCCGCCAGCCCAGGCCCCTCCCCGCCCACCCCCACCCCCCAACCCTTCGGATGATAACACCCTGCAAACTCCAGGCTGGGCATTCTGTCCCAAGTCCTAGCGAGCACCACCCTGCCCAGCCCAGCAACCCAAACACCAGAATGCACTGAGTCAGAAGGAACTACTCTGGATTCAGGGTTCGAGCCCCAGCGCCTCCTGGTCCCCCAGTTTCTCCGGCCTCCCCCGTTCCCCCAAAGCGCGCGCGCGCACACACACACACGCCTCCGAGCCGTATCAGATACCTTTATCCGGCTCTCTCCAGGGGAATTCTCCTGCTTTGCCCCTCCGGCCCCTCCCCGCACCTCCGCAGGGTCTCCTGGGGGACTTAACGCTTCCTCTGCCCACAGGTGGCCTCACTCGGCCTGGTGCTTCTCTGTCATGGGCTGTGAGGTCCAAGGGCGGGTTTGGAGTCAGAGTCACTGCCCACAATCAAGATTGGCACCAATGATACCAACACCTGTTTCTGGAACTTGCGGGGACGTGGTCTCTGACCTCTGACCTTTCCCCCCAGCCGCTGGACTCTGGGCTGGTGGGGGGGCAGGTGGCTGTTCTGACTCATGGGAAGCCCTTGCCCGTGTTCTGGGAATGGAGCCTCACAGGGGGCCTTCTCAGGGCTGCAGGGAGGAAGGTTCAGACCCGAGAGCAGGGCATCTGTGGGTCCAGACCCAGCCAGTGAGAATCACACAAGTGTGGGCTGGAAAAGCCACATTCGACGCCCCTCTTAAACACAGCAGGGCCCCAAGGGGGGCCATGGCATCCTGGCTCCCACACAGACCAGGAGCCTCCTTCTCAGGAGAAAACAAGGGGATCCTGTGACCTACAACAGGAAATACATGTTTGGTCTTCATCCTGTTTCCCGATAGAGCTCCTAAAACCTCTGGAATTTCCTAAATGCCAGAGAGCCCTCAAGATGCCTTTTGTTTGTTAATGAGGTGGCGTCTGGACCCCACCCAAGTTGGGGCGTGGCCAGGAGCAGGGCGCACTGTGACCGGAGGCTGGCACCTCCAGTCCCACCCCCTGACCTCTGGGGACCCACGAGGGGCGGGCGGGAGGTCCGGTCGGTCGCCGGTGGCCAATGACTCGATGAGCCGTGCGGTTCGGCGAAGCCTCCAGGAACACCCCAGAGGACGGGGCTCAGAGAACTTTTACAAGAAGCTGGTGAGGCAGGGAGTGCGGTGTTTCCCCGGGTTCTGGAGGCCACCCCAGCGGACGGCAGGACCCGAGGAGGGGGCCGTGGGGACCTCTGACCCATAGCCGGTCAGTCAGAAGTACAGCCGACAGCCTGGCCTTGCACTTGGCCCCTCCGGTGGGGCGGGGTGGGGGGGGGTGGGCAGTCTCGTAGGACCGAACCCTTAGCCCGTGGACTCTGACACTCTTTCCGGGTACGTGGGGTCAGAAAGGAGTGGAGGGGCAGGAGAAGGGCTGGTGTCTAGAATGGCTCGGGGTGTGGGAACCCCGGCATATGCTGTAATGGGGTACAGGTCCCTTGCCAAGTAGGCTTTTTAAAAATAATTTCAGGGGCACCTGGGTGGCGCCGTCGGTTAAACGTCGGACTTCAGCCAGGTCACGATCTCGCGGTCCGTGAGTTCGAGCCCCGCGTCGGGCTCTGGGCTGATGGCTCGGAGCCTGGAGCCTGTTTCCGATTCTGTGTCTCCCTCTCTCTCTGCCCCTCCCCCGTTCATGCTCTGTCTCTCTCTGTCCCAAAAATAAATAAACGTTGAAAAAAAAATTAAAAATAATTTCAGGGACAGTCTGTTTTATGAGCTTCAGGTGCCAAATGGTGGGTGGAGGGGCTGGCCAGCTTGGTGGTGGGCACTCCTGACAAAGGGCTGAAGAGGGGGACAGGTGTGGGCTAAGCTGGAGACCCCAGCTCCTGGGGCTTGTCCATCCAACAGGAGGACAGGGAGGACAGCATAGGAACGCAGGGAGGGAGGGAGGTGAGTGTGAGTCTGATGGGAGGCGGGCCCGGCAGGACCAGGGGAGGGGGAGAGGAGCTCATGCTGGTGGGGCAGAGAGAACATGTCCCCCCCACTGCTGCCCACCTGGAAGCTGGCGGCCTCCCGCAGGGCCCCCTGCGCCCAGCTGCTCTGAACCCAGGGTGAGTGCAAGTCCTACAGAGCCAGCCTTCCCTGCGGGCTGTGCTGGGGTCAGAGCATGAGCCGAGGGGGGTGGGGGGCCAGGGTGCGGACACCCCCACTGTGGCTGCAGGGCAGTGGAGTCTGTGCTCGACCCCAGCCCTCCTCCTCGGGGAGGCTTGAAGCCACATCGGCACCAGAGTGCAAAGCCCGGCCTTTTGTTCAGAGGGTGACTCAGGCCAAGGGGGTCTTGTGCCCTCCTGACCTGCAGAGTGGCGGGCCTGGGTCAGAGTGAGACGTCCGGGGTGGGGATGCCTAGGGACCCTGCAGCCCTGCACCCCCAGCCAGGGCTTCCTCTCCACCCCCTCCCAGCAGAGACACCTTGAGGCTGTAAAGAACACGCTCGTAAAAGGCCTGAAATCCACTTTTAATCGGGGCCCACAGGCAACCAACCGGTCTGAGGACCCGGGGCTGGGCGGGCGCAGGCCCAGGCCTCCCGCCGAAGGCGCTGACAGCTCAATTCCCGCCACAGGCCCTGCCAGCTCTCTGGCTGGGAGGGAAGAAATGACAGGTGCAGCTCGGCTGGGGGCCCTGAGCCACAGCCAGAGGGGGACAGGGCCCTGATGCTGCGGCGGCCAGCGGGAGGGGTGCAGGGAGGCGGGCAGGAGGGCGGGGGCCTCAGGGGTCCTCTGTGGCGGTGCCCGCGCCAGAAAGCAGGGCTCGCCTCTCCGTGTCCTCGCTGTCCAGGGTCCCTGCGGGAGGAAGGACACTCAGCCAGCCCTCAAGGAGGCCCAGGCTCAGCTTCCGCTGGCAAAATGAACTCCAGATGCGACCCTTCCCCCAAACTTCAGTGCCGTCACCAGGGTCCTGGCCCCACTGCTTTCCCCGGTGATGGCAGGGCCTCCCGTGACCTCTCTGCCAACCCTCCAGTCTGTTCTCTTCTGCACGGTAAGACACCTCGGGGTCCATCTGTGGCAACCACACAGTGGCTCTGTCTCAGAGCTAAGGCCACGGGCCCTACAAGGCCCTCAATTGCCGGCTCTGGCCTCCTTTCTGCCACCTTTGTCCCCACCCCTGTCCCCTGTGTTCCTGTCCCAGCCACACTGGCCTCCTTGCCAGGCCTCAAACACATCAGCTACATTCCCACCTCGGGACCTTTGCACTGGCCGGTCCATCCTCCAGATAGCTGCAGGGCTCGCTGCCCCACCCCAACCCTTTGCTTCAGTGTCAGTGTCACCTGTGCAGTGGGGACCCTGACGACAACAGTTTCAACTTGCCCCACGTGTCTCTCTCTCTCCCCCACTCGCCTACTTGGAGCTTCCCTGCGGCACTGACCACCCCGAACAGTCTCTCTCTTGCGCTTCCTGTCTGGCTCCACCTTCTAGAGCCTCAGCTGCACGAGGGCTTGGACTCCGTGTTTCCCCCCTACGTCTGGCACATAGCAGGGGCGTAATGAACGAATGAGCAAATTAAAAAACAAACAAATCAGCCGGCTCAGGGGGCGGCCAGCGCCGCTTGCCCCCCGGGAGCCCAGCCCCGCTCCTGGTGTAGGTGATCGGTGTGCAGTACAGGGTACCTGTGCCAGGCGCCCGGGCCCGGGCCTGGTCCCACTCCAGGCGCAGCGCTGTCAGCAGGAAGCAGCCCCCGCCCAGGGCAATGACAAATGCACAGCACAGGAAACTCTGCTGGAGGCTGAGGAAGGCCTGCAGGTAGGAGTCTGGGCGCCCGGCCCTCAGGGTGCTGGACACCTGCAGAGAGAGGCCGGCCTGCAGGTAGGAGTCTGGGCGCCCGGCCCTCGGGGTGCTGGACACCCGCAGAGAGAGGCCGGCCTGCCGGCCTTGGTGGTTCCCCCCCCACCGCCATGCCCACCGAGGAGCCACCCCTCCCCTCCACCACGCCCACCGAGAAGCCACTCCTCACCAGTCCAGTAAGGTAAGGGCTGCTGGCGTCCCCCAGGATGTGGCCCACTGTGATCTGCAAAGCCTCTGCTGTCCCCCGGCACCTGGGCACCACCACGGACTGCAAAACACAGGACACCGGGGCAGCCCCCAAGCAAGGGCAGAGTGTGAGTGCCTCTGGTCCCCCGCCCCCCCTGCCAAGGACCTGCCTGGAGGGCAGCTGGGCTGGCCGAGCGAGTGGGAAGGAAGGGGGTCAGCAAAGCCCCAGCACTAGGACGTCAGGCCCCTCCGAGGGATGGGGGCGCCAAGGCCCCTGATGAGGCCTGCTCTCGAGGGTTTGTTCTTAGACGGGGCAGGGACCAGGCCTGGCTCTGACTCGTGGTGACGGAGCCGGGGCGTCCCAGCTCAGGGCCCAGGAGGCGGGCCTGCCTGGCCGGGAGAGGACGCACTGCCTGGCCGGGTGTCTGTGTGCGTGGGCGCTGGGCTCAATGGCACCAAGGGCTCAGCCCCTCTCTCGGGAAGTTCGAGCCCCGCTGGGTGGACACACAGTGGCACACAGCGTGGCTGGAGAGACCCCCGCGACCCCATGGAGGGGGGTGGGGGGTTAAGAGCGTGAATTCCGAAGTCAGGAAGGTCTGGGTTCCAATCCCACTCGCTGGCTGTGTGCCTTCAGGCAAGTCACTGTGCCTTTCTGTGCCTCAGTCTCCCCATCGCCACACGGGGATGATAACTGTAGCTGCTGGAGGGATGTGCTCGTGGCCATTCTTCCTCTGGTACCGGGAGGCTTCGTGGGGACGTCAGACCGAAATAGTGCCCTTTGGCCCCAGGAGGCAGAGGGTTTCCAGACACTTGAAGGTGGTGTGGCCTCTGCCTGCCAGGCCCTCCCCGCTCAGGTCCAGCTGGAGCATCTCCACCGGTCCCTCGGGACTGAGCTCCCAGAGGTCAGAGGCCTGCCCTGAGCTCCCACAGCCCCCGAGCGCACCCCTAACTGAACACACAGCCCCCACGCTGGAAGGTTCCCCCTTCGTCCCCCCCAACACACACCCCTACGTCGTCTGGACGGCAAAGCCCCTGTCGGAGTTCTCTGGAGGTTCCTGGATTACAGCAGGGTGCCAGGCCCAGAGCAGACTACGCGAAAGTCTGCCAAGCAAACGAGTCCGGTAGAACCATCTGGAAGACCAGTCCCAGGACAAACCCAGCCAGAAGCCAGGGTGGCAGGGCAGAGTCTGAGTGCAGCAGGGGAGGGGAGGGGAGGGGAGGAGCAGGAGGAGGGGTCCAAGCAGAGGCCAGGCGGTCACACAGTCCTAAAGGGGAGCTCCCCACCCCAGAGCCCCATCCCCGACACCTAGCGGAGGGTAACAATTAGCATTTATTGAGTGCCTCGTGCATGCATTTTATGCATCTCATGTATACATTTTACAGATCCACTCAACCACCCCACAAGCGAGGTATGATCGTCATCCACGGGTCCCAGATGAGGAAACTCTCCACAGGAAGGGAAGTAACCTGTCCGCGGTCACCCAGCCAGGAAACAGCAGGACAGGCATTTGAGCCTCCGGGATCTGACCTTTGACCACTTGGCTGTTAGGAGCAGGGAGGAGCCTGTCCAGCAGTGTCTGCTATGGGACACTTGGAAACGCGGAAGGACGAGGAGGGCAAGCTCACGCAGCCCTGCACGTGGGCAACTGGCAGAGAGAGCAGGGAAGGGCGTCCCAGGCGGGGAACAGAGTGAGCAGAGGTGTGAGGCAGGGGCCCAGCGCCTGGAGCCACAGGACGGGCAGGCAGGGCCAGGCAGCAGGAGTGGGTGACAACAGGCTGCCCCCGGTCACTGACACTGACACTCTGTCCAGGTGGCGAGAGAGGCTGAACCTCTAACCCTGACTGGGACCTGCCGACGGGCCAGAGAAGGAGCTGACCGTGGCTTTGCACCTTCAGGGAGTGCTTCCCCCTTGCCTGTAATTATGTGATTACCCACGGGTGGCTCTGGGGGGACAAGCAGGTGACTCCTAGAGGGTGGGCCCCGCATGTCTGGAAAAGTCCTTGCCGGCTGCTTGGACCCTCAGAGTAAGGTCCAGACAGCTGGTCCTTCCCACACCCCCCAGGAGCTCCTGGGCCCAGACCAAGACAGGTCGGTCCCCTGCCCGTTCTGGGTCCTGCTGCCTCCATGTGGGGGGGCCAAAGCTGGCCCTGCCCACAGCTGGAGAGCCCAGCAGGTAATTTTAGACGTTACAGGCTTTGGCTTCCTAAAACTGCTCACTCTATTCTGAGACAAAGCGCCTCTGTTTCTGACTTTCCCTTCTCAGAAGAGCTGTTCCCTTTCCAGCCTGGGACATAACCAGCATCGGCCAAGGGCCCACAGAAAGTTCGAGCGGCAACCATCAGGTGCAAACTCCCTGGCAGCCTGCCTCCTGCATCCCCCCTCGGCCCTCACCCCAGACTCACGGGGGAGGGTGAGACAGACGGGTGGGCAGAGCAGGGAAGCATTGAGACAAGGGCCCAGAAGAACAGGAGGGAGATAACCCTCGAGGGGGTGGGAGAAATCTGCTGAGGAGGTGGGGGGTGCGCCTGGCGGCTGGGTTCCAGGACCACAGAGGAAGAGGCGGGGAGTTCCATTTCTGCTTGACTCCCTGCTGCCAGGGGCAGGTACCCCCGTGGGGCCCACACGGACAGGAGGCTGGGGAGGGAGCTGGAGGTGCCATCAGCAGGGGGAGCTCAGCCTGGGGACGGGGGCGGACACAGGCTGGGCAGACCAGATCCAGGGGAGCAGGACCCTCTGGGCAGGGCGGGGGTGCTGGAGGCGTGTCTGGGGCCAGGGGGTGAGCTTCCCGTCCAGGGGCTTGGGATCAAGGGACCGACTGTGCCAGTCAGAGTCCCGCAGGGGTTCACAGCCTGGGGAGTCGGGCACGTTGGACCAGTGTTCTCCCAGGGTGCTCTGAGGAGCCTATGGGCACCACGGGGGACGTCCGTTAGAAAGGCACAGCCTGGACCCCAGCATGGACCCACTGAACCAGACTCTGAGGACAAAACGTCCCCCACACCTGGTTCTCACGCTCACTGAGGTCTGAGAGCCCCTGGACCACACAGCTGCTGAGGTGTCTTCCCCGGCCTCTGGGTTGTGGTGTAGATAAGAGGGTCAGAGAGAGCACCGTCCCTCAGCGGGACTGACGTGGGGCCGGGGAGCCCACACTGACCCCCAGGAACAGGCAGGTGCGGGATGCCAGCAGAGATACGGGCCTCCTCGGTCCCGGTCCCCGGGGCCTCCTTGGGCCTCAGGAGCCAGCACCTGCCAGCTGATGGGACCTCCGTGCTCTCCCTGCCCAGAGCTCACCCCGCTGGGTCTGGACCCGTCTCCACCACCCTGCCCTGCCTGCCCCTGGGGGTGCTCCTGTCTCACCTCTGGAAAAGCATCAGCAGCTTCCAGCTACCTTCCAGCTCCCTCCCTTCCTTCCTGCCTCCCTCCCTGCCTTCTCCCCTGCCGTTCCCCCTGCCTCTGTCCCTCCCTCCCACCCCCCCACCTCCCTCCCCTCTTCCCTGCCCTCCAGCCCCTGTCACTACCCATGCCCACGCCTTGCTACACGCACCCTGTCACTCACAGCCTACTCCCCACCTGCACGTGGCCCAAGACCACTCCCTCCCGGAGCCCCTACTTTCCCTGTCGGGGACTGCGCTCCAAAGTCAGCAAAGTTGGCCCAGCTTTGGCCACTGACTGTCTAACGTCAATCCTTCACTAAGGGTTTCAGGAAGGTGGGAAGCAGGGAAGGGGGCCAGGAAAGTCTCCTGGGGTGCAG
Source organism: Prionailurus viverrinus (assembly GCF_022837055.1). Classification (NCBI taxonomy): domain Eukaryota; kingdom Metazoa; phylum Chordata; class Mammalia; order Carnivora; family Felidae; genus Prionailurus; species Prionailurus viverrinus. The sequence goes on along the minus strand of NC_062574.1, from coordinate 587,866 downwards.
AGACTTGCTAAGCTTTGGGGCCGGAGGTCTCCAAGCCAGGGGAGGAACAGAGGGAGCCCCAGGTCACACCTAGCACAGCCCCCAGGGCAGCCCCAGCCGGCTCCCAGCAGAGCCCCAGCTGGGTCAAACCACGGCTGGCTGGCCCTGTCGCCCCTCCCCTGCCCCCAACACACACACACACACACAGTGCCACCAAGAGCCTGGCTCGGCCAGGTTAATCGTTCCTGCAAACACAGACACTGGGGTGCCCCGGGCACGGCCCTCACACATCTGCGGCTGCCATGTGGAAAGGGACAGTGCCCTGGGGGGCGGGTTTCAGCTCCACCCGAACGCCCAGATGTCGGGGTGGGGGGTAGTCAGGCTCCCGGTGCCTGAAAGTGGGCCGCCCCCCGAAGAAGACATTTACGAGGGCTTGGCCGCCTCTGCCCCGCTCTGCCTGCCAGGCCGGACAAGGAGACTGAGGCCCAGGGCCGCTCGTCCTCTCTGTGGCCGGGTCTGGGCTGGAGGGCAGAAATGACCACCAGCCCTGCAGCTGATCCGCCCCGGGAGTCAAAGGGCAGCGCGGGCCACACCTGCCGAGCCTGGGCCGTGGCGGGGGTGCAGACCATCCAGGCCATGTGTGAGCAGGCCTCGTGGGCTCGTTAAGTGATCGTGCCTCCCCACAGCCCCCTCGAAGTCGCGTGGAGGGCACAGGACTTGAGAAGGCGGAGAGGGCTCCGTGGAGCCCCGGCCAGCATCCTGCCAGAGCTTCCCTCGGTCGCCTCGTTCGCCCTCACAGGAACCACGAGTATTTCAGAGTTTTTCACCCCACTGTGCACACAGGGAAACTGAGGCTCGGACACACGGAATGACTTGCCCATGACACACACAGCTAGTAAGCGGCAGGAGTGGGGCTGAAAGCTAGGCGTCTCCTGCGTCCAGGACCAGGCCCGGCACCTGGTCACCACAGGACAGCTGTCAACCTGTCGCCAGGCTCCTGGGCTCCCCTGTGCACGGTGTCGGACTATGCCAGGCTTTCAGGGGGCAGGAGGGCTCGTAGGGGTCCCCAGGTCTGGGTCCCACAAGGGCACAGCTCACCAGTGTTCCAAGTGCTCTCATGATGGCTCCCGGAGGGAGGCAGGGAGGCTGGGCGGAGAGCGTGAGGCTCAGGGACGGCCACGCTGGACTCTGGACATAGTGGAGTCACGTGGTCGGGCCTCACTTTAGCCTGAGCCGGCCCCTGGCCTCGCAGACCGTGACATGGGAGCCGAGGCAGCCTGGACCCACCTGGCTTGTGGCTGTAACCCTGAAGTCCCACATCCCCGTCCACACACCCAGAGCCTGCTTGTGGACAAGTACAGTCAAGAAAGAGGGAGGGGAGGCGTCAAAAAAGCCTAGGCCCCTGTCCTGGCTCGGTGCCTCTGCATGCTGGGCGACTTTGGCCCGGGTGCCTGCCTTCTCTGAGCCTCCGTTGGCTCATCTGCAAAATGCAGCCAATGGTCGAAGGATATGTTTGAGAGTGTCAGGAAGGCCCCATCCAAGGAAACTGTCCAATGACTTCAGTCCCCCGCCCCATGGTCTCTGAAGCCCCTCCCAGCTTCCAGGCCACCGGACAGCAGAGACCCAGCCCCACACCTACCAGCAGGATGTCGGCAACCACCGCCCAGTTGCAGGACAGAAGCAGCTCCCCGAGGGCCAGGAGCACCTGTGGACAAGGACCCTGGTCACCGACCCTCCCTGCCTGGTCTCTTCCTGCCTGCAGAGAGAGACCGAGGCGGCACAGAGAAGGGCGCCATCAGATCTGCTGGGGGAGGCGAGGCCTGAGCTGTGTCTTCGGTTCCAGCAGCCTCCAGGGTGGGCAGACATTGCCGTCTGGGCGGGCTGGCGGCCATGACCCAGAGGAGAGCGCCAGGCCCCGGGCCTGGGAACAGCCTGCTCCCTGATGGACGGCCCCCAGGCCCAGCTGCTGAGGTCCCCCATGGGGCCCCAGGAAGAGGCAGCCAGGACTTCTGGGCCACTTGAAAGCTGGGAAAACAGACTGGAGAGGAGAGAGGCCCAGGGACTGAATAGTTTGCTCACCCCTCCTGTGTTCCCCTAAGGCCTGCATACGCTGATAAGGTACACACAGTGGGCCAGCCCACCTGCCTGGCCCGGGGAACCCCATCTACAGCCCCTCCCAGGCTACCTCCTTCCCAGGCCCCTCGAGCAGCACAGGGGAGGCCAGCAAGGCTGAGAGCCGGGGGCAGGGCCAATGTTTCCCAGAGGTCACCGGCTGGCCCAGGGCAAAGCCAGCCTGGAGCGTGACTCCTGGGCCCTGGCCAGCGGCCCACCCCCTTCCCCGATACCTGTGGGGCTGGTTTAACTCTGTGTGCCCCCCTCCCTGCCCCACTGTCTGCCGGGGACCAGGGGCCACTGTGGGCCTGCCCCACCCAGCAACCTGAGTCCCTGCCTCTGCAGAGGATTGGGACAATCCTCATTCCCCTTGCTCAGGAAGAGTTTAATGAAGCGGCAAGAAGGGGAAAAAAGACATTTCTCAGAGCTTCCAGGAGCTTATGCTGGAGTGGAATTAGTCATTCCTGGAGTCACGGGGCTGTGCTGGGGCGGCCCAGGCTCTGGTCCCCAAAGGCCCGTGACACTCAGGGCAGAGGAAGTGAGGGAGCCGGGTCACCTGCCACGTACCGGGCGCGTCCGCTCTCGCGACATCCACCCACGCCCTCAGCCACTTCGTGTGGCCCGTCCCCAGGCCCACCTCGCACATCAAGCCTCCTGCAGGTGAACCCCTCACCCCTGTGCTGGCCCTGTGCAGGTCGAGGCTGGCAGAGGAAGTCGGAGGAAAGGCCAGGATGGGGAGGGCCTGGGGGGAGGTGGCGCTGAGAGCATGGGGGAGGCAGGATCTGCGGAGGAGCCCCCCAGGGAGGCAAGAAGCTGGGCTGCACCCACCGCCTGGCCTGGCCTCCACCCCGGCCTGGGGAGCTGTGCGGGCAGAGCAGATCCCGCCCCCCCCCCCCACCCGCTGGGCCTGGGGCTGGGCCTGGTGGGAATCAGGAAGTCCCCGGGGGCGGGTCCGGGCCGCAGACCCGCATTCCAGCCTGACAGTCTTGCCAACCCGGCCTGTGGGGCCACATGAAAGCCCAGGGCGCTCTCACGCCCTCCCCTCTGCTTCTCGGTCTGGGCCTCCACCTGGGCGGCGGTGCCCTCCTCACATCCTGCACCACGGCCGGCCGGCCGGCCGTGTCTCTCCCCTGCTGCCCCACAGCCACACGACACACGGAAATACATTCTCCTTCCTCCGGCTGCGGCAGGGTGGATCCCGACCCCAAAATAGAGCCCGCAGAGGGAGGCCGCGGCCACAGGCCGCCCCGGGATGCCAGGTTTCCTGAGACACACCTGGAAATCCTCGAGGGGCGAAGGCCGGGCCGGGAGAGGCTGGCTTCTTCCTCACCCTGTAATTACCGGGCCTCCCCAGGCTCCAGGAGGGCCGGCCCGCCCTGCCCCACCCTGTCCTGCCCGGCCACCCCGGAGGTCACCGCCCTCTGGGCCTGGGTCTCCCCGGTACCGCGTGGTGAGGGCCCAGGTGCCTCCGGCACCCCCGGCCTGTGCTTCTGTGTCCCCAGCAGGCTGAGTGCAAACTCAGAGCTCAGAGGCTCCCGTGACTACATCAGACCCCGGCTCCACAGGTCAACAACCAGCCCGAAAGGGCCCTGGTTCGAGGCCAAGCCAGCAGGAGGAGGCGCCGGCCATTCAGAGCCCTGCTCCGTGGGCGCCCCAGCCCTGCAGCCCCAGACACCACCCAGACACCCTCCTGTGCCTCTCAGCGGGCCGAGTCCCCCAGCTCGAGCTGGTTCTCTCCTCTGGCCCCTGTCACCCAGCGTGGCCGAGCCAGCAGGACAGGCCCCAGCATAGACCGGCCCCCAGCAGCTCCCTCTCCTCTGGGAAAGCCTGCTGTACCCTGTCACTCGAGCAGGACACGGGGCCGTGGGGCTCCTGCATCCTCGATGCCCCTCAGCCCTGCCCAGTCCTCCCGTCCTCTCCTCCTCAGCAGTTTCCCAGGCCCCACCATCCCTCCCAACGCCAGCCCTGGAGGGGACTTCCAAAAGGGAAATCGGACCCTGCCCTCGTCCCCTTTGCGCCTGTGCTGGCTTCCCTGCACGCTGACTTAGTTCCTCGGGAGATAGGGCCTGGGAACGCTGCCCGGAGCCTGAGAAACCAGGAGCCCCTCGGCCTCTGGCCGCTTCCATTTCAGACTCAGGAGGATTTCCCCCTCGAGCTGGGGCAGTGGTGGTGAATATCCCCAGCCTTAGTCACCCCGGTCAGAGACGCACGCGCACGCTGTGACACGTGCACACGCACTCACATACACAGACCCACACACGTGCACGCTTACATAGACGCTCGTAACCTGGGACACACACACACACTCACCACAAGTACACGCATGTGCCGCGAGCAGGGATGGCTCTGGAGGCGACACCACGTGCGGTAAAAGCACCCGCCGAACAGTGGCCTACGCGCTGGGACAGGCGTGCCGGGGTGAACGAGCACGCACACCTGTGTCCTTGTGGCCTCCCAACACGGACAGCAAGTTGCGCACACACACGTGCACGTGCACACAGGCACGCCGACGCCCCCCTGCTCATGCACACACGCGCACGTGGACGTGCACACACAGGTGGGCTTGGGGAAGGAGACGGTGAGGACGGAACAGCAGCCCCGTGGCAGGGAGGGCCGGTTACTGGGCTCTGAGACGCGAAGACTGGATTCTGGGCCTCGCCAGAAAGGGAAGGGAGGAATCCCCATGGGCTCAGAGGCCCGGGGCAGAGCCGAGACGCCATGCTGCCCTTTCTCGGATCAACTCCGTCCGTGCCCAGTGAGCCTGAGCCGGTCGGGACAGGCCCCGGGCACAGACGGGCCTCCAGCAAGCTGCCACGCCGCTGGCACACGTCGCCCCTGGGCCTGCGAACTGGTAATTGCAGGGACTGGCTTCGGGCACGAGGGCACCACTCGGCTCCCCAGGGCTCGCCGCAGCCCAGCGGGCAGGTGAGGCCTCGGAGCTCCGACATCCTCCGGGGTGATTCGGCAGACCGTGGCCTCCCCGGGTGGACGCTGCTTCCCACCCACCAGGAGACGCCTGCTGGGTCCAGGGACGCGTGGCCCTGAGGGGAAGGGCAGGTGGGCCTCCCCCGGGGGCGCTGGTTACTCCAGCAAAAGGTGCGAGGGGAAAAGGGGAGAGCCCCCAGAACCGGGGTGTCTGCCCAGCACATCTGGCCCCCGCAGGGGCCAGAGAGCAGGTGGCATGGCCACCCCAGAATCCTTAGCTGCCCCTGACCACAGCCATGGTGGGCACACATCCTTGCTGTCCCTGCCCGCCTCCTTGTGGGCCCCCGCCATGGGCGGTGGTGGGGCAGACACGTCTAACCCTGGTCCTTGCTCAGGAATCTTCAAGGCTGGGGAGGGTGGCGTCCACTCCCGGATGTGAAGGCCTTGGTGACAGGAAAGCTGGCTCTCATGGGGCCAGATGATCTAGTTTGGGCTGGAAGGGGCCTTAAACATCATTTGGGGCAACTTCTGTGTAAAGACAGAGAGGGTCAGGCTGTGTCACAGACTTTCCTTCCTCCCAAAAGTAAAAAGTAATAACTCAGAAAAAAGTTGTTCTTCCTCGAAGAAAAGAACAAAACCTAAGGAGATCAATGTTCCATACCGGCAGCCAAGGGAAGATACAGACAATCTGGAGCAGAGTATGGAACTTCTCACCTCACCACCCCCCACAAGCCCCCGTATCTAGAGGAAAGTCAGCTGAGTAGGGGTCCCTTGTTCCCGCTCCTGAGAACCAGAGGGGAAGATGCTGGGAGAATCGGGGGAAAGTGGAGAAAAGCAAACGATGACCCAGTTCTGCTTCTGCTCGAGGCCAGTAAGTTAAGTAGAAGGATGGCCACGCACATGAGGGAGACTCTCCGCACGCCCAGAGGACAGCCAGCCCAGGGGGCTCACGAAGTCTCCTCGCCGCCTGGCAGAGCCCTGCAAGCCTCTCAGGTGACAGAAAACCCAAAGCACAGACTTCAGACTGTAGCCCCTTTGAGGGGAGAATGTCCCCAGGGAAGGCTGGAGAGCGAGGGCAGAACCACCACGCGGGGCAGGGCAAGTTCGGCATCGGCGCAGAGCCACCCGGGTCCAGGCCCAGGCTCGGCACAGAAGGAACGAGAGGGAACGAGACGGATCGACAGACCCAGCTAGCGCCTTCCCAGCCCACACGCTTGAAGGCATGAGCTGCTGGATGAAAGGGGCCCACGCAGCAAGCAACAGCGGCGAGGGGCCGAGGTCCTCAGCCCGCGACGCCCCCGCATCCGAGTGAAGCCAACAAGCACTCGGTGAGCTGGGGGTGGGTCCCTGCCCGGTCAGGCCTTCAGATGAAACCACGGACCCGGCCAACACCTACAGCGGCCTGTGGAGGACCCAGCTGGGCCAGACCGTACACGTGTGTTATCTTGAACTACTACGTTTGGGGATGATTTGCTTCAATTCACGACACAGGATAACTAATACACTGGTTGAGCCGTGAATTTCAAGAATAAATAATGAAATCTCCAGGCATCCAGGTGGAAACAGTGAGTCGGCATTCAGGGCTTTTTTGAACGTGAGGCAAACTTTATTCTCCACGGCAATATTTGTGGCCAAAAGACAACAGAGCAAACGCAAAGCTACAGGGAAGTAACACGTGACCCGAGAGTCTTAGACCCAGTTAGATGATGTTCAGGTGAAGAATCAAAGGGAAGATGGCCCCACAGATGGGCGGACAGAAGACACACGATCTCTCTAGCCACAAATTACTTGACCCCAGAAACCACCCAGGTAGGGGCTGAACCCGAACAAAGACCAGGAACGGAGGGTCCCCGTGAACAGACGGTTGGTGGGTGCTGAGCCCATCCCATCTGGGACCCCTCCCAGACGACGGTGAGGGTCACGCTTGGACAGCAGGCTGTGGGGGGTGTAACTCCAACAAAAGTGAAAAGTCACACACGCCAGGAGCCTGGGGAGAGAAGAAGGGGGCGTACGAGAAGGTAGGGGCTCCCTTCCACGGTCGGATTCACCAGTAAGTCCAAAATCTTAAAATCGATGTGAACTTAAACAATCACTTCAAGGGGCGCCTGGGTGGCGCAGTCGGTTGAGCGTCCGACTTCAGCCAGGTCACGATCTCGCGGTCCGGGAGTTCGAGCCCCGCGTCGGGCTCTGGGCTGATGGCTCGGAGCCTGGAGCCTGTTTCCGATTCTGTGTCTCCCTCTGCCTCTGCCCCTCCCCCGTTCATGCTCTGTCTCTCTGTCCCAAAAATAAATAAACGTTGAAAAAAAAAATTTTTTTTAAATAAAAAAAAAAACAACAAAAAAAAACCAATCACTTCAAGTTCTTCAGGTAAATTCATATAAACGTATTAGACATATTGTAGGATTCCATTTATAGGAAATATCCAGAATGAACAAATGTATAAAGACAGGAAGTAGATTAGTGGTTACCCACGGCTGGCCTGGGGGCAGGTTGGGGGCAAATGGGAGAGCCTGATGAACAGACATAAAAATTCTTTTTGGGGTGATGAAAATGTTCCAATATTGATAGCGACGATTGTGCAGTTCTGAATATACAAAAGGCCAATGAAGTGTACATTTTGAAGGGGCGACTGGCACATCTCAATCCACCTGGTTTTAAAATTATATGACTATGGGGCACCTGGCTGGTCAGTGGGTTAAGCGTCCAACTTCGACTCAGGTCATGATCTCGCGGGTTCGTGAGTTCAAGCCCCGTGTCGGGCTCCGTGCTGACAGCTCAGAGCCCGGAACCTGCTTCAGATTCTGTGTCTCCCTCTCTCTCTCTGCCCCTCCCCCGCTCATGCTCTGTCTCTCTCCCTCAAAAATAAATAAACATTAAGAAATTTTTTTAAATAAATAAATAAAAGTAAAACAAAATAAAATTACATGACTATATGGCCTCAGTTTAATAAGAATATTTCTAGAAATATAAATGGGTGTACATATATAGAGAGACACACATGGAATGATCGTCACCTGATTAGATAACCAAAGCAGCAGGAAGTACTTAGAGTCCAGCCGTGGTTCCCACCCCCCACCCCCCACCCCCGCTCCGTCCACACACACCCCTGGCCCACCCCTCTCTGCCTCACGGCTCTGCCCGACTGCCAACACTTCTCTCCTGAGCTTCAGACTCAGATCGCAACGTCTCCAGCTGACGTCCTAGGAGGCATCTTGAGTTTAACATGTCTAAAATCAAATTCCTAACCCACCAGTCCGAAACAAGGCCGCACCTCCCTCAGTCTCCCGGGTCAGTGAATGGCAGCTCGGCCTCTGGTGGCTGGAAGAAACCCGGGGTCATTCCTGCTCCTCCCGCCCCTGCTCTGATACCGACCCACCAGGAAATCCTGTTGGTTCCACTTCCAAAACATACCGAGAATCTGACCACTTCTCCACTCGCCCCGCCCCACCCTGGTCCCAGCCAAACCAGCCCGTGCCCTTCTTAGGAAGCCTCCTAACCGGTTTCCCTGTTTCTGTGTCCTTTCTTATCCTTTCACAACACGACAGCCAGAGAGACCCCGTTCAACCACGAGGACGATGGTGGCAAAGTGGCCCCCACATCCTCGTGCATCTCGGCACCCACACCCTGCACGGCCACGGCGAACCCGGTTGGCCCGTACCTCGCTCTGGCGGGCAAGATAGGGCAGCGGGGCCGCTCCTGACCTGGGCCTCGGGAGACTTGGCCGCCTCCCCCTTGTGCCTTCCTGGAGGCTGGCGTGAGGACCCAGGAATAGACGGATGTGAGGAGGCCAGTGTGGACACCCCGTCTGCCGGGTGCAGGCTGCCACGTGAGTGGGCGCAGGCAGGACCCGCCCACCCGCTGAATCGTAAGAAACAATAAATCATCGTTGTTTGGGATGATTTGTTACACAGCAGCAGGTAACTGATACAAAGCCACGAGTCGGATCATCTCACACCTGTGCCAGAGGGCCTGAGGGATTTCCCACTTGGCTCAGGCTGGAGGCCAAGGTCTTACGCGGATAGGGCTCTACGCAGCCTGTACCCACGGGGGTCGCCTCTGATCTCGCGTCCCGTGCTCCTCCCCGGCTGGCCTGGCTCCGCCATGTTGGCCCAAACACACCAGCCATGCCTCCCGCTGGGCGTTTGCACTGGCTGCTGCCCCCGCATCAGGCTTCCCTTCACTGCGCCTCGTGTCCACCCGGCTCCTTCCCTCACCACGTCTCAGCAAGGCCTCGCTGACCACCTGGCCCTGCCCCGGCCCCTCCTCATGTCGCTTTCCCTGCTCTGTTATTCTCCCCACCTAACGTATCGTTTATCTTGCAGGGTTCGTATATCACACGCATCTCCTGCCTGATCTGTTCAATGGTGGATCCTTGGAGTCTGAAACGGTGCCGGCACACAGGAGGAGCTCAGGAAGGAGGAGCTCGGGTGACAGGAGGAGTCACCGTGAGGTGACTGAAGGTCTCTGCCCGTTCTGGCTGGGACCCGCTTCCCAGCAGCCTTGCGCCTCGGAGCCCAGCAGGGCTTTAAGGGTGAAACCCCCACCCCAGGGTTTCTCGCCTGAGCGGCCAGAAGAACAGGGCAGACCGGGGGACCCTGGGTGGCCCACACCTGCGGGGCTTCGTGGCTGTGTGCCCGGACCCCTCCCCCATGGCTGGTGGTCAACGGGACCCAGAGCACAGTGGGGGAGGAGCCCAAAACAGCCGCTGTGGTATCCCCACGTGCTTTCTCAAAAGCCCCAGAAAAGACCGAATCCCCCCCGAATTCTGAGCAAGCAGTTGTGACTGGAGCAAAGAACCCAAAGCAGGAAAGATGATGCTGTGTAACTGTCGAGGGTAGGGCACACACAGCAACACGGCGTCACCTGGCTCTCTCTGGACGCTAGTCCTCGGGGGCCGGCCACCACGTTGTGAGGAAGCCCCGGCCACGTGGAGAGGCCACGGGCAGCCAGTCCGGCCACCAGCTGCAGCCGAGGCTCAGCCGACGGCCGGCATCCAGCACCCCATCCTGACCAATTACCCTCAAGCAGAAGAGACAAGTTATCCCCAGTCCCAACCTGCCCAAACTGCAAATTCATGAGCAAAATGAGTATTTTTGTTGCTCGAAACCGCTGAGTGTCATCACATTCCCCTAGTAACCAGAACAGGCACAAAAGAAGGCTCCTCGGTGAAACCAAGAGGCCAGCGCTAGGCCCCCGCGTTACAGAGAATCGGGGCTCGGCCAGGCCAGGGTCTCACCCCGGCTCACACAGCAAGTGCAGAAGCAGAAACAACATCCAGATCTCCCTGATGCCTCGAGGCTCGATGCCTGCCCACTCCCCTCCCCTGACCCCGCCCCTCCATCGAGACCCCCCTCCCCCCGGGGATGTCCTCCGGCCACGGGCCGGCAGTGCTGGAGCCCCCGCCTTGGGCTCGGTCCGGTCCGTCGGCTGAGTACCAGACCTTCTCCTCTGAAGGGCAGTGACTCTGGGAAGGAGGCCAAGGAAGGGGGTGTGTGCCAAGCCCTGCTGTGCGTGTCTGGATCCTAATTAACAGCTGAGAAGCCCACTTCCCCTGCCAAGGACCCGGAAGGAGGGAGGGATGGAACCCTCGGTGCCTGCAGGTGGGTGTCCAGCAGCAGGGGTCCCCAGGGAAGGCCCCGGGCCAGACGCCATAAGGTCAGGAAACCTCACCGCCATGAAACACACGGCACAGGCTGGTCCCAGCCTCAGGCGATGCGGGGTGGCACAAAGTGTCGCCCCGATCCCTCTCCGCTGAGCTACACTCAGCGCGTGTGCAGACGTGCGTGTGCATACACGTCCGCACGGTCATCCGCTGCCCTGAGACACGTGGACGTGCACATTCACGCACAGACCCGTATGCGAAACGGCACACGCAGACACGTCCCCACACATCGTGCGCGTCCAGGGCAGACACACATCCGGGCTCGTACAGAATGAACACGCGTCCATGCACGTCCAGGCCGAACACACGTACGCGCAACCAATGCACAGACCGAGCGTGAAGGTGCCCGGAGATGCACACACGGAAGCGCAAGGGTCCACGCCCGTATTCACAGACCCGCATACATCCACCCCGAAAAGCACACTCACATGGGCACACACGCCCGCATTTCCACGTGCCCTTCCCAGGAAGTCAGATCGGTCTCCCTGGATGGCAGAGGTGGTGCAGGAAGAACCAATGTGGTTTCTGGGATCTGAGAAAGTGAAGGGACACACAGCCAGTTGGAGCAGACACAGTGACTCCGGATTTTGAACAGAAGTCAATTCCTCAGTCGCCTTTGGACATCATTTCCTTGTTGTTGTTTTAATGTTTACTCATTTTTGAGAGAGAGAGAGAGAGAGAGAGAGAGAGCACAAGCAGGGGAGGGGCAGAGAGAGAGAGGGAGACACAGAATCCGAAGCAGCTCCAGGCTCCGAGCTGTCGGCACAGAGCCCGACGCAGGGCTCAAACTCACAGACCATGAGATCGTGACCTGAGCCGAAGTCGGACGCTTAACCCACTGAGCCCCCCAGGCGTCCCTTGGACATCGTTTCAGACGCCGACCCTGTAACGTCCCCCAAACCTGATGATGCTCCTGCATGGTGAGCCGCAGCCATCTCCCACCCGTTAAGGTTTTAGGGGTGACGTCGTGTCCCGTGGCCCCAGACTCCACGTCTAACTCCCCACAGCCCCCTCCCCCAGGATGCCGGCCTGCCGTCACCACACCCTCCCCAAATCCACAGCTCCTGGCCAGGGTCCTCTCCCTGGTGGTGGCCGCACAGGCTGGTGTCTCAGAGGCCTCCGCACCCCCTCCTTCTCTCGCACCCCGTGTGGACTCATCGGGAAATTCCTCCGAGATGTGCCTGGGATCCACCCGCTTCTTCCGCCTCCAGGGCAGCGGCACGAGCCCACACCCCGCGTCACCTGGATGGGGGCAGGGGTCTAGCCCCACCCACGCCTATGACCACAGAAGCCAGACTGATTCCACCGAACACGAACACGGGCCGATAACAGAAGAACAATAGAGAAAATCAATACAACAAAGCTGGCGGCAAAATGGATGAGGCTTTCGCGACACCGACCAGGAGGAAAGCACAGAACACTCGGGTCCCCAAAACCAGCAATGGAAGAGGCACGTCCTGCCAACCTCAGGGAGCCGAGAGGGGAAAAGGGAATATACCAGGCACAACTATACCCCAACAAACCAGACACCTAGACAAAGGCACAGGTTCTCGGAAAGCCGCCAACTATCAAAAATGACATAAAAGGAAATCAAAAGCCTTAACTGATCTATAACAAGTAAATATTGAGTCAGTGATCAGAAAACTTCCCACAACAAAAAGCCCAGAACCATATGGCTTCACTGGTGAATTCTAAAAATGTCTAAAGATGAATGAACACAAGTCCTTCCCAAACTCTTCCAGAAAATCAGAGAGGAAGAAGCACTTGTCAACACGTTCCTCGGGGCCGTTATCCTGATGCCAAAACTGCAAAGACCACATTCCTCGTGAACACGCAGCAGTCAGTGCGCTGAAGCAGATTTGATGAAGGACAAACCACACGGTCGTCTCCACAGACGCAGAAAACAGGAGCCAGATGCCCCCTCCTCAGTGCAACCCCCCCAGCCCTCCGCAAAAGCTGGACCCACTCTCTGCCCCTCCCCCACTCGTTCTCACTCTCTCAGGAATATATAAACATTTGGGGCGCCTGGGGGGCTCAGTCGGTTGAGCGTCCGACTTCGGCTCAGGTCACGATCTCGCGGTTCGTGGGTTCGAGCCCCGCGTCGGGCCCTGCGCTGACAGCTCGGAGCCTGGAGCCTGCTTCGGATTCTGTCTCTCCCTCTCTCTCTGCCCCTCCCCTGCTTGCACTCTGTCTCTCTCTTTCTGTCAAAATAATAAATAAACATTAAAAAAAATTTAATAGAAAAACAAATGAATGTTTTGGGTGGCTGGTGATGCAGCCATCCACTCAGCAAGCGGTGACCCCCCCACCAAGTACCTGGCGCTGTGTTTCAGGCCGAGAGCTGAGGAAGGTGGGACCCCCCGGGCCCCTGGGCTGGGACAGGGGTCAGAGCATAAGTAACTGTGGCCTAAGGAAGACCTCACAGAGAGCAGGAGGGTGGGAGTGGGGGGCAGGTGGAGCCCAGCAATTCCGGAGGGCTCCACGGAGGAGGGGTGCAGAGGGAGCCAAGGGAGGGTCGGCCGGACAGACATGGGGACCAGGAGGGGCCCTGGCGTCAGCACTGCAGGGGACATGGCTGGTCAAGGGAGTCATGAGGGGCTTCGAGTGCCACGAGAGGAGCTGGGCTCAGTTCCAGAGGCGTCAGGGGCCCCGGAAGGTCCGCGGTGTCTCTGGCAGTGGGCAGGTGAGCAGACCAGGAAGGGGCTCCTGGCACCGGTCCCACAGACAGACGGCAGGAGCCGTGCCAGGCGGAGGGCCTGAATCTCAAGCCGGAACGTCAGTTAGAGGCACAGACGGAGCCATAGAAGGGCTTCTGCTCAGGAGGCCGGGAAGGTTCCGCGCTGCTCCTGGAAGGCGGGAACCTGGCCGCTGGCTTGGTGCTGCTGGGTCCCACGCCAGGCCCACACACGAGTCACAGAGGGAGCAGCCTCCCAGCATCGGAGGGACGCGCCCCCGGCCTGCCCACCATCCGGCCCGCAGCCCCTCACCCCTGCGGCAGGCCCAGAGAAGAGTTTCTCCGACTCTGTCAGCCGGGACGCAATGTCACTTCTAGACGAGCCATCCAGCCCTGGAGATGCGCCAGGCTGCAGAGGGGGAGACAGCTGTGTCCCCTAAACACAGCCAAGGAGCCGCCTCCCAGAGCCAAACAGGACGGTGGCAGAAGCAGAACTGGCAGGGGACTAGGCCCCAGCCGATGCAGGGACGGCCTTTGACAGACCTCCGTCTGCCTGCAAGGTCAGGCCCGCTGAGCCCCAGCAGCCGGGACTCTGGCCCCGCTCAGGGAGCTGCTCCCTCGGCCCGGATGCCAGTAAGCATGTAGGCACTTATTAGCACCTACTGTGTGCCGGGCTCCGTTCCTCCCCCACGGGAGCGACAAGGGTCAGCAGGGCATGAAGGACACAGACTACGGGCTGGCTCTCGGCTCTGTCTGTCCCACTATCTGTGTTCTGTCTCCGGGCCTCAGTCTCCCAATCTGTAAGTGGGGGTGAGAAAGCCCTTCCCCCCCCCCCCCCCCCCCCCCCCCCCCGTTAGCAGCGCTAACAGGACCCGTCTGTCCTCCGGGAATTTCGGCAGAAGCCCACCCAGACCTTCAGAGACACGCCATCCCCTCCCTCAGGACCTGGGGAGAGAAACGACGGCCCCGTGTGGCCCCCTCCCCCTGGCTTCTAGAGGGAAGGCCGCAGGCGTGGGCTGGGGAGGGTTAACCTGAAGAGTAGGGGAGCTGGCGAGGGGCTCCGAGCGACCCAGCCACAGACAGAGGACACGAGCCAGCGGAGTGCCGGGGCCGCCTGAGTGGAGCTCGCACAGGGCACAGTGGGGGCACCCCTTCGTGTCACCCAGGGGCACGAGGATGCCGGCCCCGAGCCCCTCCCCAGGGCATCCAGGGTCCGACAGACGCCAGGCAGAGGAGGCAGGCCTGGGGGTCACGAGAGGGGAGCCCCGGCGGTGGGTCCGGCAGGACCAGCTGAGCCGAGAGGAGGGAGGCCTTGGAAGACGGAGGTGACGGTGTCACCTGCACCAATAATTGGATGTTGCAAATGCCGGGGCTCCACAAAGTGCCCCCAAGAGAGCGACCCGTGCTGGTCAGCCAGCATCTGGAATCTGGCATCAGGAGGACACGGACACTCGGGGAAAACCCACTCTGGGCACGGTAACACGTGCCCCATTTCAGGCCGTCCTTCCCGCCTGCCCAGCCCGGAGCGGGGCCAGGGACCAGGGCAGAGGTGGACCGAGGAGAACCAAACGGACCGCAGCTCCCTCTCGCCCCAGTGCAATATCTGGGCCTGGACAGACACTATTTGGAAGCAGGACCAACGTGTTGACTTTCCAGTTCGCGGGTGTGACAGTGGGCTCTGGGCGTGGGTAGTTCTGGTCTCAGTCTGCTCGGTGAAGCCCACCTGCGTGTGCAGGGGCAGCTGTGTCCACGGTGGGGTCCCCAGGGCCTTGGGACGGGAGAGGAGGGGAGGGGAGCCCATCTGGCTGGGGCTAGGCTGGCACCAGCTTCCCAGAATCCCTGGCCCTTTCCCACTGGTGAGACCATCAGGGCTGGGGCTTTGGGGAGCAGGGGGTGTGCATACAGCCCCACCCATACACCACGGTGCCCGAGGGACCCAAACATGCATGGAACCCAAGCGGGAACGGTGAATTCTGACAGGAGCATGGGACGGTCTGGAAAGGCTTCTGGAGACGCAGCGTTTGAGCTGGGCCTTGCAGAAGGAGCTCAAGGGGGAACCGTGCCCCTGCAGAGGGACGGGCACAGCAAAGGCCGGCAGGTGCGAGCCCGTCACTGGCACGGCCACAGGGTGGGGCACACGGAGGGGTATGACGGAATAGAGCCCGGAAGACGAGAGAGCATCCGATTGCTGCCTTTACAGCGGCGTCGGCACGGGCCGTGGCCAATCTGGGCTTCACTCCCCTCACCCATCAGCCCATCTCTCCTGGCTCTCACAGCACATCCGAGGAACAAATGCGTCCCACCGTCTCCCATCAGAGCCTTCACCAGCAGCTCAGAGCCAGAAAGACTCAGGCTCAAACCCCAGTTCTGTTCCTCCCTAGCGGTGCCACTCTGGGTAATAACGTACGTAAAACCTGGCCCGGCGTCGGCCCACGCGAACAAGCAGCACCCGCCCACACCGCCAGCGGGCACTCACTTACATAGGAGGCCAGGAACGTGGTCGGGGCCAGGATGAGAGCCAGGTAGAGGCAGGGGGCTGCGACCAGAAGGCTGCCGGCGCAGAGGAGGGGCTCGGCCCGAGGGTTGACTTTCTTGTACCTCCTGGAAGCCTCTGCTCCCAGGACAACTCCAATGATGCCAGTCACGACAGTCAGCGCCCCAAAAATCAGGCTGATGGGAAAGAGCAGAGCAGGGTTACTCGGCCAGGTGGGGGTAGCCCTGTCCTGGGGCTCAGCCCCTGCCCCGAGTGCGTGATCGGGTACCTGCGGGGAGTGTGACTGTGGGCCCCCTCCCCTCCCTCCTAACCAATGCTCCTGGGTCCTCAGGGCCCCTCCCTCCATTTTCCTTCCTGCCCCGTCCTGGGGAGGTCACTGGCCACCAGGGTGGCTGGCCCAGCAGGCCGCACTGCTCAGACAGCCCCTCCTAACCGCACTCCCTGCCCCTACTCCCGGACCCGCTTCCCCCACACCTGACCCCCTCCTGCACCTGCTGCCTGGGGAAGGGTTCCTCAGACCGAATTCCAAGCAGGTCCCCAGAGGGTGCTTTCTAAAACACAGGTTTGAAAAAATAATAATACAGAGTGCCCACCCCCTGCCTAAAACTCCCCACCAGCTCTCAGACACCACTGGGTTTGGTGCCAACTCGTCGCGGCCCGTGTGGCCCTCCGTGGTGGGACCCTGGCTGACCTCAACCCCACCCCCCAGCTCCAACCTCTGCCCCCAGATGGGCTCTTGTCCCCACTTCATACTTTTATCCCTGCATCCGACACTCCTCACTAGGTTTCCCACCTACTGAACTCCTACTCATCCATCAAGGCCCATCACAGGATCCCGTCTTTGGAGATGCCTTCCTCTGTCCCCTTGCTGATTCCTTCACTCCCTTCAGTTCCCAGATCTGCTTCTGTGTTTCTACCATCAAGGTCATTCACTAGCCTGCTGATTCCTGGAGGACACAAACCAGGTGCGCCTTAATCTCCCGACTACGCTGGCAACACAGAACCTGGAGTACAAGAGACAGTCCCAGAACTGCCGGGCAGACAGCCGCAGGGGGCAAGGTGGAGGAAGGATAAGGCAAGGTCACTCAGCTAATGCAGCAGCAGAGCCAGGATCTCAATGCCCACCTGCCCCCCCCGCCCAGCCTCCTTTTAAAGGGGTTCAAGCGACCCTGACCTAGACGAACCATGGATGTAGTCGGGGCCTCTCCAGCGCTCGGTGGCCTCCCGTTGTCCTCGGGCCAGCTCTGCGGACCGGCCCCTGCTGCCCGTGTGGCATCTCGCCCTTCTCTCTCCACCCCCACCTCTGCACAAATGACTGTGGGTTCTCCGGACTCACCCATCTTCCGGCCCCCCTGGCCTGGAGCACCACTGCCCCACCCACCCCCTCCTGGCCCAAGCGTTTCCAGAAGTGCGCAGATGGCCTCCGGTATGGCGGGGTGATGACCATTCGCCAAGATGCAACACGACAGGTGCGAGACTGGGCTTACTGACAAACCGAGTCTCCCCAAAACCGCCTTTCCTCTAAACAGCTTCTGTGAAATATCCATCCCACAGGCTGAGGACGGTGGGCTAATCCCCCTGCCCCACCCCCTTGGTGAACAGGAGGGAGTGTAGGGCCCAGAGAGGGCAGGGACCTGCCCCAGGTCACACAGCCCCTCACTGGCACAGCCAGGGCCTCCTGACGAAGCACGTGTTGGCCTTAGGCAGCTTAAAGGTGCCCAGCGACCCTTCCCAGGCTACAAGCTGCACAAGGTTCTGGCTCAGGCCAGTCGAGTGACCCCGAATCCTGGAAGAATGCTGTCTACCTTGGAGTCCGGGTCTGAGCTGGCCCTAGAAGGTTCTGGAGACCTTCCTGAGACTTAGGATTGATTATTCAGACAGGGCCCTCCACTGGCCCCCACACAGGAGGTGTGGCCAGAGGACAGGCCCAGCCGCCAAGCTACCCCCAACCCACAAGACCTCCCCAGAATCGGACTCTCAGAGCCAAGAGGGTCCTTAACGTCCTGCAAGTTCATGCTGACCCTCTGTACAACAGCCCTGGCAAGCAGCTGTCCAACTCCCACTTACATGCCCTGAGGGGCGGGAAGCTCACTACCACCACACATCCCCTTCCACAGGGGCCAGCTCTGAGTGTTGGAAGTTCTCCCAGGGGCTAAGCCGGCATCCTTGTCCTGAAGCTTCCCTCCCTCGACGCACCCTCACCGTGGGGCCTACCCTAACCGCAGAGGGTGTGTTAATAGCTGAGGTCCATGCAGAACCCCAACACCAGGACCTTCTACCTACCCTGTGGCAGGCTGAGTAACGCCCCCCAAGATGTCTATGCCCTAATCTCTGGAACCTTTACAAAGGTGATTGCATTAAGGGTCTTGAGAAGGGGAGATTAGCACCCATTAACCGAGGCCCTCCATTTAATCGCCAGCATCTCTATAAGAGGGAAGCGGAGGGAGACGTGAGACACAACAGGAGAAGGCAACGTGACCACAGCTGTGGAGACTGTGGACGCGGCCACAAGCCAAGGGACACCAGCAGCCCCCGGAGGTGACGAGGCAGGAAGGACCATCCCCTGGGGCCTGGGAGGGCACGTGGCCCAGTGCAACCATCTGGACGCGAGGCCTCGGGCTCTCTGACAAAGGGACTCGCTTGCCCAGGGACACACAGCCACTGAACGCTAGACACACAAGTGAGTCCCGTGTCCCACGTTTTCAAGCTGCTGCGGGACTTTCAGGGCCCAGTCTTTGTGTCCAGGGAGGTGACAGTCTGGCTGTAGCTGCAAGGCCAGCATCACAATCCGTGTGGTCCATGCATTCACTCATGCACTGCTGCCTCCTCCCGGCCCCCGCGGTGCTCCAGGAAGCGCCGCCAGGAGGTGCGCAGATGTTCAAGTCCAGCAGGAACCGGCGTCTCCAGAGGCGACAGGACGTGGAGCTAAGACCACCAGCTTTGGAGTCCGAGGGGCTTGAACCTGCCTCCGCCACGTGCTGCTGGGACAAGTCACTTAATTTTCTGAACTTCTGTCTCCTCATTTGCAGCAGGAATAATCGGGTTTGTTATTACAACACCTCTGAGGATTCTTCACGTAAAACGCTCAGCTAACGTTAAAGGTTAAGGAGTAACGATGGGAGGACGGAAGGGGACCTACGGGCAGAGGGCCCAGCTCGGGCATGGGGCATTCCGGAAATCACACGAAGCTCTCTCTGTGTCCCCAGAGAGGAGGCCAAGGAGACAGGGACAGAAGCATCGCCCCACGGGCCCTGCAGAAGCCTCACCCGCCTGCCAAGTGCCTCCCGGACCCCCACAGTGACCCAAGAGCGGGGAGACTGGGGCCCAGAGGGGACGAGGCTGCCGCCTACGGCCACCGGAGGTACAGGAGCTCAGCCAGAGTGGGAACCTGGCCTGCAGTCTGCCAGCAAGGCCCCAAGTCCCGGGGCACGTGCCCGCCCAGGGCTCCCAGCGGCCCCTCACCTGTCCTGGCTGCTGCACGGCTCCTGGAGGCAAGGGCGCTGCAGTCCATGCACCACACGGGCCTCGAACAGAAATTTGGGGGCCCAGAAGCCCAGAGCTCCAGTCACAAAGGCGATGGCAGTCACCCCAAGGGTGGACCACACAAAGCTCCAGCTGCAAGAGAAAGCGCCCTGGCTGACACCCCCAGAAAGGGCTGTGGCCACAGGGCCCCTCTGCTCCTGTCACTGCCCTCCCAGCTCACCCAGGCTCCGGACCCTCCCCGCCACAGCCCCCACCACACCCCCATTCTCGCTGGGCCTTCCCCCCTCCTCTCTGCAGGACCAGCTCTCCCCGTCCAGGAAGGCCCCAACCCAACAGCACGTTCTCCAGGAAGCCGCCCCCTGCCCCCACCTTCCTCCCAGCGCCCCCCCCCCCCCAGTCGCATGGCTCTGTATCAAAGAGAGCCGGGGCCTGTCCGCACCCCACATTCCAGTAAGTCATGAGGCCGGGAGTGCAGTGGACTGGGGCCGCCTCCCCGCCCATGCCTGGAACAGAAAGAGGATGGACGCACTCCCACGAGGTTTGCAGAGGTGAGTGATTAACTCCCAGCATCCTCCCGGCAACCCGGGGAGAATTATGTCCACTGAATAAATGAGGGGAGTGAGGTTCCAAGTCTCAGGTCACTCGGGGATAAGGCCCTGGCAGAGCTCACTCTGCCTCCCTCCCTCCCTTCCGGTCCCCATTCTGTCACAGGCAGGCAGGCAGGCGCAGGGGGCCTCCAACTGAGGGAGGGGCACCTCAGTTGGTGACTGGGAGCTCAGAGGAGGAAGAAGGCTGTGAACACTGGGACAGTCACGGAGGGCTCCCTGGAGGCGGAGAGAGGCAGGTCAGCAATGCCGGGGCAGACAGGGTTTTTGGTGACATGCAGGGAGGAGCAGGGACACTCACTTCCTCCCCAGGTATCTGACGTCCTCCCACCAGCTGCTCCTCGGGCCCCCCATGGCCACCTCCTCCTGCTTCTCAGCAGCTCCCCGGGGAGGGTCTGGAACCAGCACGATAAGCAGGACCAAGGCTACAGCTTCCAGGCAGGGCATGACCTGGGCACGGAGGACCCAGGATCTCAGGGCCACACATACACCCCTGCGACCCAGGAGATCCTGCACGTGGCTGAACCATGTGGCCCAGGCTCCGGGAGGCTCTGTGCCCTGGGAGGGGTGGGGCAGGGGGCTCATTTCCTGACTGCCCCTCACCCCTCACCCCTAGGAATGCAGCCTCTCTGGGGAGTAGGGTCCCCCTGGGACTTCCCTCCATACGGTCTGTTCAGTGATTGCTCTCTTGGGGTCCGTGAGCCCACGTGGCTGAGGACTGGCACCGACTGGGGTTCTCACCACCTCCACCTGCCAGGCCACTTCTGCCCTGGGATGTCCCCACCCTTGTCTGTCCACCTCTGAGATTCCAGGAGGCAGCACGTACTGCCCCCTCTTTGCAAGCCACTTGCTTGAGCTCACGGCCTGAGCAGACCCAGCGGCCAGCATCTGAATCCAGGGCCGTGACCTCCACAGTTCACGTTCTGTCAAACGTCTGAAGCTGCCAACGTCTGACCACCCCCCACGGCGCCAGCTACCGTGCCAAGTGGCGAAGGCCACTGGAGGCTGGAAAGTCCCTGCCTGCCCAGGGGGGATCAGAGGAAGAACAGGAGGCTGGACTCACTCGGAGGGCCCAGCGCCAGTTCCCGGTCAGCTGCAACACGGCCGAGCCCAGCATGTAGCCCAGACCACTGCGGCAGAGGATGGACAAGGGGGTGGGCAGTGAGGGGGGGGGGGTGGGGCGGGGCAGTGGGGGGGAGGGGCAAGGGGATGGGCAGTGGTGGGGAGGGGAACGGGAGTGAGGGGGGAAGGGCAAGGGGATGGGCAGTGGGGGAGGCCCAGCCTGAGCCCAAGGCTGCAAGGCCAGCCTGAGCTGGGGCGCCCCACCCCAAGGGGCCGGCTCTCTGCTGCTCACAGCCCTGTCACAGGAAAAGTGAGCCACATGAGGCCCAGATGTCCACTGCCCTTGGTCAAGTCACCGTTGACCTCTGGCTTCAGGCCCGTCTCCAGCACCACTGCCCCTGCCTCCCTATCCAAGGACCCAAGGCTCAGCCCTGCCTGAGTCAGGCAATGCCAGGAAACCTGGCTCAGAGCTCTTGGGCCCGACTGCAAATCCACTCTGACCTCCCCCACCCAGGGGAGCCCGCCCCGGCCCCACACGCTTCCCCAGGCAGGCCTTCCCAAGCGTCCTACGGGGTAGGAGGCATCTTTATTCCCTCGAACCCTCAACACAGCCCATCAGCCAGTGTTCTTGCCCCCCCCTTTACAGATGAATAAACTGAGGCCCAGGGTGGTAAAGGGACAAAGCGAGGAAGGAGCCCTCCTGGTCTGATGCCCTCCTACCCCAGCCCAGACTATTCTGGCTCCTTTGGGCCTCAGTTTACCACCTGGGGAAGCGGGTCCTGGGTGGCACCAACCTTCCGACAGGGATAAAGATGTAGAAGATGGCCAGCACCCGGGTCCGCTGGTCCCTCACAAAGAGGTCGCCCAGAATGGTGGGCGCGATGGTGGAGTAGCTGGCCGAGCCGGTGCCCACGACTCCCCGGGACAGGAAGAACAGCCAGGAATACTGGGCAGGCAGGCACAAGACCCCAGTGAGCCCCAAGATCACCCTCGGGGTGAGGGACCTGAGCGAGTGTCAGAGGCCCCAGGTCCTGGTGACAGGAGCCCCCCCCCCCCCACCCTGGGGTGGAGGAGGGGATCTGGACTCACACACGCCTGCTACAAGCCCAGCCCAGGTCCCCACATCACACGGGTGCCCCCTGCTGGCGCCTGCAGCCACTGCCTCCCCACCCACTCTCCCACCGCCCAGGGGAGCCCTTTTTCTGGGCCGTGCCTTTGCCAGCCAGGCATAGGCCCCCAGACAGTGGCTGTCACCTCCACCCGCCCCCCACAGGCAGCAGCGGGAGGTGCAGGAGAGGAAGTCTCCCGCTGAGAGAGTCTAAGGGGGGTCCTCTCTCCGCCCTGGATGGCGCCCCTGCAGCCAGCCTGGAGCCCACTCATGTTTTAACGGGAAGGAGCAGGTGGTGGGATCAGGGGGCAGATCCAGGGCGCCTTGCAAGGAGGAGGGCACCCACCTGGGGGGAAATGAAGGAGCTGGAGAGGCCCGCCCCTGACCAGAGCAGGATCCCAATGCTCAGCGTAGCTTTGCGGCTGTGTCGGTCGCCCAGGTAGCCAAACACAGGTGCAGACAGCAGCAGGCAACCTATGAAGACTGGAGGGGACAGGCCGGGGCCTCATGCATTCCCCCGTGGTGGTGGGCGCGCAGACGGGCCTCCGGGCCCGCAGAAGAGGCCTGGCTCAGGTGCCGCAAAGCTGGCACCCTGGCAGTGGGTGGAGGCCACACGACCCACGGCCCCGAGTCAGGGGAACTGGGAAGGGGGTGGAGGGAGCTGGGCCGGCTCAAATCCCGGCTCTGCTGCAGGCTCGCTGTGCAGCCTGGGGTTACTAACTCCACCCCTCTGAGCGTCCCCCCCCCCCCCCCCCCCCCCCCCGAGCCGCCAGCGCTCGGTGCACGCCAGGCCCCGCGTCTCTGCGGAGCTGTCCGTCCCCTTGCCTGGCTGGGCCAGGTCCCATTTTGCCGTCACACCCCTGCTGGGGGCGGGAGGCAAGGGAGGCCTGCCCGGGCCTGCGGTGCAGACCTGCAGGGTTTAGAATGAGTGCAGTCGTTCCCGGAGGCTGGAAAAAGGCCTGGTTTTCCTAAGCAGGAAGAACATTCCCCTGACACCGTCAGTTGTATTTGTTCCATTTTTTTAAAGTAAACCCTTCTGAATTGGGAGACCGGGTTAACGAACGCGTTTGCTACTCTGTGAAGACAAAGAAACTGCCGCGTTTTCGCACGACTCTGCACCCTCGCAGCTCGAGTCCCTCACCTGAAACCGTCTCCACCCTCCGAGGGGGGGGGGCGTGTCCGCGGCCGCAGGTGAGCGCGGCGTCCGGACCCGCCTCCGCCCGAGGCCCCGCCCCACGCCTGGGTCCGCATTCGCTGAGCGCTCGTGATCGACATTGCCTGAGCCTAATGAGCGTCCAGAATCGTCCCAGCCCCTCCCACTTCGCCCCACCCTCTCTGGTATTGGGTGGAGCCGTGCGCGGTTGCAGAAATTAGGCCAGTTTTGACCTACAAAAAATAAGGCAATTTAAAATGGTTCGACCTAATACTCCACAGAGAATGGTCTTTGGTGCCAGGGACATTTATAATTTTAATAGCTACCTCCAAAATAGGCCTCCAAAAAAGGCTGTATCCGTTTACACTCGTGCGGAAGCGCGTATCTCAGCTCCCTTGATATGATCAGTCACTTTGTTCCTCGTAATGGTTGAGGCACAGACGGTGTCTCGCTGATGTTTTAATCTGCATTGTCCTTATGTCAGTTCCTGTGCTCACACTTTCTGCCCATTTCTCTCTTGGGCCCTTGTGGGAATTGCAAACAATTTCTCCCAGGCCTTTACGTTTAAGGATTTAAAATGCAAATTCTGGGCTCGCATCCTGACCCAATGACTGCTTAGCTGTGTGACCTTGGGCAAATTCCTTAACTCTTCTGTGCCCCTCGAATCAACTATATAATGAGATAGCATTGTGCTTCCTGTAGAAGGTTATCGAGAAGATTCAATGAAGTTAAGCATATTAAAAAGGCAGTGACTAGCTTTATGTTAATGCCTAATAAACGTCATCCATTGTTGTTACTAACTGCATTTATAGTTTCAATCATGTCGAGTTTACCTTCTTTACCTTGGTGTCCTCAAATGTGTCAATACTCCCCGTGTGGTGTTTCTTGTCTCCTTAATGCATCTCTTCTCTACCCAAAGGTTATAAAAATACTTCCCCAAAAGTTCTAATACTTTTATGAGATTCGGGGCAGGGATTCTTTATAAGATCTAAACACCTTAAACCCACAGATGCCCTGAAATGGAGAACCTTGTCCCCAAAGGAAGGCACACTCACACACACACACACACACACACACACACACTCCTTTGTTCCTATAGCATCCAATGACTTCTGTGACAAATGGGAGCGATAAAAGAGAAGCGGGTTAAGAGGACTCCACAAGAAGCTGCCTGGATTTGATCCCAGCTGTGTGACCTTCAGCAAGCCCCATAGCCTCTCTGTGCCTCAGGTTCGGCATGCATAAAATGGGCATACCTGCCTCGTGGGTTTGTTGTAAAGATTAAATGAGTTAATACCACAAAACACTTGCGATAGTGTTGGGCACATGGTAAAGGCCACATCATTAAATGTTATTAATCAACGAACTAACTCCAACAGCCAGTCTGTCCCTTTGGAAGGGGAGGGGGTCTGACCACTGCTAACCCCCACCCTCTGCCCCACTCTTACAGCTCAGCCACGGCTGAGTCAGGGGCTCCCTCCCTCCTGCAGACACAGGGTGGGTCTCAGGCCATTTCACGACAACCCAGAAAAAGGCGAAGACTCACCCGAGGTCACCGGAGACAGCCTGGTCATCTGGTCATCAACCCCACTGCCTTCTCCACATAGCCTTTGGGCTGCTTCTGCAGAGTTGAGCCTCCCTTCACACACCCCCAGGCACACGCACATCCTCTCTACACACTCACACACATACACGCACGTACTTTCTCTCTCTCTCTCTCTCTCTCTGCCCCTCTCCCTCACCTGCACAAACTCCTTCCATGACATCTCATTTATCACCGCTTTGTAGTAATAATCCTGTTCACCAGGGAGAGGACCAGGGGGGCAAATATCGACTCACCTCCCATTATCTGTTTAACCTAGAAGTTGCGGGGTATCGAGCTGAGATGGTCTCGCTTTGGCTACAGAAATGACTGGAGACCAGCACCGGCCTCAGCCCTGAGACAAGAGCAGTCAGAGCGGACCTGGGACGGTACACGGTGGCCTGCTAACTCTTTTCCTCCGGTGCCTTTTAAAGACGTTTATAGAACTACGTACCCCTTCATGCGTTTTCAGCCAACATTTACGACGTTCTCATCCTAAGTTTAAATAATTGCTAAGGATGTGATTTCCATCGTTATTGTATTTTTTTACACGATAGTTTCATCTAAACCCTTGGGGCCACAGAGGGGTTCATTGCATTCGTGGGAAACATCTGCCGTCTACAGACATCGCTTTAATGAGCAAACCGGTCTTTATTCGCCGAATCGATCCAACAAATCAGGATGATCGCCTGTGAGAAAGATACTAAATATTTCAAAGATATCTGAAATCAATGTGTTGACACCCATCCCTGAGACAACATCTTGCTTCTGAATGCTAAATTAGAGATAAATAGTAGACTGTCACGCCAGCAGGAAGACAGACAAGGCTTGGCATTTGGCCACGGGTCTGTGGCCTGGAGGAAACACCCCTAGTGGGTTTGTACTGACACCCTCTCTGCTATGCTCCCACAGCCTCGCACGGGAGCCCAGCATCTGTGAAGGGTCCCGTCTGCATGGTACCCTGGAGGCTTCCACACCCCAGGGCTGGGCGTGGAAGAAACACAGAATAGGGAAGAGGGACATTTTCCTGCTTGGAGGGGTGAGGTGGGAAAGAGGAACCAGGAGCTTTCTCTCAGGCAGGTCCATTTTAGGAAAGAAAAACACAGGCTTGAGGGTCCGTAAGCGGATTCTCTCCCAACTCTGCCCGTGTAGCCCCTGAAAGGTTTTTGTGTATCCCCAGGGTTCCCACTTGTCGCAAGACTGTTGGGGGAAGGAGGGTCCACAGAGAGGGGCACACGGGTGCCGGTTACATGTTGGGTGTGTGCACACGTGCGTATCCGGTGTCGTGACAGCGAGTGTGCCCATGGGGGCACGTGTGTGTCACCGTGGATGGAAGGTGTGGCTGGTCCCCACCGCTGGACTGTAGGCCCCGTGGGCCCAAACCCCATCTGAACACATGTGGGAAGTATGTCTGTCTGTCTGTCTGTCTGTCTGAGTTCCGGGGGCCAGATTCTTCAGGCCCACAGGGGAAAGCACGTGTCGGGATTTCTCAACCCCAGCCCGTCTCTGGCCCCGGCCGGGCTGCATAGGCACAAGAGAGCACGCCACAGTCACGATCTGAAGCTCAGGGGCCTTCTCCAGCCGTCCTCCCCGCTGCTGCAGCGTCTCCGCTCAACGCCGAAGTCTCTGCTCAGGCACCGGGCCCACCTGCTCCCTTCTCCTACCCACACTGCCCTCGCGCCCAGCACCGCCCTTCCTCAGCGTCCCCTCCTCTGTGCCGGGGGGACTCAGCGGGGCTCAGCCTGGCCCCCATTTCCCAGCAGCTGGAACGAGGTCCCTCCCCAGCATGAGCCCAGGGCCCCAGCTCCACCAGGGACTCACCCCTTACCTGTCTGAAGCAAACCAGCGCGGCTATCACTGATCTCAAAAAACTTCTGTACGTCCAGCAGCACTCCTGTGGACAGACGGACAGCGCTTAGGAAATGGGGAGTGGCCCGCAGGGCTTCTAAGGGCAGCTGCCCCTGCGTCCGGGACAGGGCCCCAGCGGGCCAGCACAGGGGGTGACTCGGGGCCCCCGGTTCTCTTCCTCTCTGTCCCACACGCACGTACAACCACACGCGCACACAGACAGGGGAGCACGTCCGCACGCCCGGGAGCACATATCGCAGAGGTCCAAGTGTGTGTACGCGTTCGGACACATATCGTACACCCCGGGACACAGACGCACGCACACACTGACACGTGCACAGAGAGGCGCCCACGTGTCCCACACACGCGTGCCAACCTGCCACCATCGTCAGAGTGACGGGAGGCTCCCCGTGGCTGCACAGCTGCTCGCTCAGACTACCGGTGGGTATTTTTGTTTGTTTTGTTTCCTTTTAATTTGTAGAGAGAAAAAGAGCACGCAAGCAGGGGAGAGGGGCAGAGGGAGAGAGAATCGAGGGCAGGCTCCAGGCTCAGCGCAGAGCCAGACGCGGGGTTCGATCCCACGACCCTGGGCTCTCCACCTGAGCTGAGAATCAAGAGCCAGACGCTCAGGCGACTGAGCCACCCGGGCCTCCCTAGACCACGGTGTTAATGGAAGTCCCTGGGACTGCAAGGCCGCAGCCCTGCTCGGGTACACGCACCCATGCGTGAGCATAGGCGTGCAGAGACACGTGTACACACGCGTGTTCTCCCAGACGCACGAGCAGACAGTCACGACAGTGCATGTGAGTGCTTCGGAGACAGGCCCCACTTAGGTCCGACCTCGGCCCGCCTCCCTGAGGGTGGCAGGCCCTCCAGGGTCTTCCTAGGCCAAGGCCGGTGCCATGGGCACTCGGCTCAACCCAGAGGGAGGAGACGGCCTGATACCAGGCTCCGATCCCCGAAAGCACAACTTCAGGAAGAGGTCGTCCAAGCGGAGGCGCCTGGTCGTCCGAGCTGTGAGGCCCTGGCCAAGTCCTTAGAAAGAAAAGCAATCGTCGTTCTCGTTGGATTATGAGGTGGGCGAGGCCCAGGCCCCTGAGCGGGGCCCTGCGCCTGTTCCCTGAGAGGCGGGGACTGTCACTGTCCCCCCCCACACACACAGGATGAGGCGCCCTCCCACCAAGTGCTGCCTGCAGAAGCGGCCACACGGTGGGGAGGAAAGCCCCACACCCACACGGCTGAGGCCCGTCGGCAGGTAAAGAAAGACCAAAGAACCAGACAAGAGAAGAGATTTTTGTAGAGACATTTGCTTTGGCCCCAGATGCACAGCGTCTGGGCACGCCACGCTGTATGTGTTTCCTTCCTTTTGATATCTTTTTTGGTTAAGTTTATTTGCTGGTATTTTGAGAGCAAGAGAGCGTGCCAGCTGGGGACAGTCAGAGAGAAAGGGAGAGAGAGGATCCCAAGCGGGCTCCGGGCTGCCAGCGTAGAGCCCGACCCGGGGCTCGAACTCATGAACTGTGAGATCATGACCTGAGCCCACACAAGAGTCTGACGTTCAACTGACTGAGCCACCCAAGCGGCCCCTCTTTTTCCCCCCTTCTTAGTATTTTTAATTACGTGAATAAGACGTATTCGTTGGGGAGAAAAACACTAATAAGTCAATAACTACACGAAAATTCTGTAGGATCACACTGGTCTCCATCTTCTGGGGTGAGGACTGGGCCCTAGTTTGGGATCCTCCCGGCCTGCTTTTCACCTTTAGGCCATCTTCCCCCATGGCATCTGGCTGCCTTGAAAACCTCCTACCCCCCAGCAGCCCCGGGCACCTCTCCGCATGGTTTCACTTCTCCAGGCCTCCTCCGCCCGGTCCCTGAGGCCAGAGGAAGTGCCCACTAGGAAGGAGCTCCCCAGCCTGCAGGCCTGCAGGACTCCAAACCGATGACTGACCCGCCCCCAGGCCCTGCACCCCTGCCCGGCCTCGGGCCCTCCACCCAAACCCTCAGCCCCCTTAGCCCCGGACTGGCCCCCTGTCTTGTTTGCACCAATCTGAGCATCTGAGCATAGTCCCCCCCGCACCCGACCCAAAAAATCATCCGTGGCTCCCCATTGCCTCAGCAGAAAGCCCCAGCTCCCAGCCTGGCAACCAAGGAGCCGTGATCTGGCAACAAGACTCTTCTAGAACAGTTCCCTGCGCTCCCCTCGTCAGCTCTGAGCACACCACACACTTCCGCCCCGTGGGCCTTGGCCCACGCTGACCCTTCACCCAACCCGCCGGCTCCCTGTCTTGCCGATCTGCTCGTCCTTCAAGACCCAACCCGAGTGCCCCCTCCTCTGGGTCCCGCCGGAGCCCTCAGTCACCGTCCTGGGGCCACCCCGCTGACGTCCCTCCTGCCCTGTCCGGTGCTGCCATGTCCTGTGATCCTCCGAGCTCCGCCCCCTAAGCCCCCCAGGCTGGCCTGTGAGTCCCTCTGCCTTGCAGGAGTCCCGGTGACGAGCTCCCCCCTCTGCCCCTCGAGGTGGCCATTCCGGAGCTCAGGAACCACCAGGTGGACCCCTCCCCGGGTCTCCAAGCCTGTAGTTAATGTTCCTTCAGCCAGTTGTGAATGAGTCCGTGATGCAGAGAGAAAAGGTTAAATCTTGAAGAATAAAGGAATGAATGAGTCGGTGAATGTGCCAGTAACAGGCAAAACAGGGTAGCCCCGGGGCCTCCAGGAAGGAAGTCAGAAAGTGCAAGGTTTGCACACAGCCCGCTGGCCCAGAAACCCGGCTATTCTGGGCCAGGCTGCCGGTCTGCCGTCCACACCCTCACGGGGCACCCCCAGAGCCTCCGGGCCTTCGCCCTGCTGCCCTCACCCACCCACCTCCTCCCTGCACCCACAGCTGTGTGCATACACCCTGTCTGGGGCTGAATTGGGAACTCGATGCCTCCCTCCCCGGTTCGGGCCTGGCTGAAACCGCCCGCCCCTCCTCCAGGGGTGAGAGCGGCTGGGACGTCTCCACGAGAAGACAGTTTGCTGGGCGGTGGGTGCCGTGCGTCCACAGCGCCAGCAGGTGGCCGGGAGCCGTGAGTGACAGCAGGTGCAGCCCGGGACGCCCTCCCCCCCTCACCTGGGATGATGAACCAGTGCATGTAGTTCAGGAGGTTGACATAGCACAGCACCGCGGCGGCCGCGTGAGCTCTCCAGAGGGGCAGGCTCCAGGGGGCGGATGTGGTCCGAGGGGGGCACTGTCCCAAGCCCGAGGCCCCAGGAAGACCGCCTGGGCCCGGGGACGGCCCCTGAGGCCCCTCCGGCCCGGGCTCCCCGCACTCCGCGGACATGCCCCCAGCCTCACCCGCCTGTAGCTCCTGTCCCGGGACAAAGGCGCATCAGCTCTGCACCGACTCACTTCCTGTGGTTTCCCAGCGTCCTGACCTCAGAACAGCAGCCCCAACTGCACAGGTTCCTCCTGAGCCCACTGCGGCCTCGCTGGAGAGGTTTCACCACCCCAGACTCTGAGGCCCGCGAGGGACCCACCCTGGGGGACGGGACGTTATGGTCCCTTGACCCGGCCTGCAGCTTCGGTGGCCGCAGTGAGGAAGTGAGATGGGACAGGAAATGAGAGGGCTCTCCAAAAGAGGGTCTGGCTGCCCAGACAAGACACGGGCTGCGAGTGCGGGAGGTGAACGGGGTCACATCAGGAAGGCTGG
This sequence comes from Prionailurus viverrinus, assembly GCF_022837055.1. Classification (NCBI taxonomy): domain Eukaryota; kingdom Metazoa; phylum Chordata; class Mammalia; order Carnivora; family Felidae; genus Prionailurus; species Prionailurus viverrinus. The sequence goes on along the minus strand of NC_062574.1, from coordinate 557,488 downwards.
ATGCCGGCCAGGCGAGAAGCCCCAGCAGGACTGTGCACGAGGCCACCACGGGCTCCGGGCTGGTGCCCCACCTGGAGAAACGAAGGTGGCGGAGGGGCGCGTACAGGAGGGCAGGCTGTATCTGTCATAGATACAAAACCCAGGGGGACGTTGTGATGAGGGGCGAGATATCAGCAGGGTCTCAAGGCGTCTCTTTACAGTTTATGAGTAGCGGGGTGCAGGGGGAGTAACCACACCGCACGGGAATCAGGCGACATCTCAACCAAGGGTCGAATTAACACCACCAACCAGGTCAGGGGTGTCGTGCTCCTCCACGTGAGGCCCCGAGCAGGCCAACGTCACCTAGGGGTGACCACATCTAATGAGGAAACGTCACACCCGAATTGAGGCACGCTATGTTTTTAATACACTGTGTTTTAGGAAAGTTTTAGCAAAATCGAGCAGAAGGTTCAGAGGTTTCCTGTATACCCAGCCCCACACATGCAGAGGGGGACGTCGGTCACAACTGATGAACCCACAGTGACACCATCACCCAAAATCCACCCCTTACGTTAGGGTTCACTCGATGTCGTACGTCCTGGAGTTCAGACAAATGTATGATGTGCACCCACTCTCACAGTATCACACAGAGAAGTTACATTGCCCTAAAAATCCTCTGTGCTCTGCCCCCCGCCCTGCCCACCGCTGACAACCACTACTGTGTTTACTGTCCCCATAGTTGTGCCTTTTCCAGAAAGCTGTAGAGTCAGAATCACACAGCAGGAAGGCTTTTCAGACAGGCTTCTCCACGTAGCAAAATGCATTTAAGGTGCTTTTATGTCTTTTTAGGGCTTGAGAGCTCACCCTTTTCTGTGCTGAATAATGTTCCACTGTCTGGATGGGCCACGGTTCGTTTATCTGTTCGTCTACTGAAGGACATCTTGGTTGATCGCAAGGTTTGGCAATTTAAATAAAGCTGCCCAAATCATCTGTGTGCGAGTTTTTGCAGGCACTGAAGTTTCAACTCCTTTGGGTAAGGCTGGTGATTGCTGGATTGTATGCTAACTGTACGGAACACTTTGTTTTGTTTTGTTTTTAAGGAACTGCAGTATTCAAAAGTGTCAAAGTCATAAAAGACTAAAAGGCGGAGGGATTGTTTCAGAGTAAAGGAGATGAAGATCAGCGCATACACGAGACTGTGTCCTGCCCTGGAGAGAAGGGCACGTTCTTGGATACACTGTGTCCTGCGCTGGAGAGAGGGGCACTCGTGATCGGATACACTGTGTCCTGCGCTGGAGAGAAGGGCACATTCTTGGATCAGCTGATGAGATTGGAACTCAGAAGGCAGACCAGGAAGAAATACACCAGCATCCAACGAACTGAAGTTGGTAACCGTGCTGTGGTTACGTTTATGAAGCCCTTCTACTGAAGTGTTTAGGGGTAACGGGCCACCGTGTACGCACCTTACTATCAAGTTGTCCAGGAAAAAATTAAGAGACGGTAAGAAAGCAAATGGGACAAAATGGGTAACGACTTTGTGGGTTTTGGGGCGCCTGGGTGGCTCAGTCGGTTTAGCGTCCGACTTCAGCTCAGGTCGTGATCTCGGGGTTTGTGAGTTCGAGCCCCGCGTCGGGCTCTGCGCTGACAGCTCGGAGTCTGGAGCCTGCTTCCGATTCTGTGTCTCCCTCTCTCTCTGCTCCTCCCCTGCTCGCACTCTGTCTCTCTGTCTCTCAAAAATAAACATTAAAAATAATTAAAAACTTAAAAAAAAATAGGCGGCCGACTTGAACAGGTATCTCCGAAGAAGACGTACACATGGCCAATGTGCACATGAAAAGATGCTCACTTTCACTAGTCATTAAGGAAATGCCGATCAAAACCACAATGAGGGGCACCTCGGGGGCTCAGTCGGTTAGGGTGTCCGACTCTTGATTTCGGCTCCGGCCATGATCTCACAGTTCATGAGATCAAGCCCCATGGCGGACTCTGCACTGAGAGCTCAGAGCCTGCTTGGGATTCTCTCTCTCTGTCTACCTGCCCCTCTGTCTCTCTGCCTCTCTCTCTCTCCAAATAAATAAGTAAACTTACAAAAAACCAGAATGAGAAACCAGTTCATATCCACTGAGATGACAAGAATTAAAAAAAAAAAAACTAATTAAAAAAAAAAAGAAAGAAGAGAACAAGTTTGGTGAGGATGTGGGGGAAACAAGACCCTCGTACATTGCTGGTGGGAATGGGAAATGGCTCAGCCCCTGTGGAAAACAGTATTCCAAAGGTCAAACTTAGAATCACCCTATGACCAGCAGTCCTCTTCGTAGGTATAAACTCGGCAGGATCAAAACCAGGGACTCAAGCGAACGAATGTCCGTAGAAGCGCTATTCGTAATTCACAACATGCGGAAACAACCCCAACGTCCATCAGCTTACAAACGGGCGAACTGAATTTGGTGTGTGAGCGCAGCAAAGCAAAGGGTTGAGGTCCGGATCTCAGCTACCGTGCCCACCCTCGAAAACATCATGCTAAAAAAAAAAGGAAAAAAAAAAGAAAACATCGTGCTAAGGGAAAGAGGCCAGACGCAGGAGGTCAGACGCTGTAGGATTCCATTTATACGAAATATCCTGAGTAGTTAAGTCCCCAGAAGCAGAAAGCAGACCTGTCCCTGCCAGCGGCCGGCCGGGAGAGACAGGAAATGCTTCGTGGGTTCGAAGTCTCCTCTGGGGGGTGAAACGTTTTGGAGCCAGACAGAGGTGACACCGAAAGCACCAAGTGCCACTGAAGTGTGTGCCTCGAAATGCTTAAGATGTCATGTGAATTTCGCTTCAACTTTTTAGGAGAAGTCCAAGCAGGGGCGCCTGGGTGTCTCAGGCAGTTGAGCGTCCAGCTCTTGATTTCAGCTCAGCTCATGATCCCAGGGCCGTGGGCTCAAGCCCTGATCCAGGGTCTGTGCTGAGGGTGTGGAGCCTGCTTGGAATTCTGTCTCTCCCTGTGACCCTCTCCCCCGCTCACGCTCTCTCTCTCTCTCTTTCTCAAAAATAAAATTGAAAATAAAAATAAGTAAAAAATTAAAGCAAACCAAGAAAGAGCCAGTCTGGAGACATGACGAGAATGTGAGCTTTGCATCCTGAGAGGCCAGGGTTCAAATTCCAGTTTTGCTTCTTCCGAGCTGAGCCGTGTGTCTAAGGCAAGTCCTCGACCTCTCTGGGCGCTGTGTGTCTAAGGCAAGTCCTCCACCTCTCTGGGCGCTGTGTGTCTAAGGCAAGTCCTCGACCTCTCTGGGTGACAGAAGGTCAATTGAGCCCAACAACCGAGACAAGTGCAGCCTTCCCCGCGGGGCCAGGGAGGGGAGGCTGGCCTCTATTATTGCTGTCAGGGTGAGGCTCACCCTCCCGCCCCAGGGGGTGGTCCTGGGGAAACAAGGAGGGCTGGGAAGCAGGTGCTCCAGCAAGAGCTCCCACAGCCCCGCAGCTAAGGGCCTGTCCGAGCCCCGGCCATCTGTTCTTAGGCCTGACTCAGCTCTCTGTGCCTCAGTTTCCTCACCTGTAAAATGGGATAATAACAGAACACAGCTCCTAACCTGCTATGATTGCCGTGCGGTAAACAAGGTCACGTGTGAAAAATGCCCCGAACTTTGCCTATTGAGGAAGCGCTGTGGGGTTTCCCTGGCACATGTACGGGGGACTTTGGTCCCGGCCCCGCCCTCAGAGACCAGTGGCATCCCCGGGTATGAGTGTGCGAGTACAAACGGAGGTGCACAGGCACACAAGGCACACAAGACCTTTGCCCCTTGTGAGCGCGAGACGGGGCTGCTCACGGTCGCCCCGCTCCAGAGTCCAGCCCTCACTAGGCAAGGCCGGGACGCCACCCCTCCAAGGACACGGGATTTGTCCCCGGGGGGTTCTGTGCCTGGAGGCCAGCAGGGCGACACAGTCACAGATGTTCGGGTAAGGCCCGGGTTCCAGCACCGCGAGGTGCCACCAGGACGCGTCCCTCCTTCGTCTTCCCTATTTGGGGAAGCGCTGGGGGGTACCCCCCCCGTGTGAACCCCGGTGCTCGTGGTGGTGCTCGTGGATGGCCCTGTGAACCCCGGTGCTCGTGGTGGTGCTCGTGGATGGCCCTGGAAGGTCCGCCCAGCTTCCAGGTTGGGGTGTGCGTCTGGCTCTTGGCCGGACTGAGGCCCCTCGAGGGCAAGTCTGGAAGTGCACCCCGCAGACGCTGATGCTTTGCCCCAGGACCCGCGTCCTGCTCCCAAGAACACAAACACTTTCCCACGACAGCCACATGAAATGCTGTTTTTGACGGGTGGGGCAGACAACTCTGTGACTGACCTGGAGCCCCCAGTCACAGGAGGACGCGGGCTGGGGCTGGGACCCCCCGATGGCTGCGGATCCTTCACCAGGGAGCGGGGGGGACCCCTCCCAGGCACAGCAAGAGCCAGGGTGTCTGCAAACAGAGGTTTAACATGTTCGAAATCACTTTCCCTTGAAGTAAACGTGCACCCCTGGGCACTAGCCCGCAAGACTTGGGAGAAGGGACCCCGGCAAGTACTTCACGCCCACGTTCATGGCAGCACGAGAGGCGGACACAAGCCAAAGGGCCACCAGCGAAGGAACCTACAAGAACAATGTGGCCCCTCCACACGGTGGGGGGTCATTCGGCCTCATAAAGGGAGAACGTTCCGACACCTGCTGCAACAGCACGGGTGCCCCTGCGGGACGCGACGCTGAGTGCAGTGAGCCGCCACGGAGGACAAGTACTGCGTGATCCCGCTCAGAGGAGGGACGCGGCCCAGCCACAGTCGTAGAGACACAGAAGGGACGCTGGGCGGGGGCCCGTGCTTCACGGGGACAGCGCTTCCGTGTGGGAAGGTGGAGAAGTCCTGGGGACGGACGGCCGTGGCGGTTTCGCTGGTGAATGAGCCCCATGCCCCTGAGCCGAACACCTAAAAGTGGTTCAGTGGGAGCACCTGGGTAGCTCAGTCGGTTAAGCATCCGACTTCAGCTCAGGTCAGGATCTCACGGCTCATGGGTTCGAGCCCCACGTGGGGCTCTGTGCTGACAGCTCGGAGCCTGCTTGGGATTCTCTCTGTCTCTCTCTCTCTGTCCCTCCCCCACTTGTGCTCTCTCTATCTCCCTCTCTCTGTGTCTCAAAAACAAATGAACTTTAAAAATGATTAAAATGGTAAGTTTTATTTTGTGTATGTTTCACCACAATTAAAAACAGAAAATGCGGTATCACACTCTCAGAAAAAGCGGTGACATTCTAGACTCCAGGTTTCAGGGGACTGGTCAGATAAGTGATGGAGCCCCCGACAGTGCTTCCCGCCCTGTTGGTCTGCATTGATCTGAAGTGTGTTCAGGATATGGCAGCGAAGTGTCCATCAGAGAGTACAAAAAGCATGTGCAGTATGACCCCGCTGGGGTAAAAATTATAAAAGTGAATACAAAAAAGCCTTAGGAGTTGGCCGGTCACAATCCCCTCGGCTGTTTGTCCCCATAAACCCTGACGAATGCAGTTTATCTTCAGCACAGGCCCTTCCAGAGGGGTTCCCGTTGGAGTGTGAATTTACTGGCTGTCCCAGCTCAGAGTCTCTCCTGAGCCCAGTGAGGCGTCGGCCATCGGGACCGTAGTCATCTGCAGGCTCGACCGGGGCTGGAGGGATCACTTCCAAGGGGGCTCACTCACAGGGCTGGCAGGCTGGATCTGGTGCTTGGCTGCTCTCCTGGCAGTGTCTGAGCGTCCTCGGGCTGTGGTGTGTGTCCTCGAGTGTCACAGCGTGGTGGCCAGTGTCCTCCAGTGCCTTGCAAGACCTCTCCTCTGGGCCACCCGGGCCAGCCCGGCTCGCTGTGGGAGGGGACCGCAGAGGGCATGCATGACCACAGGAGGGACGCTCCCTGGAGACCCGCTTGCAGGCTGGTGAGCACGCCTTTGCCTGGAGGCTGTCATCCCACTGGTAAGAAGGTTCACGCGTGTCTTTCCCCCAGGACCCACATGCCCCCCCCCCCCCAGCTGCCAGAGACGCCCAGGGTGGGCAGCGTGGGGGACTGTGAGTGAGGAAGACGGGCAAGGGAAGCAGCCTGCGCGTGAGCAAGCCCCTGCCACAGCCGGCCAACCAGCACAGTGCCGCCTGAGAGGGTGGCACTCTCCCCCGGGGAAAAGGGGCGTCACTGGACCCTTCATGATCGGAGGGCTTGACAAGTGCCTGGTGTGGATTCCCCTCTGGGCCTAGCAGGTGGCAGATGCCAGCAGCTGTCCTGAGCCGAAGCCCCCAGCTAGCAGGAGGCGTGGGGACAGAGAGCCGTTGGGCACGGGAGCCCAAGCCCAGGGGCGCCTCGCTGAGCTCCACGCGGTTCAAAAAGCCCCAGGAGCCTGAGCTCCAAGCGGCTCAAAAAGCCCCAGGAGCGTGCGCCGCCCGCGGACCCGGTTTCTATAGCGACACCCTGTGGCCGCACGAGGTAACTGCGGGCACGAACGGCGCCTGCCGCGCTGGGCCCTCTAGACTCCGGGTCGCTCGGTCACTCGAGGAGGGGCGGGGGGGGGGGGGGGGGGCTCTTGCTAATGAGGCAGTAGCGAGCAGGGCCTGATGGGAAACCCCGCGTCAGGACCGTGTGGACTCGGAACCGACCACCTGCACGGCGCGTGCACACGGGGACCACCGAGGAAGGGCGCACCCCAAGGGGTTCATCGCACTCGTCCCAGCTCACAGAATTACAGGTGATTTTTTCCCCTTCTCCTTTCCTTTCCTTTTCTTTCTTTTTTTTTCCTTTTCTTTTTTTTTACTTTCTTTCCTTACAGCCGATAATGACATTTGCAAATACTAACATAGCACCTACCATGCGCTGGGCGCTGCAACCCCCACGGATTGGGTGTGACGATTATACGGACTTTTCAGGTGAGGACACGGGCACGAAGACTGAGTGAGGGCCCCGTCTGGCTCTAAATGTGCTCCTATCCCTGGAAATCTACCTTCTTGTCTTCTATGTACCAATGTTTCTGTAATAGCATTAAAAAAAAAAAGGAACGAAAAAGTAGTGGCATGCAGAGTTTTTAGAATCCCACACAAAATAACGCAATGGGTATATGTTAACTAACTTGGATTGAAATTTAAAAGTAAACTAAAAAAAATAATGTGGGGCGCCTGGGTGGCTCAGTCGGTTGAGCGTCTGACTTCAGCACATTTATGATCTCGCAGTTTGTGGGTTCGTGGGTTCGAGCCCCGTGTCGGGCTCTGTGCTCACAGCTGGGAGTCTGGAGCCTGCTTTCGATTCTGTGTCTCCCTCTCTCTCTGCCCCTCCCCCGCTCAACTCTCTCTCTCAAAAATAAACGTTAAAATTTTTTTAAAAAACAATGCAATGGAACAAAACAAATCGCGCTTGACTATGTGCTGCACCTGCCTATGGGTCACCTATGGGACACCTCCTATGGGTCACCTCCTCCAGGAAGCCTGCAGGCTTGGTTCAGTGCTTACTTTTTATCATACTTACTGCTCATTTTTGGTATTTTCTGTCTCCCCCACAGGTCAGCAAACCCTTCAAGGGAGAGGCGATGTGTGAGCCCTTTCCACCTCCCCCGGGGTCTGGCCCGGGAGACTTGACCAGAGCAGGAAGGCAGACGGACGTTCTGAATGAGTGAATGAACGTTGCTTCTCAGGCCGGCAGCCGCACAGCCTGGGAGTAATGGTAGGTCTCCGTTTCCACAAAGGTGTTTTTGTCGCTCTAGCCTTGACCAGAAAAATAGCTAGAACTCTGTCGCTTTTTGAAAGCAGGACCCCACACACTTTCTCAGGGACCGTGCAGAGGGAGTCCTGTTTGTGCAAAGATGTCTCCCCAGTATACTGCACTCAGGCTCTCTCTGCACACAGGGGCGTCTCTCTGTGGGTGGGGGAGGGGGGAGGGGGTGACAGCTAAAGGTCATAGGGCATGTTCTAAAGTTGACCGTGGTGATGGCTGCACATCTCTGAATAGATCAAAAAGAAAACCACCTGAACTGTACATTTTGTATATTTATTTTTGAATTCTGCATTTTATTTACTTTTTATTTTTTTAACATTTATTCATTTTTGAGAGACAGAGAGAGAGAGAGAGGGAGCATGAATGGGGGAGGGGCAGAGAGAGAGGGAGACACAGAATCGGAAGCGGGCTCCAGGCTCCGAGCTGTACCACCAGTGCCACAGTGCGTGGCACTCGGGCCGAGCTCAGTCACATTCCGATAGGGAAAGGGATGCATTGCTGTGTGGTTTCAGGCGGGTCAGTGCTGTTCTCTGACCCTCTCCGTGGAATAAAGCCATGTGCCTGGGGGCGCCTGGATGGCTCGGTCAGTTAAGCCTCCGACATCAGCTCAGGTCATGATCTCCCAGTCTGTGAGTTTGAGCCCCGTGTCAGGCTCTGGGCTGACAACTCGGAGCCTGGAGCCTGCTTCCGACTCTGTGTCTCCTTCTCTCTCTGCCCTTCCCTGCTCATGCTCTGTCTCTCTCTCTCTCAAAAATAAAAGTAAACATAAAAAAATTTAAAAAAAAAAAAAAAAAGCCGTGTGCCGGGCTAAGCTCTTTGCTTCTGAAGATGAGGTCAGCCTTTAAGGGGCGCTGGAGCTGGGGTGAACAGAGACCACCAGGTGTCGCCAAACACCAAGAGGAGCCCTCCTTCGCCCACAGCAGTTCCCCGGGAGTCTGGGACACCAACTCGCCACTGAGACAGGCTCCTCCCGGGGCCGACCCTGAAGTGGGGGGTCTCCACGGCTCCAGGACTCGGCCAGCCAGGCAAGGACCAAAGGACTGGACCCCAGGTTATCTCTGGGCCTCCCTCAGTCTTCCCATCTGCCCGTTGGGCATAGACTTGCCATCCAGGTTCTTCTGGTTCAGACCCCTTCTCCGTGGCGGCATTGGGGCGGGATGAAGGAGCACTGGAAAGGAGAAGGGGGTCCGCCTTTGTTCCCTCTGTCTCATGGGGCAGGGACGTGTCCTTCCCGGGGGGCGTTCCTGGTGCGCTCACATTCAACGAGAAGACGTCTCTGACAGGGCACAGCTTTGCCATTATGCCCGTGGTGGGAAGCCATCACAGCCCGAGGAATCCCTCCCGGGGGAGCCAGGGAGGTCCTGGGGGAGGGAAATGTGTTCTTCTAAAGAAGCGAATGTTAGAACCATTCTGAGCTCAGAGTTCAACCAAAACAGGCCATCGGCCAGACCTGCCAACAGGCCAGAGTCTGCAGACCGACCCCCTGGGTGAGAGGAAACCCCACGACGGGCCCCTCGGGGTCCCTGGCGTCTGTTCACAGAAGAGCCTCAGAGACCTGCCCGAGGCCTTCACTGTCTCCATTCAGATAAAACACACACACGTATGTCAACAACTGGGGTGTGCGAGGTCAGGGGAGATGGGTTCGGGCTCTGGGAGACGGGGCCAGGGCCAGGGGCGAAACGCCGGGGGCTGCAGGGCGACACATCCCAAGAGCCCGAACCTTCGGTGAGAATGAACTCCACTGCGCGTGAGGATCCATCACGCCTCTTGCGAGGACCCCCACCCTCGTCCTGATCCCTCCCAGCCCCAGGAGAGAAGGAGGCCCCCTTCCAGTGGCACATTCGGACACCAGGCCAAGGAAAGACATGGGAACACAGCCCCCCGGTCCTTGTCAAACACGGAGGGCAAGCGGACGCCCAGGCAGGATGAGACAGGTGAGTTAGCACGCATACGCATACATCTCAGCTTATGGAAATAGAACCCACGTGCCACACAATTTCACCCGCTGGAGTTTCATAATCAGTGCTTTTGAGTACATTCAGTTCTGCAACTCACCACAACGAACTGCAAAACACAGTATCTCTGCGGGGCCCCTGGGTGGCTCGGTGGGTTGAGTGGCTGACTCGTGTTTGGCTCAGATCATGATCTCATGGTTTGTGGGTTCAAGCCCCGTGTCCGGCTGCTCGCTGAGAGTGGAGTCCGCTTGGGATTCTCTCTCTGCCCCTCCCCTGCCCTGCTTTCTCTAAACTAAAATAATATATATATATATTTTTTTTAATTTTTTAAATTTTTTTTAATGTTTATTTATTTTTGAGAGAGAGACACAGACAGAGCGCAAGTGGGAAGGGTCATAGAGAGAGGGAGACACAGAATCCAAAGCAGACTCCGGGCTCTGAGCTGTCAGCACAGAGCCTGATGTGGGGCTTGACCCCACAAACCGTGAGATCATGACCTGAGCTGAAGTCAGACGCTCAACCAACTGAGCCACTCAGGTGCCCCTATTTAAAAATTTTTAATTAAGAATATGTCATCACTGCAAAAGCAAAAATAACCCCTCCAGCAGCCCTCCCTTCCATCCCCCCCCCCCAACCCCCGGCAGCCACCCCGTCTGCTTCCCACCTCTACAGAGTCGCCCGTTCTGGACAATTCATATAGATGGAGTCAGACAGGAAGTGGCCCCTGGTGCCTGGCTTCTCCCGCCAAGCACGGTGTTTCCGAGGCTCGTGCGTGCCGATGCGTGGAGCGAGACCTCGTTCTCCTGACGGCAGGACCGTCCGGATGGTGCACAGTCCGGACGGACCACAATTTGTGTATCTGCCCACCTGTTGATGGACCTTTGGGTTGTTTCCTGCTTTGGTCTATTACGAGTGATGCTGTTATGAACACTGATGCCCAAGTCGCTGGGTGAACCTATGTTTTCAGTGACTTTGGCTCTGTGCCGGGAGGTAGACCTCCATGCTCAGCGGCTGGGGACCCCCCCCCGGTGTTTTCCAGCGCGTCTGCGCCCTCTGTGTCCCCACGGCTGACAGCTCCAGTGCCTCTGTGTCCCTTGTCTCCTGCCGTCCCAGTGGGTGGGAAGTGGGACCTCAGCGTGGATGTATGCGCTTCCCTGACGGCTCATGATGCTGAACATCTTTTCAAGCCCTTCCTCAGAGAAACATCTGTTCAAATCCTCACCCATTTTAAAATGGGGTTGCCTTTTTATTGTTACGTCCGACGAGTCTTTGTACATTCTAGATAGAAATCCCTTATCAGGCGCATGACTTGCAAACATCTTCTCCCGTGGCCAGATTCTTCTACTTTCTGGGTGTCTCCTTTACGTTTTAAGGATCCGGGATCAGGTAATACAACTTGAAAACGTTTTAAGGATCCGGGATCAGGTAATACAACTTGAAAACTGTTTCCGCTTGCTAAATCATTCCTGTAACCATGATGTGGACCCTCTTGTTTTCCCTCACGAATATTTTCTGTGTTAAATAATATTTTGTTTGTTATTTATTTTTTTTTTAATGTTTATGTTGCGGGGGCGGGGAGGAGGGGAGAGAAAGAAAGAGCACGAACAGGGGAGGGGCAGAGAGAGGGAGAGTCCCAAGCAGGCTCCGTGATGTCAGCACAGAGCCTGATGCAGGCTCAATCCCACGAACCGTGAGATCATGACCTGAGCCGAAGTTGGACGCTTAACCAACCGAGCCACCCAGGCGCCCCTTTTGTTTGCTATTTATGGAGATACACTGGCTTTCTTTTGGTTAGTGTTTTCTATTTACTTTCAACCTTTTATATCCTTGTTTAGGGCTTTCTTTCTCTCTTTCTTTCTTTCTTTCTCCTCTCTTTCTTTCTTTCTTCTTTCTAGAGAGCCAGCAAGAGCAGGGGAGGGGCAGAAGGAGAGGGTTCCAAGCAGGTTCCATGCCCAGTGTAGAGCCCAACACGGGGCTCAAAGCCACAGCCTGGGGATCATGACCTGAGCAGAAATCAAGAGTTGGACGCGTAACTGGACTGAGCCACCAGGCGCCCCTGAATCTGAACTCTTTTTAAACCCAGTCTGACAGCTGATGTGGCCCAGTTGGTGGCCTCACAATGACAGTGACTCAGGCTAATCAGCGGTGCCCACACTCCGCCAGGAGCTGGCCAGGGGGAGGGAAAAGAAACTGCTGTTTATCCACATGTGTCCCACAGGTGGCCTTGCTCAAGACTCACACTGTGTCTCCTGTTTCACGGAGAGAGATCAGGGCTCTGCCCAGCGAAGTCACTCAAAGTCACCCAGCTAGTAAGTGCAGAGTCGGGCTGTCCCTGGGCTCCAGACCCCGTCCCCACCATCTGCAGGGGCAGCCGGAGCCCTCCCAGAGTGGGCAGAAATCCAGCTGTCCCAGAGTGACAGAGAAGGAAACAGGTTTCCAGGCAAAGGGAACAGTCACAACCTGATGCCAAGGTGCGTCAAGGTCAAAGGGTGGGGCCCCTTCCCACGTAACCGAGCCACCCACAGTGTGGAAAAACCTGTGCCCACCCGACCCCACCCCCCCCTGCATTTCTCCTGCCCATGACATGCACGGTAGGGTCAGGCTGAGAGCTTCCAGAGAAATCTGGGAAACAACATGATCCGTTCCTCTCCCACTGATGTGCAGGGGGAGGTTTAGCAGCCACTCAGTGGGAAGGGGGTCCTGGGGCTTTTGCCAATCACGTACTATGAGTACTCCCACCATGCCAAACTATCAACGTCACTAAGCACACACACTGGGAAGATGCACAGACAATCCCCTCTCACAAGGCGGGACAGCCGACTGCGGCCCACCACCCTGCTTCCCTGCCAGGGAAGTCTGCCAAAGGGGGGGGGGGGGGGTTGGGGAATGCTGCTGGAGGCTGTGCCCTCCCACGGGGCAGACATAGTTCATGCCCCCCCTCCTCCCCGACCTCTCCTCCCCTCTCCTCCTCCCCGCCTCCTCTCTCCTCCTCCCGCCTCCCCTCCCCCAGCTCCCCTCCCCCTCCTCCCCTCCCCCTCCTCCCCTCCCTCCCTCCCCTCCTCCCCTCCCCCCTCCTCCCCTCCCCTCCCCTCCCCCTCTCCTCCCCCCTCCCTCCCCCTCCCCTCCCCTCCCCCCCCTCCCCCTCCCCCCTCCTCCCCTCCCCCTCCTCCTCCCCTCCCCCTCCTCCTCCCCTCCCCCTCCCCCTCCTCCTCCCCCTCCCCCTCCTCCTCCCCTCCCCCCTCCCCCTCCTCCTCCCCACCCCTCCTCCTCCCTCCCCTCCCCCTCCTCCTCCCCTCCCCCACCCCCTCCTCCTCCCCTCCCCCTCCTCCTCCCCTCCCCCTCCCCCTCCTCCTCCCCTCCCCCTCCTCCTCCCCTCCCCCTCCTCCTCCCCTCCCCCTCCCCCTCCTCCTCCCCTCCCCCTCCTCCTCCCCTCCCCCTCCCCCTCCTCCTCCCCTCCCCCTCCTCCTCCCCCTCCCCTCCTCCTCCCCTCCCCCTCCCCCTCCTCCTCCCCTCCCCCTCCTCCTCCCTCCCCCTCCCCCTCCTCCTCCCCTCCCCCTCCTCCTCCCCTCCCCCTCCTCCTCCCCTCCCCCTCCCCCTCCTCCTCCCCTCCCCCTCCTCCTCCCCTCCCCCTCCTCCCCTCCTCCCTTCCCTCCTCCCCTCCCCCCCTCCTCCCCTCCCCTCCCCTCCTCCTCCCCTCCCCTCCCCTCCTCCCCTTCCCTCCCCCTCCTCCTCCCCTCCCCCTCCTCCTCCCCTCCCCTCCCCTCCCCTCCTCCCCTCCTCCCCTCCCCCTCTGCTCCTCTCCTCCCTCCTCCCTCCCCCCTCCTCCCCTCCTCTCCTCCCTCCTCCCTTCCCCCCTCCTCCCCTCCCCTCCCCCTCCTCCTCCCCTCCCCCTCCTCCTCCTCCTTCTCCTCCCCTCCTCTCCCCCTCTTCCCCTCCCCATTCTCCCTTCCCCTTCTTCCCTTCCTCCTCCTCCCCTCCCCCTCCTCCTCCTCTCTCCTCCCCTTCCTCTCCCCTCCCTCTTCCCCTCCTCCCCTTCTCCCACCTCTGCCCCTCCCCCTCCTCATTTCCTTTGCCCTACTCCTCCCCTCCTTCTCCCCCTCTTCCCTCCTCCTCTTCCCCTCCTCTTTCCCTCTTCCCCCTCCCCCTCCTACTCTCCCTCCCTCCCCTTCCCCCCTTTCCCCTCCCCTCCCCCTCCTCCCCTCTCCCTCCTCCCCTTCCTCCTCCCCTCCTTCCTCCTCCCCCTCCCCATTCCCCTCCTTCCCCTCCTCCCCTTCCCTGTGCAATGAGATCCTTCAGGTAGGGGTCTATAGATGCATCTGTCAGAGTTGGAGAAATTGAGGCTTAAAGAGAGCTTGCCCAGCCAGTGCAACCAACGCACCTGTGAGTGTCTGTGTGCACCTGTGATGCACACACAGTCCCAGGTGCTCCTGTCCGTGTCTATGCACACTCTTCTGGGCCTAGGTGTGTATGAACACACCCATGTTTTGGGGTTGATCTCGAGGTTAAAGCAGAACACAGACCTGTAAGTGGTGAGTTTTTAAATGTGATGCTTTAAAAACATACCCATGTGTTCATTATGTCCACCATTATGTCCTACGCTGTTCATTACGAACAGCTTTTCTCTGCCTCAGCGCTTCTGGACCCCTTCCCGCCTCTGTCCCCACGGACATGGGGGTCCCCACATAGGGCCCAAGACAAACCTAGAAACCAGCACGGGGGGCGGTGCTGGCTGAAGCATGGTGGGTGGGTTCCGACTGGACCTTCGGGTGGGGGAGTCACGGTCAAGGAGGGCAGCGAGTGGGAGGAAGCCAGCGGGCCTGGGGCAGGCTGTCGGCAGCAGGTGGGCGAGGTCATGGCAGAGCATCCGTGGTTCGGGAGGAGGACCCTCAAGGCCGGTGGAAGCACCTTCCGGCCCTGCCTGCTGCGCCCTTGGCCCCACCGCACAGAGGCTTGTTGGAGGCAGTGGACAGACACATGTCCAAAATAACCCAAGGGACCAGGGCCCGCCAGCTACCGGCTGACTCCATCACTCAAAACGGATGGCGTTTTCTTGGTTCCAAATCCGTTT